>NC_092049.1:121300905-121902018 GCF_003086295.3 Arachis hypogaea | reverse complement strand
TTAGTGAGGTTGAGCGGGCCTTTGTAGTTGTTGTTGAAGATCTGTGGGGAAACCTCCCCATCTGGATACGAAGAGATTCTTGAGTGATCTATCTTTGGTTCGAACTGCTTTGGGTACTGTCTGACTTATTTTTATACTTGCTTCTGAGCTGTTCTCCTCCTATGTTGTAACTTGTCTTTTGTGGTTAATTATGTATTTTCAGAGATGTCGAAAAATAATGATTCTATGAAGGACTACAAGAAGGCGAAGAAGGCAACTGCTGCTCTAAACATCTCGGCCAAGGTGGCCGGAGAGGGATCTTCTCAGGTTCCAGTGATGCTTCCTGTGCTGAGTTCTCCCGGACCGAGGAAAGCAATTCCTATCCCTCGGGTTTGTCTAGTCGATCCTCCACAATCTTCTGCTGCAGCCTCTGGTGCTCCTCCTAGTAAGAAGCAAAAAATAATTGAGCCTTTCAACCTTGATGCTCCTAACTTTGATGCGGTCGAGTTTGTAGATCAACAAATCGGCCCTTATAGTGTCCTCCCCATGGACGACGTGTCACTTCTTCATCATTTTGATTATATAACTCGGAGTAGTATCAAGATGGCCCACATGGGAGTGGCCCTATATCGAACTGCTCAAAGTCTTCCTCTCCATGCCACTAAAGTTTTTATGGAGGAGGCCAAACAGGAGTTTGATCGGATGAAAGGTTTGAAGGAGGAGCTTGAAGTGAAGGTGGCCAAGTTGGAAAAAGATTTGGAGAATAAGAAGGCGAGTTCCATCTCTTTGGCGGCTTTTGTGAGGCTGGCCGAGGACACGGCTATGAGACATAAGGATAGTTATGTGACATCTTACCGGGAGGTATTGCGCCTGAGGGAGGAGTTGGAGAATGCCCAAGCTAATTACTCCGAACTCCAAGGTCATCTTGTTGGTAGTGTAACTGCTACCTATGAGAACCTGAAGGAACAAGTTCAGGTTATTGCTCCCGAGGCCGACCTGACCCTCTTTAGCCTAGATAACATCGTCAGGGATGGCAAGATTGTCCCTGATGACGAGGATGATGATGATGTTGAACCTCCCCCTGTGTCCTCTGCCAAGGTGTCAATTCCTGCTGTTCCTGCCGAGGTCGGCCCTCCCGCTTCCGATCCTGACTGTCAGATCTTAAACCGGGATGATGGTACTGTAGATGCTGTTCCTCTCCAGACTCGTCCTCCGTCTCCTCGGACTGATGCTGCTAGAAAGTCTTCTGACCCTTAGCCCATTTATTCTGGATATTTACGTAGTTGGCCCGGCTTGTGGGCTTTTTAAACTCTTTATGTTTTGTTAACTGCTGGTACTTTCTCGTTGCTTGCCTAGCAACTTTTGTTTTGACCAACAAAAGTAACTTTCCAGCTTTTGAGGTAGATTTTGGTGGCCTCTGAAGCTTTATAACTTTGTAGATTATATCATGCTTTTGCACTTAACTTGGTATCTTTTTGTTTTTTGAGGATGTTGGAACCCTGCTGCTCGTCCTCTTCGGATTTGCTTTATTGTTTGTAACTTGGATCTTTTGAGGTTATGGCTATGTGGGTCCGACTTGTTTTTCGGTATTCTCGCTCTTGCTCGTGTTTCTGACTATTTATAACCGATTTCTTCAAGTTGGTCTTCCAAGTTGTTTTGTAATCCTCTTTCTTGGATCTTCGTCTGATCTCTTTCAGGATTTGCTTTTTATAACTTTTTAGTAGTAGGAGTTCGACTTCGTCATGTCGGTCTCCTTTAAGTTATTTTGTAGTCCTCTTTTTTGGACCTTCGTCAGGTCTCTTTCAGGGATTACTTTTATAACTTTTTAGTAGTAGGAGTCCGACTTCGTCATGTCGGTCTCCTTTAAGTTATTTTTGTAATCCTCTTTCTTGGATCTTTGTCAGATCTCTTTCAGGGATTACTTTTATAACTTTTTAGTAGTAGGAGTCCGACTTCGTTATGTCGGTCTCTTCTAAGTTATTTTTGTAATCCTCTTTCTTGGATCTTTGTCAGATCTCTTTCAGGGATTACTTTTATAACTTTTTAGTAGTAGGAGTCCGACTTCGTTATGTCGGTCTCCTCTATGTTATTTTGTAGTCCTCTTTTTTGGACCTTTGTCAGGTCTCTTTCAGGGACTACTTGTATAACTTTTTCATTTTGGGCTGACTTTATCATGTCGAGCCCTTCTAAGTTAAAGTAATCCTCTTTAATAGGGTTGGCCAGACCTCTTTCCAGGGTTTACTTATAACTTGGGTTGACTTGGTCCGACTTCTTAATGTCGGCCAGTCTTTAAGTTATTATTTTAGCAATCCGTAAGACCTCGTCAGGTTCTTTTTTAGATCACTTTCGATAACTTCTTACATTATTCTGTGTTCATCTTTGCCTATTTGTAGAAAGTGGTTGTCATCTCTAGATCGTCCTTTGGGTGAATCGCGTTTTCACCTTTATCGGACGGTTATCTTTATCGTGATCGTGCAGTGAAATTATTTTTTCACTTTCTATCGATCTGTTGCTTTATAATCGGACGATGAATACTTCAGATTAATGCGTCTTGAAATCTTGTAGGATATCTAAAATATATATTTATTCAAAGAAAAGTACAAATATGTACATGTGGGAATTTTTCATCCCTTTATGTCGAATAGTGTTTGAGTCTCAACTTGGTGCCTCATTAAAAAACCTTTTTAGGAAAAAGAGTGCATCCAATGGTGAGATCTTTTACTTTTCTAGCTGTAGTACCTTCTTAGGTTGCAGGCGTGCCATGATCTGAAAAGCTCTCGTCCATTGAGTTCGGACAGTCTGTAGTAGCCCTTTCCGAGTACTTTTACAACTCGGTAGGGTCCTTTCCAGTTTGCTGCCAACTTTCCTTCTCCTGGCCGAGTTGTTCCAATATCATTTCGGATTAGGATGAGGTCGTTCTCCATGAAACTTCTTGGCACTACCTTTTGATTATATCTGGAAGCCATTTGACGTTTTAGTGCTTCTTCCCTGATCCAAGCTCTTTCCTGAATTTCAGGTAATAGGTCGAGTTCTTCCTTCTGAAGTTGAGAGTTGACCTTTTCATTGTAGTGGACTACTCTGGGTGACCCTTCCTCGATCTCGACTGGGATCATTGCCTCCACTCCGTATGCTAGTCAAAAGGGTGATTCATTTGTCGTGGAGTGTGGCGTTGTTCGATATGCCCATAGGACTTGCGGAAGTTCTTCGGCCCAAGCTCCCTTTGCATCTTGTAGTCTCCGTTTCAACCCTGCCAATATGACTTTGTTGGCAGCTTCGACCTGTCCATTGGCTTGAAGGTGTTCGACGGAGGTGAACTGGTGCTTTATATTCAAGTCGGCTACTAGTCTCCTGAAGCCTGCGTCTGTGAATTGAGTGCCATTGTTTGTGGTTATGGAGTATGGAACCCCGAACCTTGTGACAATGTTCCTGTATAGGAATTTCTGACTTCTTTGAGCGGTGGCGCTGGCTAGGGGCTCTGCCTCAATCTATTTTGTAAAATAGTCTACTCCGACTATGAGAAATTTTACTTGTCCTGATCCCTGGGGAAAGGGTCCGAGAAGATCAAGTCCCCATTTTGCAAATGGCCAGGGCGAGGTTACACTGATGAGCTCTTCTGGCGGGGCGATGTGGAAGTTGGCATGTTTTTGACATGGTGGACATGTCTTTACAAATTCTTTAGCTTCCTTCTGTAGGGTTGGCCAATAAAATCCCGCTCGAATTACTTTTTTGGCAAGAGCTCGTGCTCCGAGATGATTGCCGCACATGCCGCCGTGTACTTCGTCTAACACTTCCTTTGTGTTATTGGTCGGCACGCATTTAAGTAGTGGTATTGAGATCCCTCTTTTGTACAGGATGTTGTTTATAATAGTGTAGTACTACGCCTCCCTTTTTAATCTTTTCGCCTCTTTTTCCTCCGTGGGGAGCGTCTCTGCTTTGAGGTAGTTAATTATGGGGGTTATCCATCCTTGGTCCTGACTTGTGATGGCTAGGATTTTTTCTGCTTCCGATATTGACGGGTTCTGTAGCATTTCCTGGATGAGGCTTCTATTGTTGCCCCCTGGTTTGGTGCTGGCTAATTTTAAGAGTGCGTCAGCTCGGGCATTTTGCTCGCGGGGTATGTGGTAGATTTTATATTTCCCAAGTTGTCCGAGCTGTTCCTTGGTTTTATCCAAATACTTTTTCATGGTGGGATCTTTGGCTTGATAGCTCCCTGTTATCTGCGAGGTGACTACTTGTGAATCGCTGTAAATGTTGAGTTTTTTAGCTCCAACCTCTGTAGCTAACTTCAAACCGACTAATAACGCTTCGTATTCCGCCTGGTTGTTTGAGGCTGGGAACCCGAACTTGAGGGAGAGCTCAACTTGGGTTCCTTGGTTGCTTTCTATTATCACGCCTGCGCCGCTTCCAGTCTTATTTGAAGAACCGTCCACGTAGAGATTCCATTCTGTGGGGGTCTCCAAGGCATCTGTGAATTCTGCAATAAAATCGGCTAGATACTGTGATTTAATGGCCGTCCGAGCTTCATATTGGAGGTCGAATTCTGATAACTCGACTGCCCATTGTAAAATTCTGCCTGCTAAATCTGTTTCTGCAATATTCCTTTTATGGGTTGGTTGGTTCGAATCTTAATGGTGTGAGCCTGGAAGTATGGGCGAAGTCGTCGAGATGTTAGAATGAGAGTATAGGCAAACTTTTCTATTTTCTGGTAGTTCAGCTCGGATCCCTGTAGTTCTTTGCTAATGAAGTAGACAGGTTGTTGCCCACTTTTGTCTTCTCTGACTAGTGCTGAGGCTATTGCCCGGCTTCCTACTGCGAGATATAGTACGAGTGGTTCTCCTTCTCGTGGTCGAGATAAGATAGGCGGTCGTCCTAAGAACTCCTTGAAGTCTTGGAAGGCTTGTTCGCATTCTGTCGTCCATTCGAACGGTTTTTCCTTCCTTAAAGTAGCATAGAAGGGGAGAGATCTTATCGCTGCCCCTGCTAAGAATCTAGATAGGGCGGCCAATCTCCCGTTGAGTTGCTGCACTTCTTTGACACAGGTCGGGCTCTTCATGTTGAGTATGGCTTGGCATTTATCCGAGTTTGCTTCAATTCCTCTTTGTGTGAGCATGAAACCTAGGAATTTGCCTGCTTCTACCGCAAATGTGCATTTTGCCGGATTAAGTCGCATGTCGTGCTTCCTTATGGTGTCAAACACTTGAGCCAGGTCGGACAATAATGTATCTTCGCTTTGTGTCTTTATTAACATGTCGTCCACATAGACTTCCACGATCTTTCCAATGTGGTCTGAGAAGACTTTATTCATCAGTCTTTGATAAGTAGCTCCTACGTTCTTGAGACCGAAGGGCATTATGATGTAACAGTAATTTGCTTTTGGTGTTAAAAACGAGGTCTTTTCTTGATCTGGTGGATACATGGGAATTTGGTTGTATCTCGAGTATGCGTCCATAAACGAGAGGTATCTATATCTGGAGGAAGTATCTACCAGAGCATCGATACTTGGGAGTGGGTAAGGATCTTTTGGGCAGGCTTTGTTGAGATCAGTGTAATCGGTACACATTCGCCACTTCCCATTTGATTTTTTCACCAAGACGACGTTGGCTAGCCATAATGGATACTTGACTTCTCTTATGAATCCTGCCTCCAGTAGTGCCTGTACTTGCTCTTCCACCGCTTGGGATCGCTCTGGCCCAAGTTTTCTTCGTTTCTGCTGGACTGGCCGAGATCCCGGATAGACCGCCAACTTGTGGCACATTAGCTTGGGGTCTATACCTGGCATATCTGCGGCTTTCCATGCGAAGAGATCGACATTATTGCGTAAGAATTGTATCAGTAATTCTTTTGAGTCTCCTCTTAGGATCGTTCCGATATTAGTTGTTTTGTCCGAGGTGTCTCCCA
Source organism: Arachis hypogaea (assembly GCF_003086295.3). Lineage (NCBI taxonomy): Eukaryota > Viridiplantae > Streptophyta > Magnoliopsida > Fabales > Fabaceae > Arachis > Arachis hypogaea. The sequence continues at coordinate 121,896,141 of NC_092049.1, read as the reverse complement.
TCTGAACCTTCTCTATCTTGCCTTCCGGCTGCGGACGGAGTTCTTCTCGTTGCTGAACTCCACCAAGCTCAATTATATGAAACTCTTCTCCTTTGCCTCTAAGGTTTAGACTTTCGTTATAACAGCGGCGTGCCATCTTTTGATCTGCTTTTACCGTGGCTATCCCCTCTGTAGTTGGGAATTTCATGCATAGATGTGGAGTTGAGACTATTGCGCCGAGGTGATTGAGTGTTGTCCGACCTATTAGGGCATTGTAGGCTGAACTTACGTCGACCACGATGTAGTCTATCTTGAGGGTCCTGGATTGGTTCCCTTTTCCGAAGGTTGTGTGTAGCGATACGTATCCCAGTGGTTGTACTGGGGTATCTCCTAGTCTGAACAGACTATTCAGGTATGCTCTAAGCTCATTTTCGTCTAAGCCGAGTTTATCGAAGGCTATTTTGAATAAGATGTCGGTAGAACTCCCTTGGTCTACTAATGTGCGGTGTAGATTGGCGTTTGCCAGTATGATAGTGATGACCATAGGGTCGTCGTGTCCTGAGATGATGCCGGATGCGTCTTCTTTAGTGAATGTTATTGCAGGGATGTCGGGTGCTTCCTCCTTTCCCTTGACATGATATACTTCTTTGAGATATCTTTTTCGGGATGATTTGGAGATCCCGCCTCCTGCGGATCCCCCGTGTATCATGTGGACGTGTCTTTCTGGTGTCCGAGGTGATCGCTCAGCTCGTCCGTCATCTTCGTCCCTTCGTCTCTTTCTTTGGTCATCATCTCGGGTAGCCAGAAAGCGATCTAATCTTCCTTCTCTCACCAATTTTTCTATGATATTCTTTAAGTCGAAGCACTCGTTGGTGGAGTGCCCTCGAACTCGGTGGTATTCACAATATTCCTTCCGGTTTCCTCCTCCTCTTTTTCCTTTGAGTGGTCGTGCTGGGAGAATTTTCTCCGTATGGCAGACTTCTTTGTATACATCGACCAGGGATACTCTGAGAGGAGTGTAATTATGGTATTTTTTGATTTTTTTTCCCTTGTCGATCTTCTTTCTTTTTGGATTCCTTGTCTTTGTCTCGGTAGGAGGCCCCGGATTTTGAGGTTTCTCCCAGCCGAGCATTCTCTTCCGTGTTGATGTGTTTTTCTGCTCGCTCCTGTACATTCTGCTTCTGAAATTGCTGAGATGATGGTTGGGATCTGTGGTGCCGTCGTACAAAATCATATCCGGGAGTTTGAAGTCTTTTGGAATTTTGGTTTTCATGATTTCCCTGGTGAATGGATCTTGTTCTTTTCGTGAATTTTCCTCGGGAGTAGTCTGAGGAGTTTTTGATTTGAGATCGGCTTCTAATTGCTGTAGTTTTTCTTTCAATTCTCGACGTCGCCGTACCTCTCTTTGTAGATCCTTTCCGATTTCTCGTTGTTGTTGGGTTTCTTTCTCAAGTTGTTTCAAGCGATCTTGAAGCGCCTCTATTGCTCCCGGATTTGATGAATTTTTGTCTCCGTTGGATTCCGGGGTATCTTTCAGTGTGGTGTCCGCATTTTTGTGCGGCGTTCTGTTTTCTAGATCTGAATCGTGGTCGTTGTCATGGCCGTCCGCCATGGTGGTGGGACGAGATCTGCTGTACTGGTCGGAGATAACGTGTCCGGCTGGCTGATGGCGGCCGGAGCTGTTGCGTCCGACTTGTTGGACTTGCTGCACTGTTGATCCTTGGCCACCAGAGGGTGGGGGTACCTGCAAGAGACTCCGATGCTTAAGTTAGCACGGGTATTAAGCAGGTTTTTTAGTAGTATCAGAGTATGAGTTATACCTAGGTGCTCCAGTATATTTATAGTGGTGTGGGCTGACCTTTCTGATAAGATAAGATAAGTTAGTTATCAGGTCTTATCTTATCTTATTTTGAGTGAAGTCAGCTTATCTTTGAGGGAACCGCCTTTATCTCTATAGGCTTGGATTGCCTTTGGATTTGGGTCGTGTTCCTCTATTCGGGCCCTTTATTGGGCTTTTCTGTTGATTTGGCCGATCTCTTTAAGAGGAGATCGGATAGTCGAACCTGAAGAGGTCGGTCGCCATGTCGCTAAACATCCCGGGTCGGACAGCTCGACCCAGGGTATGAACACCAGCCTTTATTAAAGTATAGATCTCAATTAGAACATTCCTAGAAATAACTAGATAATTACTATATATATATATCATCCGAGGTCTTGACCTGTTTGAGAAGTCCCTAAACTGGCACTCAAGCTAGTCTAAACTCTATACTCACTTAATCCTTTTAAACTACAAAAGCGAAGAAAAGTACGTTCTAGGTCTTCAAAACTCAGGTCAGGTTGAATGCCATCAAAAGGTGGATTATCATCTACTAATCATCTGCACAATCATACGTTGTTGTAGGGCATCTCACTAGTAGTTCATCAAGTAGTCTCATAACAGGAGCCTCGTACAAAGGACTTAGGTTAAAGTTCATATTCAAACGGGGTACAGATGTCGGCTGGTCTCACAAGTCAAGCTAAGCAAGATATCTATGGAAGAACATCAAGAAAATACAAGTTTAGCAAGGTTTTCTTGTAACTGAACAAAAGAGGAAGGATGAGCAGCCACCTAATCGGATTTTGATCCCTGAAAAGTGGCATGAATTTGAAGAGAAAGAAGAGATAATCACTTTAATCGGTTTAGAATTTTAATTTGAATTTTGGTTTGGAAGAAATCAAGATTTGAAGTTCTATGTGTTCAAAGTTTTCTCCCTTTTCTTTCTCTCTTATTTTCGGCCATTCTAGGTGGAAATGAGAAGCTTGGAGTGTCTTGGGGGTGGGAAAAAACATGCTTGATGATGATTGGCTAGTTAGGGTGGTGGTTGAAAAATATCTCAGATGTATAATTACTAAAACTAGATGTATTAGAACACACACTTAACAACACATCTAGAGATTAATATCTGAACTACTATTATAGATGACACTAGTAATATGATTAACATGAGAATAGAAGATATATGATGAGACATTAGCATAGCTAAAGTCATCAGAGAGTGCTGGCATTAACTTGCACCAGAAGGCTGTGAGCCCGATTAAACTTATCTCTTGTTTTTAACTAAAGCAGATCAAATAATATTATAATATTACTCAAGCAACTCTAATATTGATATAATAATAATATTATACTATTATTTCTCTTCTCTCGTGAATCGAGTTCGACTCGTCAAACTGAGACTAACTACGGAAACTAGAATCTAAAACTCTTAACCAAAGCAGTTCAAAAACTAAGTTCTTCGCGACTGTGTTGTTAAGCTTATCTCAAAAAAGATTCTTGCTTAATTATGACATAAGAATGATGTAGGTTGAGGTGCTTGATGATACAGTAGAAATATTTTTTTTTTTACTAAACTTTCAAAAACTCCACTTCTTTAGATAAAGTCTCATGTATCTGAAAACTAGGTTGTTACATTATATGTATATATAATAGAGGATTATAATGTAGAACAGAATGCATTGCTTATTATTAAAGGAATTGTTACTACTCTTAACCATTATAACAGAATTTAACCATATTCCTTTTCTTGGTTTTCTTTTATGTCTTTTACTCTATCACCGTCTTAGTTACTTTAATTAATTGATCTCTTTTAAAACAATTATATTATGAGCTATGCTACATATACAAGTCTTTTTGGCTTACAAGTCTTACAAGTTGGGCCAAGTCTAACAAAAACTACATTTACCCACTGGAGCATGATAACATGCGCATCACTTAACTGTTTCCAAAGCGCGCTCTCACTCACCATTTTGGAAGACGCTTCTTCTTCTTCTTTGCGTTCCTCCTTCTCCTCCTACTCTTCCTTCTTCTTCTCCTTCTTTTTTGCGTTTCTCCTCATTTTTCTTCGCGTATTTCATCTTCATCGTTATTTTTTTGTTACTGTTGTTGTTGCTGTATTTTTTCTTCTTCCTCTTCCTATTGATTTTGCAACATTATGTATTTTTTTCTTCTTTGTTTGATTTTTTCTCCCAAGAAAAATTATAAGAAAACGAAATAAGAAGATGAGGAGGAAGAAGCAGTAGAAGATGAGGAGGAGGAAGAGGAAGAGGAAGAGTTTTGAATTATGCAGAACTTATCAGAATAAAAATACACCAAAAAATTCTTAAAACACACCCAAATATCTTCGTGTTACACCCAAATATCTTCGTGTTACACCCAAATTTGTTACAAATATAGAAAAATATTTTCTCTAATACTGCATCTTTTTTCTTTTTCTTTTTTCCTTATTTCTTTCTTTCTTTTAGTTAAATAAATGTAAGTTCATCCTCTTCCAAGTAATTTTGCAGCATTATGTGTTTCTTCTTCTTCTTTGTTTGATTTTTTTATTCTTGTTAAGAAAGTAAAACAAGAAGAAACTTGAGAAGGTAAAGGAAAAGATGAATAAGAAAAAAAGATGAAGAAGATAGTGATGATGATGGAAAAAAAAGAAGAAGCAGTAGAAAATGAGGAGGAAGAAGAAGAGTTTTAAATTATGCAGAACTTATTAGAATAAAAATACACCAAAAAATTCTTAAAATACACTCAAATATCTTCGTGATACACCCAAATATCTTCGTGATACACCCAAATTTACTGCAAATACGGAAAAATGTTTCCTCTGATGCTATATTTTTTCTTTTGAATTGAACCACACCTCAGCCACTTGATTGGATTCAAAACAATAATCAATTTTGTTCTAGTTCAATTGACAATCTGAACTTGAATTATTTATTATTTTCAACAACGAGATAACTGATGATGGAGGAGAAAGAGAAAAAGAAAGGAGGAGAAGAAATTCCAATGAAAAAAGAATGAGGAAGAGGAGGAGGAGGAAGAAGAGGTGGTGTTGATAACGATGATAACAAGAGAGAAAAATTACGAAGAAGAAGAGACACGAAGAAAAACGTAAAAGCGCGTGAATATGAATGACTTGTATGAAAAAATTACTTGTACGTGGAGAATAATTCATATATTATATGTACATAAAAGATTAATCATTAAATTTTAGTATGTATATAATAGTTTTATTTTAAAATAATTTATATATTTATTTTATAAATTTTGTTAAAAATACACATTTTAAGAATGTTATAAAAATATAGCTGAACTAAATTCTTATTATATTATAAATTAAAGAATGGACCATTCGGTTCAATTAATTAATTGATTGAATTATTGAATTATAAGATTGTATTTGGAAAAAAAACTAAGATTAAAAGACAAAGATATAGAGATAAATTAAGTTTTTGTGTTATATTTATTATAAAATATATAGGATCGAATTATTTTTCAGTGTTTTATTTGATTTAAATTAAATATAGAAACTGAAATAAATAAAATTACTTAAATATCTTTATTAATTAAAAATAAAAACAAAATATCCAATTATTTAAAGAGTATTGCTATAGTAAATATTATTATTTTTTGTCAATATTTGGCGAAGAATAATTTGTACTCATATTTACAAGGATTTTACACATAAAAAATTTATAGTTTGTATTTATATTTATTAGAATTTTGTACCCATAAATCAATATAGTTTGCACTATATTTTTTCTGTTTGTATATATGAATTAGTAAAATTTATTTGTTAAGAATAATTTAGTATTTATCCTAATCAAATGATAACAAAAAATACTAAAAATTGCTGGCAAAGGAGATTCTCTTACTTAAATTAAAATTTCATCAATTTTTGACTTTTTTGTAGCACCACCCTCATCTTGTTACTCGTCCCACCTATTCCTCTGTCTTTTTTGTTGCTACAGCTACAGCGCTGGTGTAGCCTGTGGTGGCGCCGCCTTAGCAGTATTCTCCTCTTCCTTCATCCTCTTTTTCTTCACAATAGCCTCAACGTCTCCTCCTTCTCCCTCTTCAATGCCTTCATCTTCTTCTTCTTCACAATAGCCTCAACGTCTCCTCCTTCTCCATCTTCAATGCCTACTCCCTCGTAACATCCGCGTAGGTCCTGATGGAAGGATCCGGTGTCTTCTCGCCAGCAGAGAAAAGATCATGGCGCTCAAGTGAGATGATCTGCTTGAGCCTCTTTTGGCGGTACTCATCCTTCGTGTTGGTAATCTTCTATAGCTTCCTGAATAATCCAATTTAACGTCACTGTCACTGGATATCTCCTTGAGCATAGATTTAGGGACAGTATACGAGACAAGCTTTCGAGCAACCTCATTATCCATGACGTTAATATTCTTTTTATTTTTGTTGGCAGGAATTGAGATGACGTAGGAGTCCTTGTCAGAACCACTATAGAAGTCCATGTCAATGGTGAGAGAAGTGAGGAGTAGAATTGGATTTTCAAATTTTGATTGAGGGAATTTTAGAAGAGAAAAGTTCGGTTAGTTTTCATTTCGATTATGAAAACTTTGCTCACTCCTTCCCTCTTTTATTTCATGACTACTCAATCATCTCTCCTACAGTAATAATAAGAGTAGCATCAAACCATCAATTAGGAATGACCAAAAAAAATGACACGAGATTTATAGTCACGATTTTATGAAAAGTGACTCAAATGTATCTATAATCACAATTTTAGAAATAATTTAAAAGGTATCTATAATCACAATTTTACATTAAAAAAAAAAATGATCATAAAATACGTATATCTTATTATCACAGTTTTAAGAGATAGGCTAAGATGATCTATAATCACGGTTTTCAATTTTTTTTTTTTTTAAAACCCAACCCCTCCCCTCAAACAGCCGCAAAATTCCCCGATCCCCCATTCCCCATTCTCGATGTCACTCTTAAAGAAAGAAAAAAGAAGGTAACCCTAACCCATCCCTCCCCACTCCCCATTCTTTGTCGGCCTCACCTACTCCGCCCCCACCGCCACCCCTTCACCACCACCAGAAACAATCGCCGCCGCACTCTCCACTCTCAAAGGCAACTCCCTCCGCCTCGAAGACCCTGGCCCAACCGTCATCCGCACCTTCCTCTACACCAACGTCTCCCTCCTCCTCGCCAACGAACGGCCATCTCCACCGCCGAAGGTCTCCGTCCGACGAAGGTCTCTTCGAGCTATCCTCGGTCGTCGTCTCCCTCTTCTCGCTCTCTGTTCGAGCCCACTTCCCGTCCTCCGTCGCGGTCTCTTCCCATTGGATGCGTTTGTTACAGTAAAGTTTATTTATTTATTTATTTTATTTTGATTCTTATTGAGTTCTCTGTTTTAGATATCAGTTCTCTGTTTTATTTTGATTCTTATTAAAGTAGGTGCTCAGTGCTCAGTTTTTAAATAATAGACATACTACATAAAATCGCGACAGATTGTGTGGATTTTGATTGTAAATTATTCATGAAAATTAGAAAGAATAGAATACCAATTACATTTGGTGGAATTTGCTTGTTATTAAATTATGCATCACATGCTTGAAGAAAATTACGTATGCTTACTTGTCTATATAGCTGTAAGTCAAAATAGATCATTTTTATAAGCCAATTAGTGTCAAAAATATTGAATTAGATTTGGTCTACATGCACTTTTCGTTACTTTCATTGTCATTTTTTGAATGAGTATTTTAACACGGCACTCGTTAAAAAACAGAAAAGGCATCTTTTTAAATGCTTAATGTTTTCGATAATGCATGTGATAGTTTACTTTTTCGTACTTCCGTAATAAGTTTTTACGAGATTCATTACAAATTACTTATTCTTGTTAAGATGTGAACATTATATTGTTGTTGCATGCATAATTATTGTGCAGATTATTGCATTAAGTGCTTCAGCAAATAAGCTGTTAAAAATACAAGACAGTACTGAGGAATACGCTGCCCTTATAATGGAGGAGTTGGATCCGGAAAACTTTGGATACATTGAGGTTTATATTTTATTTTCTATCTCCAAAATTCAAAACAAAATAAACTGATTGGCCATTTATATACAAAAATGGGGCTAAGTCCTAAGAATGTGTGGCATAATGCATTCAGCTATATAACTTAGAAATGCTTCTTCTAGAAGCACCATGTTCATGCTCTTGTTAGCATTTTGAGTTGCATGTATTTTTGTTGTTCAATGTGTGTTGACTTCTGTAATTTTTTTCCAAAATGGTTAACCTTTAACCGTTTAATTTATTTGTTTTCAAATTTGGTTCTTCCTCTGTTTCATATATATTGAACGCTTAGACCAACTTCTTCATGATAGGTGTTACTGCTGTAATTTTATTTTATTTTCTCTCTTACATGATTTCATATTGCAAATCTTTGACTAATAATAATGTTTAATTTCATCCAAGTCATTCAGCACATGTTACCTCTCATATGGGAATTTGAATCCAAATTTTGTAAAGGAAGAAAAATTTTAATTTTTACTTGGTGATTAGATCTACCTAGTGAGGTTAATAATAATAGGAAGAAAAATTCAAAGTCAGCTTGAATAATTCAGAGTTTTGAGTTTGATGTAATGATGTCTAATTGATTTTTGCATATTCTGGTCCATGTAGCCTATAATAGAACAAGGCATAGTTTTTGTTGATCTCTCATGGATTCATCATTATCACTTGCCATTGTTTAAATTCGATAAGAAAGTAGCCTAATAGCACTCTTAAGCTTCTTAACATGATAGTTTATCAATTAATATAATTATCCCCCCCCCCCTCTCCCTCTTCTAAAGAGTAATGTTTGTTGTTGGATATTCATTTTCTTTTTCCTTTCTTTCTTCCCTTTGTTCTGGTTTTAGTGCTATATTTGAAAGACTACACTTGAGTCACGCCTTCCTTCCTGTGCCTTGTTCTTTTATTATTTTGCATTTAAGAAAACTGTTATTTTTAACTTTTTAGGGCTTGAAGCTGTATGGAACACTGCAAAAGTTGAATCAGGGTCAATTGTTGCTGTTTTTGGCCTTGGAACTGTTGGTCTTGCTGTAAGTTTCTTTCCTGTAGTAGTAAATGTATTTTTTGCTTGGTCTCGAACTACCATTGCAATTGATTATTTTATACTTACAGGTTGCAGAGGGTGCAAAAAGTGCTGGTGCATCTCGTATTATTGGCATTGATATTGACGGCAAGAAATTTGATACAGGTAAATGTCTGAAACATATGCCCTTGATGTTGTGAAGTGATATGCTCCAAGGTTTCTTATTTCTAAGCAAGAGTGTTGTCTTATTGTGTGCAACTTTAAATACATGTTCTTCTGTTTACTTCTCTTGCTATTTTATCTTGCAGCGAAGAACTTTGGAGTCACCGAGTTTATTAATCCTAAAGAACATGATAAACCAATTCAGCAGGTCATAGTTGATCTTACGGATGGCGGAGTTGATTATAGTTTTGAGTGCATTGGGAATGTCTCCGTCATGAGAGCTGCTCTGGAATGCTGCCACAAGGTGAACACTGCCGCAGCAGTGCCACATTGACTCAATTGTTCAAATATTACTCTAGATGGACATAACCATGAAAATATATGTTTTGCTGAATAGGAATTTGCTCTGCATTCAACAGTATACACCATACACACCTTTTTCTCCTCAGGTAAATCCAAACACCTTTTTTAGTTTTTATTCATTATTTACATATCAAGTCAAAGTTAAGACGAATCCAGGATGACCTTTAAGAATTTGGGACTTCCCATATGTTTAACATTATTCAAAATTGAGGCTTATTATACGATCTTTGATTTTTTATGAGAGGCAAACTCAAAACTGTCTAAAGAGATCTTGATTCACGCTGATGCATAAAGATATGAACCACTTATTCGAAATCTAGACTGCACATTATACACAGTTAAGACAAAGTAGTTAGAGCCCTACACTTTTGGAACATGTAATTCAATTTTATAAGCAGCACCTTTTTTCCACTTCAATTTTATTTGGTGAACTGAAACGTGCTGGCCTTTTTATTTTCTCCCCAACCAATATACTGATATTGAATCAAAGTTAAGAAGAATTGAGGATGACCCTGAAGGATCTGGGACTTCCCATTCGCATAGTATTATTCAAGGAATTGATCAAATTTTTGCTAATTTTTTTACTGTATGTTCAATTTAATTTTTCTTATTTATTTTTTGTTGCTGATAGTTTGAATTCTTGTCTAGGTTTGTTGTTTCCAGTGTTGCTAAATGCTAAGGGATTACTTGATTATTAAAAGTTATTGTTATCAAAGCTGAGGATCAAAAGGAACCAATATGTCAAGGCAAAGGATAAATTGACATCACAACTCTAAAGTTAGTTTAGAGTTAGTTACAACTAATCTTGGCTAATCTTTAGCTCCTAGAAGTACTTAGTGTTAGTATATATATCATTGTTTAGAATTGAGATCGAGACAAGTGTATTCACTCAAGTATATTAATTTGTGTTGTTTGAACTAAAAATATATCTAGCTTATAATATAAATTTTATAATTTAGATGTCTTGAATTTTTTCCTTTTAGACTTATTTTGTGATTATCATAATTTTGGGATGTGATTATGTTTTAAAAAAAAATTTAGAAACCAGAGTAAGTTATGGTCACGCTTTTAGAATAGCGTGACTATAGATAAGTTATTGTCACGCTAAAATCGTGACCATAGAGTAAGCTATGGTCACGGTTTTAAAATAGAGTGACTATAGATAAACTATGTTCACGTTAAAAACCGTGACCTTGATAAGATTATGGTCACGGTTTTTCAAAAGGGTGACCGTAGAGTGAGTTATGGTCATGGTTTTAAAATAGGGTGATTATAGATAAGTTATGGTCACGCTACAACCATGATCATAGATCAACCTATGGTCACGGTTTTACAAAAGGGTGACTATAGAGTAAGTTATGGTCACAGTTTAAAACAAGGGTGACCATAGAGTAGGCTATGGTCACAATTTTAAAATAGGGTGATCATAGATAAATTATGGTCACGCTAAAACTGTGACCATAGATTAAGCTATGGTCACGGTTTTAAAATAGGGTGGCTATAGATAAGCTATGGTCACGTTAAGATCGTGACCATAAATTAGGCTATGGTCACGGTAAAAAAATATGGCCTAAAATGTCAGAATTTAAACACTGCAATTGTGATTATAGAAACCGTGATTATAGATAAAAAAAATCGTGACCATAGATCTATAGCCACGCTAGCATAAGCCACGGTAAAAAAATTGTAATCATAGGTCAAAAATCGTAACCATAGATTTTTTTTTTTTTTTGGTAGTGAGTAGTATAGTAATACAATTTGGAATTTTATTGAGTAGTATATAATAATAATAATAATATTTATTTGTCCCCACTAAATTATTAAATTTGACCCCACAATAATTTTTTATTCAACCTTCGACACTTAATAGTCAATTTGAGTACTTCATATTAGATGTCCATTATAATGATGAATTTTTAAATTTAAATAAGATTGTTGTTCTTTCTTAGAAATCGACTTGAAAGAATATTATCTATTCATTTGTGTTTCTTTTGAAATTAGCTTTAGTTTTTTATAATTACACTAATTGAATGAACATTTTCAACAATGAATATCATCAAGAGCTAATTGTATGAAAGTTGAATTTTAAATGATTGTTCAACAACATATACAAAAAAAAAGACATTTTGATTATATTGTCAAAGTTTCAAAATATGAAATATAAAAAATTAAATTTTAAATTATATGTTATTATTTAAATTACCATTTTAGTATTTTAATTTGTAATTAGATATTTTGAAGCCTAATCATATTTTACAATAACAAAATATAATTATAACAACAATTATACTACGTATACATAAAATAATTATTTGTACAAAATAAATCTTAAAATACAAATTTTGAAATACAAAATATATATTAAAAATAAATTAAATAATATATGTATTTATACATAAATCTATAGTAGATAATTTGATACCTAATTTTTTATGTAAACTTAATATTTTTATTATAAAAATTATTATCATGTTATATATATTTTACCCCACTATCAAAATTTTCTGGATCCGTTATTGAGTATAGTTGTACTAGGATTGCAATACTCCAAGTAGAGATATTCAATTTAGACATGTAACAATCAAATCCAAACCAATACAAATGCTATGAAATTGAAAGGTGAAAAAGAACAAACGAATTGAAGATTTAGGGTTTATGGTATTTCTTCTGTGTGAATTGATGTAAACTTCTATTTTGTTGTTTTGTAAGTACTGCATGCTGTCTATCTTTTCTTGTAGAGGTTGAGAATATTTACCAAGTATTAAAAAAAATACAAGAGACTCCAAACAACATAAAGAATTAAGTATGTCAATGATAATGAATTTGTAAAAAGAAAAAAAAAAGAAAAAGATGGATTCAATTTTAAAATTAAATTGAGTATGTGTCTTTGTGGTCACAAATAATAATTATAAAATTTTATTAATTAAATCTTATAAACAATTTATAGTAACTCTAACCTCTTAAAAAGAGTAATAACTCAAATCAGAATTTGGATCGTACACTTTAGTTTCCAAAGATTTAAAATACATAAATCAATCTTCTAACGTTAGATGTCGTTTGTAACATCTTACCACACAGAGCTTTATGCTTAAGTCGTAAAACAGAGGTGGTGTGGTATTACGACATCTAAAATAAAATAGATATACGTATAATAATTGAAAGGAAATAATATACTAGAAGCCTTGAAGAAATAACTAAAGCAAAATTGCAAAATTAAAAGCGCAACGCTAAGGATATAAGGTTACTTACGTATGAAGAAAACTAAGGTTCACTAACATAAATATATATATAGAAAACAAGAGTAGAGGATAACTCAGCCTGCGAAGCTAAGGCTGGCCGGAGAATATTTACATACATATATACAAAACCCATAGCCCAAAATACACAAAAGAGATCCTAGTTCTCCATACACCTCTAAGAGGTACAAAAGTAAAACAAGTTTTTAGGAGAGTTCTATACATATAGTCATATATAAACAACACACAAAATAATATCCCAAGGATCCATGCAGAACTCCAGATGCCTAGCGAGGTGCCTCTCAACCTGCATCTGAAAAACACAAATATTCGTATGAAATGAGAACTTCTCAGCATGGTAATGGTGCCGCATACATAAGATATAAGGTCCCGAAAAAACCATAGGCAATCTTAGAACGCCGAAACTCAGGTTATAAAACTTAGATAACTAAAACAGAAACCATGAATGGATGGTCCTCTAGGGATTTCTAAACCTAACTAAAACTTAACTAGAACCCTAAATCTCTTTGCCTTTCCTCCGTTCCTCCATCTCTGCTGAAATTACAAAGACAAACAAGCAGACAATGGCAAACATAGATAGAATACAAGTAATACAAATAGCAAATATAACAAATAACATATTATAATCACTTAGGCAATTTCAATTAATGCACAAGCAAGCAATTCAAATAATATGCATATGATGCATGCCAGTCGTAGGGCTGATGAGTCCCATCTGTCGATTATAAAGCCAACTCGACAAGTTCGGCTGCTAAACCCTGGACTGTCCCCCGACGTGCATCCCCAAGAGTCTATGCATAGCTTTTTCTCATATATATAAAATTGCTCAATGGGGGTATCCTTCTCGGGAATTTATAAGTGCCTAGTCACCTCTTACATCGTAGGGTCAACAAAGTATCGAGTCTCAACCTGGAACACGTGGTGACAAGCCACGATACTTTACCCAAAGACACTCATATCTCAAATAACATAAGTGCATAAGCCTCATTTCATTCATATTCATTCATAATCATTTCATAATCATTCATTATAGCCATAACATTACTTATATATCATATATTTGCACTTTTATACATAATTCATCATAACTCGGAGTAAGTGGGGCGAACCACACCCTTACATCTATCCGGTGAGCCTCTATACTCACCAACCTGGAGCAAGTGTGGGGGGTGAAACCACAACCCTTGCGTCTATCCAGGAGGTACGTTCTCATATGTCCAGGAGGAACAAAGGAGGGGATCCTAACCTCCCACCATCTCGCTGGGGGGCGATTTTACAATACCAGGAGGAACAAAGAAGGGGATCCTCACCTTCCACCATCTTCTGGGGTCGCACTTTCAAGAAAGAGTGCTCAAATGAAATATTCATTCCTTTCTTTAATCAGTTTTATAATTTAAGAAGTGTATATATATATATATATATATATATATATATATATATATATATATATATTATATATATATATATATATATATATATATATTTATGCCACCTATCTTCTCATACCTAATTCATCACTTTTCCAACCTTATTTCACCCCCAAAATACCTCCTTTTCTCTAGTTTCATCTCATTACTAGGCCTATTACTAAGATTTAGCGTTAAAAGAGTGAAAATAGAGGTTTAGAGGTTTAAAATTAAACTTTAAAACACAAAATTCATGTTTGCTGAAACAGGGGCCGCGCTTATATGTGGACCACGGGTACGCGTGGGAGTGTAATTTGCCCATCATGCTTACGCATTACCTCGTCCGTGTATGCAGGTACGCTGGACAGAATCAAACATCCACGTGTGGAGGAGTCCGCGTACACATACATTGCAAATTAGTCAAAGAAAGTGGTTAAGTCTGCAGAATTTCAATTTTACATATCGAACTTCTGATGCACATAACTTTCTCATTTTAAAACATTTTTCATCCGTTCTTCGAATGGCGTAAACTTCATGAATCCAATTTTTATATGAAACAAGTTTGAAATAATTTGAGATTCTAGAAGCTAAGTTATGGCTCACCGAGGTTCGGCGAAAAATCAAATTTTCACAAAAGTTCATAAACCTCTATTATCACCAACTCAAACTCAATATCAACACTCAAAACATACAAACAGCACCACAACCTTTCAATTCAGCATCACAATCCTACATTCTATCAAAATCCAGCATACCTCAATCTTGCATACATTTTCTTCCAACATTTTCAATAATAGCATCAAAATCATCGACCTTAACATATCCACAATCAACATTTACATTTACCACCATCAAAGTCATCATTCATTAACCTCCTTATCACATCAACTATATTCATGTCACACAATCAATGAATTTATCATGCCTCATCAAATCAAACAAACATTGTCAACTAAACTACCAATCAAATCCAACATTCTCAATCCAACCTATCCTAGGTCGTCCAGCCTAAGTTTTCACAAGACATTACATATTAAATACGAGAAACCAAAACCATACCTTAGCCGATTTTCTCATATATCCCAAGACAACCCACTTAGGCGAAATTGCAAGCCCTTAACTCCAAAATTCCGCAACTAGCACCAAATCCCAAGCTTCCAATTGAGCTTCTAACATATCTAATTGCTTTATATCACATATATACATACACCTAACACATTTTATCATATATACATACCTAAAATTCAATACCCAACACACATAAACAAGGAATTGACTAGGGTTGATGATCCTTACCTTGTATGTGCCTCAATTTAGCAAAAATCCACTAATTCCTCAAGTCAATTTGATCCTAAAACATCAAATTAACTAAAATCTTAATACCCCAAAACCTTGACATTTTTGAATTGAAGAAGAGAGAATAGGGATGGGGAATGTAATTTTCTTACCTTATAACATACTGGACTTTGTAGAGCTCGTCACTGTTGACGCGTGGCTGCAAACGGTCCGGCGATCGGAGCTCGGAGCGATAAGTTATGTTGGATTGAAATCAAACCATGGGTTAGGTTTTGATGTTCTTGTTCCTTCCTTCCCCAAAATGTTTCAGCGTGTTTCAATGTGTGAAAGGAAGGGAAATGAGCTGAGCTCATGGGTATAGGTGGTTTGGGTTGGGCTTTGGGTCCTTTTTGGGTCCAGTTCGACTGGTTCGGTCCGTTCAGCCCAATTTTGGGCCAAATTCTTTAAAATTAATGTCAAAATTCTTGTTTTAATTAGCTCTATCTTATTAAACCATAAAATTTATATTTCTAATTTCTTTATTAAAAATTAATTTATTAATTAATTATTCGCTAATTTTTCGGGGTTTACACTGTTAACCAACATAGTCCTCATCTTTTGCCCCTATTGTCCGCTGCTAATGTGTATTGTGAAGTCTCACACGTGGCCATTAAGTGCTAAATGGAGAGCAAGGACAGATAAGTTCATGTGCCAGTAGAGTGAACAACGTCGTTTTGTTAGGGACATCGTTTTATTAGGGACAAAACGTAATATTTTGAATAGGAGGGAATATTGTCTCTTCGATACCCTTCCTTCTTCGCGCCACTTCATACAAAAAGACCCTAAACCCCAAAGTCTCTTCTTTTTACAAAGAACTGTCATAACCCTTTCCAGCATCATCTCCCACATCACTCCCAAAAGCCACTTTGACCTAGTTCCCCCTCGTCGTTAGTCGTTACTCTTCCATCCATAAACGTAAGATACGTTGGACAAACTGTTATCACCGATGTAGACGAGCAAACCAAGGGAACGGTTTGGTTGGTGACCACATCTTACTTGCCTTGACCAAGGTAATATAGTGAAATAGAGAATCTTTTAAAGGTGTTTATTATATGTTTGTAATAAATTTGTTTGATCAATATGCTCTGTTGTTATTCTATAACATATTGTTATCTTCATAGGGATTGATCAGAGTTTTTTTTTTTTTTTTCTTTAGAGTAGTTAATGAATAAAATAGTTTATAAAAGTGAAAATTGCTTTTGTTTTTCTTTTTTGGATTGGTCCTAGAGTTTATTAAATATTTTTCTTTTGAAAACTCTCATTCGATGAAGGATATGGTAGTTCGTGTGTTCCATCATGGAGGTCATATTGTAAGAAATAACAAAGATGTGATGTTGTACATTAATATGAAGGTTGAGAGGTTTCTAAAGATAGACATTGATCTCATTTATTTCTTTGATCTTCAAACTCTGTTCAATAAATTAGGGTACAGTAATTATAAGACAATATATTAGTTTGATTCTGCTATTTTTGACTTTGAGTCTAGATTACACCTAATTAATGGAGATAAGGAGATAAATGAATTGTGAGAAAATAAACAGAAGAACAAAAAAACTGAGAAATTTCACTTGTACTTTGATGATCCAATAATAGATACTCTATTGGATGACTCGAATTTGAGTGAGTTTAATATAGATGAAGATAATTATGACTCTAGTAATGATAGGTATGAGAGCATAGAAGATGAGCCATATAGACCACTTTCACCAGAACTGGAGGATAAAAGTGAAGAGGATTGCATAATTGTGAAAAGAAACAAGAAAAAAAAAAAAGAGGAAGCTGCTGTCTAAGAAGGTGAAAACTCACAGGTTAGGGTTCTGTTTTGGTTAGGAATTTTGTACTAGATTAGAAGAAGAAGCTTCTTCTCTCAAGTTCTCAAAACGATGTATTTTGTCTTCAATAAAACAATGTCGTTCATTCTGATTGACAGGGATTAATCTGTCTTCGGCTTTCTACGTGGCACTTAATAGCCACGTGTGAGACTTAACGATACACATCAACATCGGAAATTAGAGATAAATGACCAAAAACTACATTGGCTAACGACATCCAACATTAAAAATTTATTTGTGTATTTTAAATTTTTGAGAACTAAAATATTGGATACAAACTTTTTCAGAGAGTAATTTGAGATATTGCTCATAATTATAGCAAGAAAGAAAACAGGAAAACATCTTTGATGAAATGATTTTTGAAACTTTTCCGTTTGTCTTTATTTTCATTCTCGAACCAATAGCAAACTAAGCCTTGTTTTAAAACTTTTTAGCGAGTTAAAAAGGTGAGTGTCTTTGTGTGAACGAAAAAGGTAAACATCTTTTGCGTTGAATAATGAATGGTAGTGGTGCATAGCACCTGGATTTATCATTTTACGAACCATTCATTCTCGCAACGCGTGCCATCTTAACGTTTTCAAAAGAAATTGCATACTTTATAGAGAATATCTAATATTTTAAATGAGAATAGACCACAAAAAATTATACTCAAATTATCTTTGTATTGATAAAAATATTTTTAAATTTTATTATTGTTAAAAATATTTAAATAATTTAAAAACGTATAAAAATATTCTATTGTGATAAAAAACATGTTCTGTTGACAAAAAAAGTGATATAAATTCATTTATTAATGTTAGAGTCTTATTTTTTATATAGAATATTTATTACAAAATTTTTTTATTAACATAAAATGTTTTGCTTCATAAATGTGTAATTTTATCATATTTTTAAATAATTTAAAAATATTTTTATGATACTAAAATTCGAAAATATTTTTATTAACATTTGATAATTTATTTTTTAGATGAATACTGATATATAATTATCGACATATAAAAATAATTAAAAATTATTAGAAGATTCAATTATTAATTTTATTTAAAAATAGGTGTACGTGACTTTTTACAAATATTTTATCATATACCTAAAAATAATATGAAATTTAATCTGAAATAGTTGCACAATAGCATGCATAATAATATAGTTAGTGAGACTGAGCGGTGACCCACAATATTATTACCCAGCGGTTTTCTGTAGATGAATATAATGTGGGCATGACAATGTCAGTGAAAGAAAGAGATAAAGTTGTAACACGTGAGAGACAGACACTCGGAAGTAGCCACATTTTCTTATCAAAGTTTCTTTCTTATCTATAGTCAATGTCACACTTCATATTTGCATTATTTGCTTCCACCCCATTTCATCCCGACCTTTTATATTTTTAGAAAAAAAAAATGTTTCATATTTTTCTATTTCTTTTTTACACCACTGAATATGTATTTTTCTTTTCTAACATACTATATTTTTTGTATTTTTTAGTTTTTTTATTGTTTTAAAAATTTAATTTTGATGTACTCTCAGTATAAAATAATTTTATACATATATCCAATTACGTAATGTCATATTAGTAAAAAACTAAAAATAAATACTTTTTACATTAATTATGTGAATGATCATTTGAAAAAATATGTGATTATACAACTGTATAAAACGTTTTATAATGTCAATATATCAAAATTAAATATTATTTTTAATGTCAAAAATGCAGAAATTATTTTTCATATAGATAAATATATGATATTTTTGTTAAATATTGCTATTTGGAGTGTTTTGCAGAAAGATGAAGGTGCAGAAAGATTGACACAACACACACTATGTGTGTTGCATATTCTACGTAGAGTTTCGAGATACTTTAACAGAAATTTCAGCAGAGATTCGTCACGTGTCAAGCAGAGCAGCAACACGCACCCTGCGTGTTGAAAGAGTAGAGATTCCTCGCTTGGTTTCGAGACACTTTTGCGCGTGATTACTAGCCACGTGTTGCGCTGCACGTAATGCGCACCCGGCTTGTTGAAAATTTCCATTTTCAGGCGTCCTCACCATGTGTCGAGCAACGGGCAACACGCACCCTGCGTGACCACTGTTCCAGCTGGTCTCCATGCATTTAACAGGCGTGCTCTGAAAACTGCTATGCTACAACGGCACAATGGTGCCTTTAAAGGGGGGGGAGGGAGAAACTCTTGTGACTTCAACCCCTCATTTCACATTTTTTATTTTTCATTTCAAAATTTACAAAAGGTGATTGAGAGAGGTTGAGAGTGGAAGAAGGTGACTCAAGAAGGTGAGTTTTGGTAAGAGTGAGAGTAAGTAGTATGTTTAGTAACTGTGATTTGTGATTATACTGATGCAGCAGAACACATTATTAATTATTTAAAATAATCTAATGTGATAAGTTTATTATTTTTGTTAATTTAAAATTTAATATTTAGAATGTATTATTTTTAGTGTGGTTATTTTAGTTGATATTATTATTAGCAGTTGTAGTAAATTAAATAATTTAGGGTAAAGTATATTTTTTGTCTTTAAAGTTTGGCAAAAGTTATAAAAAATTAAAAATATCCCTAAGTTTTATTTTGTTTCAATTTTATCCCCAAAATTTTTTGTTTGCATCAAATATACCATCGACGGCTAAATTTTAAAAAATTTAAGACCAATCTAACAATAATGCATGAAAATTATGCTTGATTTGCTTGTGTTAAGGGTTGTTCTTATGAAATTGTTATTAAATTGGTCTTAAATTTTTTGAAAAATTAATCATCAGTGGTATATTTGATGCAAATCAAAAATTTTTAGGACAAAATTTGAAATAAAATAAAACTTAAGAGTATTTTCAAAACTTTTATCAAATTTTAGGAACAAAAAGTATACTTTGCCCAATAATTTAAATATTTTTTATTTATTTTTCTGTGATAATATTAACAATTTTATTTATTATAATAATTTTATTATAATTTAATTAGTTAATCTGTAGTTATTAAAATTAATAAAGAATAAAAATATTGATAAATATCTGTTAGAACTTCCGTTATTATATCTTTATTTTCTTTTATGTCAAAATTTATTTTTATTGAAATTAGTAAATAAGATAATTTACAATGTAATTTTAAAATTAATAAATAATATAAATAAAAATTACCTTTTTGAAATTTTTGTAATTATGTTTTATTTTATTTTATGTTATAATATTTATATTTCGTACTAGTTGGTAGTTATTAATATTAATAAATAACGAAAATATAAAAATGTGATTTTTTGAATTTTATATAATTATTTTTAATTTATGTTTTAATGTTTTATTTTATTTTATTGTAATTTGTATTTTATTAATTTGAATAAATAATATTAATCCTAATGCAAATTGTTTGTAATTATTTTTTTTATTAGTTTTTCAAATTTTATGTAATTTTTTATTTTATTTTTTGGATTTAATTTTGATTTTAAATTTTGGACGATTATAAAATTATTTTTTATTTTTTGTTTTTGGTTGTCCTGTACCAGGTTAATAGGAATCTTCTGCCGTGTAAACTTGATTCACTGGAGATGTGGCATCCAGCAGTTGACCAGGCCTTACGAACAACAGGATTCTACCATGTCTCGAGAGTAGGACAAATCAGAGGGTATTCCGCGTTACTATATATGCTCTTGTGGAAAGGTGGAGGCCGGGACTCATTCTTTCATATTGCCAGCCGGTGAGGTTACACTAACACTGAAGAACGTGTTACACATATTTGGCCTACCGATTGATGGAGAGGTTGTAATCAGTTGGACCGATAGCAGTCAAGATTTCTTGGTCAACTAGATTATGGCGATTTTTAGTAGCGAATCCGTTGTGAGTAGTTCATCTAAAAGTTACATAAAGCTGGTCTGAGTTCTGCCATATCAGAGACACACAGCCTCTAGACACTTGGGAGTCTGTTCAGTGATACGTTCGATGTCACATCGTTTGTCTGCTGGAAACCACCCTCTTTGCGGATAAGTCGACAGCATATGCCCACGCGAAGTACCTATCACTACTCCAAAATTTTGAGCAAATCAACACTTACAGTTTGGGGGCAGCAACTCTCACACATCTTTACAGGTCATTGCGTCGTGCATTGCGGTACCATTGCAAGGAGATAGACGACCCACTTGATTTGTTGTTTGTTTAGACGTGAGAGTGAATGCCATTTCTTGCGCCCATTCCAAGACGACAACTTGCACCGGCTGATTATCGGTTGCTCGCAGGAGACAGTACATAATTCATTGGAATTGGACTTGTATTTTATTTGTGTTTTACTAGCAATACGCAATTTAAGCTTTGTTATAATTTTGTGTATTGCAAGTGGAGTCATCATCCACAAACCAGAGCGTGGATGTCGAGGAGTGCGGCATTTATTAGGCACGACATAGACTACATGGATGAGGTCAGTATCAATATTAATTTATAAGAATAATTTATTGTATTAATAATCTAACTTAACCCATGCAATATTTTGTAGTTTGCTTGGCAGCCATACATCGGCATCATCATCCCGACCGAACTACATACCCACCTTGATGTCTGTGACATGGTAGGGTCGTTACTTTCATTCGAGTATGTCGAATAGCATCCTACAGACCGAGTGGTTCACCAGTATGGGTATGCACAATCCCCCCCTCTGCCTGCATAGGCCATCCTTCTTGACCAGCATTGTTACACTCTTCGGGGAGTACAATGCTATGATTGGAGCACCATACTCGACGTATGGATACAGCAATGGGGGAACCGCCGCAATAATCAATTGCAAGATAGGAACCTGCAACCAATCACCAACTTTATCCCGTCTGCCGATTGTCGTAGTTGGTACCTTGGATTATTCTGGATGTACTTGAGGTTGTCGGAGTTCATTCCTGAGCAACTACCCCAGCAACCAGCACAACCTTATGCAGTGTTTGAGCCATTTCCTTATCATCGCTCATAGCTATCTTAGCCATCATAGCTCGCATCACAGGTAGCACCACAGCAAGCACCACAGCTTGCCTCACAGGCAGCAGAGCCATCTTGGACTCGAGTTCGCAGAATTTCCTCCATTCTCACCACAGGTAGATACGTTTGCAGATTATGGGCTAATCCATCGTTTCATTGCTAGTGGTGGCCCTCTTGAGGAGGCTCTCATCCCAGCAGTGCCATCACAGCCGTCGTCACAGTCACAACGAAGATTGGTGGACGGTTAATCTCGTCAAAGCCATCGTACCTCCACCCCCGATAGTCGAGCGAGTGGTTGCATCGATCTGCATCTTGAGATCAATCGAGGTTGTCTGAATGTGCCAACAGAGGCTCCGAGCGGTTTTGACTTGAATGCATTGACACAGGAGGTTGTTGACGAGTATATCCCTAGTCCTTCTGCTCCGGCAGAAGTAGATGGGTCAGGTCCGGTAAAAGGACACGTAGTTGGTCATCAGTACAACCTATAGACAGATGTCCGTCCACCGAACAGATTTACTCCGTCAAGTGTTAACAAGATAGCGAACAAGGCAATTAGGTTTTTTAAGAAGAAGCCATGAGCTGATTAGTTGAATTTATTTGTTTTAGTCTTTGTATTAGTTCTATGCATCTTCTGTTTAGTCAAACTTAGTTTATATAATCTTTGTATTAGTTATATTAATCTTTAGTGTAGTCTAACTCAGTTTATTTAATCCATAAAATTATGAAATTAGAAATTTAGAATTCAAATGCATTAACCATAAAATACATGAACTTCGAAATTTAGAATCCAACCACAATGAACGATGAACCTCTACAACTGAAAATAAACCCTATGAGCTACCACTGCCACCAACTCCGCTCGGTCTAACACGTTACAGACATCAACTATGACTATGAACCTATCTCTCGCAAAGTCAGCATACTGGGGGATCACACATTTCCCGTGAATCCATTTCATTCAGATAGCGAGTCGATTTGGGACAACCCTTTGACGTTCGTCTCAAGGCAGGATTTGCAACCATCGTCGGTCCCGGGTAATCAGGCCATGTGTAACACCCTACAATAGAGCTTTACACCTAGGATGTAAAACAGAGGTGGCGAGGCGCTACGAACTTTAAAAATAAAATCTTATATATAATATAATTAAAATGAAGATTTATGTAGGAGTCTTTGAAGGAAAGTTAAAATAAAACGTTAAATGGAAAAGCGCAACACTCACGCAAGCAATAATACATACATACATACATACATACATACATACATATATATATATAACAAAACTAAAGTCCCAAAAGTACAAAATAATCTTGGCTTTCGAAAACTCCCAGAATTCTTCAGCAAGGTGCCGCCTGACCTGCATCTGAAAACCACAAATATTTTATGGGATGAAAATCGGGGGTTCTCAGCATGGTAATGGTGTCGCATACATAAGATATAAGGTCCCGGAAAAGCCAGAGGCAATCCTAGAACTCCGACACTCAAATTATAAAACTTAAAGAACTAAAACAGAAACCATAAGTCAAGGTGGTTTTCTAAAGATTCCTAACTTAACCAAAACTTAAACCTAAACCCTTAATCCTCCTCCTTTCCTCCAATCCTCCAACACCGGTGAAACCGCACACACAAACAAACAAGTAATGGCAAACACAGGTAGAATACAAGTATTGCAGATAGCAAATATAATAATAAACATAGTAAGTTCACTTAGGCATTCCTAATTAATGTACAAACAAGCAATTCAAACAATATGTATATGATCCATGCCTGTCCTATGGCTGATGAGTCTCATCTGTCGGTTATAAAGCCTGACCCGGCATGTCCGATAGCTAACTCTGGACAGAACATCAAACACAGAGCAAGTGGGACAACGCCGCAACCCTTGCATCTTACCTGCGTACCCGGAGTAGGGAACAACTTCACCCTACCTCTTACCCAGGTGGTGTTATAGTTCTCAATTCAGAGCAAGCGGCGACAGAATTCCACCCTTGCATCTTACCCGAAACTTCGAACTCTGAACCGGAGCAAGTGGATAATACCACTGCGTCTTACCCCAGCACCTTGCTCACACACGGAACCCCTCAAAAACCAATGTTCGCGTACGTAAGCCCTCTGCTCGCGTACGCAAAATGCCAAACCCAAAAAGGTTGGTTGCGTCGCGTGTAGTGGTCGCGTACGCAAGATCTGCAGATTCGCAAAAATGCTGAATACTGCATAATTTTCAGTTTTGCACTCCAAACATCCTACGCGCATAACTTTTTTATTTTAAAACATTTTTAATTTTATCATTCTTCAAATGGCGTAAACTTCATGGACCCAATTTTTATATGAAACAAATTTGAAACAATTTGAGGGTCCGAAAGCCGAGTTATGGCTCGTCGAAGTTTGGCCAAAAATCAAATTTACATAAAATCCTCAAACCTCTATTTTCATTAAAAATCAAACTCAATTTCAACATTCTATACATATAGCCAGCACCAACACATACCATATCACATTAACACAACACTACACCCTTCCTTCATCCACCATACCTCACTTTTACATAATTCTCATACATAAACTTCACAATTATACCAACAAATCATCAACAATCCACCATCTATATATATTCATTATTACCAACTTATCAATCATAATTAAACCATCATTTATCATTCTATTTCCATCATAAGCAGTAATCACCAAAAATGCTCAATCCATATCACCAATTATCATCAAAGGTCCTAAGCAATTGATATACTTATGCATTCATACATATCCTATAGTCACCTAGCCTAAGTTTTTACAAGGCATTATATATTAAATACGAGAAACCAAAATCATACCTTGGCCGATTTCTCCCCTAAGCCAAAAACACCCAAATTGACGAGGTCACCAGCCTCCAATACCAAAACCTTAGCACCTAAGGCTCAAACAAGCTTCCAATCTCTTCAAATGAGTTCCAATCTTACATATACACTACCTAACATATATTATCACATTTATATACCAAATATCAATACCCAACACATACACTCAAGAGATTTACTAGGTTTTGGAGGGTTTCTTACCTTCACTAGGCCTCAAGCTAACAAAAACCCGCTAATTCCTCAAGCTAATCGGATCCTATAACATCAAAATTCAAAGATCTCAATACCTCACAACATGCAAGGTTTTGAAATTCGGGGAGGAGAAATTGGAAATGAAAACATGGCTTCCTTACCTAATGGAGTACCGGGCTTTGTAGAACTCGTCACTGCAGATGCGTGGCCGCAAACGGTGCGGCAATCAGAGCTCCGGATTGAAAGTTACGTTGGAATGAAAATTGGGTTGAGGGTTTGAAGCTCTCCCTTCTCCTTCCTTGAGTTTGCAACGTGTTTCATGTTATGAGGGAGGGAGGAGCTGGAGCTCCTTCATTAAGTGTGAGTTGGGCTGGGCCTTGGGCCCAATATAGGTCCGGTTCAACCGATTTGGCCCGTTCGGCCTAATTTTGAGCCAAATCCTTTAAAATTAGAGTCAAAATTCATGTTTTAATTAATTCTACCTCATTAACTATAAAATTCTATTTTCTAATTTCTTTGATTAATAATTAATTTATTAGCTAATTATTTACTAATTTTCTGGGTTTTACATCATGTCTTCGTGTCGCACAACGGGACAAACTCAATGGTATAGACCTTGCAAATCTTTGACATCTTGTATACATCGTCGACATACACCTATCAATCGAGGTGCTGGTTAGCACAGCACATAATAATATAGTGACATGGAAGCCGCTCCACCTGAAAATGCCTACAGTCGTACCTCCGCAGTGCAAGATCAACTACTAACACTCTTCCACTTGGCATTTCGCGTACCTCAAATAGCTTGTTTCTTCTATCAAACCGGTGCATGACTATGTTTCCTGCACGCTACATATTTGCCTCTATCCGCTGAGTGGTAAACTCAGAATACGTAAGTTCAGCACGTCAGCGCTGGTGAGCCTCAGTACTCTTCTGCATAAATAGCTCGTTCAATCGATAATATATTGCTCGGACGAGTGCTAAGACAGGCAGATTTCAAGTCCCTTCAATACTGAATTAATGCACTCGACAAGATTTGTCATCATGTGACCCCATTGATATCCCTCGTCAAATGCCAATACCCACTGGGGACGTTTGATGTTGTCGCACCAACGGGCATATGCCTCGCCTCGTTCTTGCAACCTCTTGTAGTTGACGTTGTACTCCTCCACCATCTTTGAATACCTAATGTTGACCACAAGCTTTTGCAAGTACGGGACCTTGAAACCCTTAAGAAGTTGCTACCAATGTGCCGAATACAAAACATTCACCATGCTCTCGGAAGTTTCCAATAACCTCAGCTATGATTTACTGCTGCCCGGATTGACTCATAACGATCGGAGATTATACCCACGCTGTCTTTTCTTACAACATGCCTTCGTAAGTTACTAAGATAAAAGTGCCACGCATCAACGGTCTCAACCCTCTATGATGGCAAAAGTAATCAGCACAATGTTTTGATTTCCATCTTGCGCAACTGCAACCAAAAGGCAACCTTTATAATTTCTGTATAGGTGGGTGTCGTCAACCTGAACCAGTAGCTTGCAATATTTGAAGGCTCTATTGTTTGGATTGAAACTCCAAAATATCAGATGAAGTATCCAACACCCTCCACCTTTTCACTCCTATTATACAGGTGTCACATTTTTATTTGGACTTGTGAACCAGGCATCTTCTGAACTATTGCAGAGAACCACAACGGTAAAGCTTGGTAAGATTCTTTCCATCCACCGAAAACTTTTGTTATCGACTTCTGCTTTGCCAACCATGCCTTTCAGTAACTAATAGTGTAGTTGAATCTTGCCTAGACTTTCGCAATTATAGATTTCACCTTTATAGATGGGTCGGATTCAACCAATAGCTTTATAGCCTCAGAAATTGTGTCCGAGTCCAACTTGGAGTGATCCTGTGAGATCGTTCCCATAGAACACATTTGCCTCCCGTTGTATCTCCGAATCTCCCATCAAGCTTTCTTCTGTATCAAGCTGGCTCAGATAAGCCAATCGCACCCATGTCCATAAGTCTTGCATTTTGCACAGAACGTCTGTGACTCGGATTGATAAACAACGTAATCGACTCCTCTGGAGATAGTGTAACTCCGAATTGCCGTAATGACTGATTTTCTAGAACCGTATTTCATTCTGATCCTGAACTCCCCGTCCTCAAGATCAGAAACACCTATAAAAAGAATAAATTGTCGCTCATCGATCCGTTAAAAGAAAATTAAAGAAACATACTACCAATTGCTCATGTACCTATGTTCACATATTCGAAAAACTCTGGTGCATGCATGGCGTCAAGATCCAAACTGTAAAATCCGCGAAACTAATAAATAATTGGCCAATAAATTAATTATTATTTAAAAAAATTAGAAAATTAAATTTTATAGTTTAATGGAATAGAAATAATTAAAACATGAATTTTGACACTAATTTTAAAGGATTTGGCTCAAAATTGGACCAACGAACTATACCAGTCGGACCGAGCCCATATTGAGCCCAAGGCCCAACCTATATAAGCATGCTTCAGCCTTCTTACCTTCTTATTTTGAGTTCCACACAGGTGAGTTGAAGAGAGGAGGTGAGAAAGGGTTTGGGAAAAACACTATTCATCATCAACTTTCATCACCCATAACTTTTGATCCAGAGTTCCGATTGACGAGCCGTTTGTGCTCACGGGTTCGTCTCGGAGTTTCCTTTAATTCTATCTAAATTTTTGTAGTATATCCTTTTCAAACTCGTGCCCAGTTCTCTGTGTCCCCTTTTTCCATGAAATTGATTTGAGTTTTGAGTGATTTTGATTAGGAGTGAACGCGAATCGGATCGGATCGGATATGACCAAAATTTCGATCCGATCCGTACTAAAATCATCAGATCGGATTGGATCCAATATCCGCAGTTTTTAAAGTTGGATCCGATCCGCACATTTGCGGATCGGATTGGATTGGATATCGGATATATCTGCAAAACACAAAAAATTTTTTAAAAGCTTATTTTTATTAAAAACATATCAATAAAATTCATTTTTCTATTCTTTTAAATATATTTATTCTTAAAATAATATTAAATATACTTTTCTTAAATAATAAATTAAAATAATACAACATATATGATAATTATTAGTTGAAATAAAACATAAAAAGAATATTTACTTATTTATTTCTTTATTTTTGCGGATACGCGGATATGTGGATCGGATATACGGATACCAACACAAAATCTGTAATCCAATCCGATTAGTGTGCGGATCTGATTCGATCCGATCTGAAAGCCTTGCGGATTAGATCCATATCCGCAATTTTCGTATCGGATTCAGATAAACACCGCGGATATGCGGATCAGATCCGATCCATGAACACCCCTAATTTTAATGATTTTTGTGGTTTAGGTACAATCTAACATTAGATAATTATTGGAATTTACTCCAATCATCAATGGGTAAGGTAAAAAAAATTCTAAACCCTTGTGGTTTGTCTAATTTTTTGTACCCTAGTACTAATTTAGTGAATTGCATGATTTAGATTGAATTTATGTTAAATTGGAGATTGAATCGGTAAATTGAAGCTCTTAGAACGAAGCTTTGGTGGCTGAAATTTATTGGATTTTATTGGGAGTCTTGAAGCCTGAATTTTTGGTAGTTTTGAGCTTAGGGAGGAATTGGTCAAGGTATGGTTTCGGTTTCTCGTAATTAATATTTAATATGTCGTAAAAACTTAGGCTAGTTGATCGTATGATAGGATGAATATGTGAATTATGTTTAGTAAATAATGAGTATAATTGTCAAATTTGATGTAAATGGGTGTTGAATTAGTTGGTTGGATTGATTAGTTATTTTATGAGCATAAAATATGAATTTTGATGTTTAATGTTGAAATTGGTGAGAATTGTGGTTGTAAAAGTTGATTAGATTGGAGGTTTTGGATGTAGTATGTTGTGGAATGAATGGATAGTGATATGAATGAGGATGTTGTTGGTAAAATAATGATTTTTGGGTGATTGGTGATATATGTTGATAATCGATTAGTGATATGAATGAGGATGGTGTTAGTGAAATAATAATTTTTGAGTGATTAATTATATATGTTGATAATTATGTATATAGTTGTTTGGATATGAATTATTGTGTGAAGTGATTATAATTGTGAATTTGGTATGTTATGGAGTAAATAAGGGGTTTTGAGGAATGATTGAACTTGGTTGATGCAGATTCGGTAAGTTTTAAAGGGGTTTGAGATTTAAATGTTTTGAAAGTTGAGGTTTGGTATTTTAATGAAATCTTTGATATTTGGCCAACTTTGGCGGGGTGTAACTTAGCCTCCGGACTTTCAATTTTTATCAAACTTATCTACAATGAAAATTTCATTTGTGAGCTTTACACCATTCGAAGAACGGATGAAAAATATTTTAAAACAAAAAAGTTATGCGTGTCGAAAGTTCGGTGTGTAAAACTAAAATTCTGCAACACTTAAAAATTTTGCCTATCCTGCAAAATTTGCGTACGCAGACCCTCGCACACAACATGGCCATTCTCTTCGGGTTTGGTGTCTCATGTACGCGACGCGGGACTTCGCTTCAGGTTCGCACTTCCGCGTACGTGGGCAGAGGCTGCGTACGCGGACCCCTATTTTCCAAAACATAAATTTTAGTTTTTTAAAAAATTCTTCTAGCTTTCAAAACCCTTGTAACACTTGTTTAAAGCCTTATAATTGGTATTTGGGTAGTGGAGTGTGGTATAATGATGGAAGGAAGTATCTTGTTGATGAAGAAAGAGATAAAGTGAATGATGATAATGGCGGAAGTGCTATTTATGTAATGAGACGAATGGCTATATTGATAATGAATCATGGCTGGTAATGATTATATGAGTTTGAATGATTATGTGATTGTTTCACTTCCAATATCTGAGATACGAGTTTCCATGGGTAAAAGCAGTGGGCTTGCCACCACGTACTCCAGGTTGAGACTCGATACTCTGCTGACCCTATGTCGTAAATGTAGCCGGACACTTATACCTTTCCGGATGAGCTCTCCCCCGTGCATATACACCGGTGTGTGTTATATGATTATGAATGAGTATGATTTGAGATTTGGGGATGCACGACAGAGAGACAGTTCAATGGTTAGCTACTAGGACTTGTCGGGTTGGCTATATAACCGACAGAGGAGACTCATCAGCCATAGGACAGGCATACATTATATGCATCTATGTGTTTGTTTGGCGTGCTTTGTTTGGAATGCCTAACTGATCACATGAACTACTTGCTACCTGTTTATCTGTTGTATCTGTATTCTAATTGTGAGTTCTTTGCATATAATATCTGTGTTTGAAAACAAATAATTCCAATAGAGGTTGGGAGGTTCAGAGGAGTTGGAAAGGAGAGTGTTAGATTAGAAGGAAGATCCTTAGTTAGTCGCCTAAATTTTTGGTTTAGTTATGTTTTATAAGATTGAATCAAATGTCAGAAGTTTTAGAAATGCCTCTGGCTTTCTCGGGACCTTATGTATTAATTATGTGGCACCATTACCATACTGAGAACCTTCAGTTCTCATTCCATACGTATTTGTTATTTTTCAGATGTAGGACGCGACGCGCCTCGCTGAACGTACTGGGTTTGTCTTCTTGGAAGCGTGGATTTGTATTTTTGGGCTTTTTACATTATGTACTTAGTTTTATATGTATTTTCTCCACTTTTGTTTAAAAACTTGTATTTGTCCCTCTTAGAGGTTGACTTCGGAGAATTAGGATTTATACTTTGTCTTTTGGTATGTTTGTTAGGTTGTATATATATATATATATGTAACTATCTTTTGGAAACTCTAGTTATATGTATGTTTTGATTTACTTTTCTGTATAAATCTTTTATCTTAATGCTTTTCGACTGTTACGTTTTATCTGGTCTTGGTTTTGCTTATCTTTTCTCTTCAAGGCTCCTAGATATATAATCCTTATGATATATGTATGTATTTTATTTTTAGAGGTCGTAGCGCCTCACCACCTTTGATTTATGACCTAGGCGTAAAGATCTATGTGGTAGGGTGTTACACAAGCTACGCATAAAAGGTGAAATGTCCATCTGTTGACTAACTGGGGGTGGAACCACTAAAGTTTCCGCACTGCCTCGCCTCCCCAATCGCCGTCCTCGTCCTTGTCACCGACTTCATACGTAGCTTCGAACTTCTCGTCGCTATCATTGTTTATTCCTTCGTATGCTTCAATTCTGTCATTTTGCACATAGTTGTATGTTCAAACTCAAACATACAACTTAACCCTTGGACGTTTCACCTGAGTTTGCTGGTGAATATGAAACATCTGTTGAATACTTGTTTCGTCAACGATCGGCATAACCTCAAACTGTATTAGGCTGCCAAATACAACAATCGGACTCCGGTAGAGAATGTTGCTTACCCTCTTTAAAATATCACTCTCTATGCTCTGACAGAGCCCGTACTGTAGTTTCGCGAACGTTATAGTGCCCGGAACCACAAACGAAAATGTATTCTCACAAGCAAAGCTCACGCCCTCATATGTATTTCGTATAACCTCACCATTGTGTGGTAAACCACTATATTTGCAGTGCCCTCCATCACACCAACAATGCAGGAAAACACCTCTCTCGCAATGCAGTAAAATAGTAACGAGTTTTGGTTTTTATAGGCAGAGGACTCACTTCGCAGGTTCTGTGTTGAAAAGCCATCCAACCAGCGTTTGACACGTGTCTAATATGCGGAATGTGTGTTGCTTACATTCCTGACACGTGTCCAACACGCATGGTGCGTGTTGGCTTGATGTTCGTCACGTGGACAGCATGCAGGGTGCATGTTGTTGCTGATTAGGCCACATGTCCATCACGCTGCATGCGTGCTGAGTCAGCACGTGACCTGTGTGTTGCACCTACTGTATCTGCAACATCCATCCACCTGTATATACACCAAAAAACTTAATTTCCAACAAAAACTCACATCTTTTTTCCACATTAAAATTTTTTAGCCTCAAAAATAAAATATATATTATAATATCGAGTTTCATTTTAATATGTTAAACAATATAACTATATGGTGCGTTCTCTGGTGGCCAATTTTGTTCTATAGCTATAATGGCTACAAGTGACTGACAAATCACAATGGAATACGTGGAAGATAGAATGTTCGCTGACCATAGTTTTGACCGGCACAATAATTTTTTTTTCTTAGCTTCTCAACATCAACGAAACAATATACTAGCAAAGAAGAAATGGGGTTGAAACAAGGAAAAACATAATCTAATCATATAATTCCTATTCTTGGATTCAGTCTGGCTACCAGATTTGGTTTGCCGCTACAAGTAATAGCCTCAAGTCGATGAGAGATGTCTTCTTCTACCTAGAGTTACATGGAACCGAATGTGATCTTTGTTTCGACGGGGTTTCTTGCTACAGTTCCAACAATTGGTATCCATAGCCACCGCCACCCATTTGCCTCCGCGCCTCTTCCTTGATGAGATTACTTCCTCGATTCCGTGCGATAATCGGAGAGGTTCTGTTTTCATTTACCCAATACCCAATTTTTTCTTTTTTGTTTTTTGCCGCCG
Organism: Arachis hypogaea; assembly: GCF_003086295.3. NCBI lineage: Eukaryota > Viridiplantae > Streptophyta > Magnoliopsida > Fabales > Fabaceae > Arachis > Arachis hypogaea. The sequence continues at coordinate 121,863,378 of NC_092049.1, read as the reverse complement.
TCGCCTCCATCGTCTTGTACCACACCACCATCGCTCTGTTAGCTCTTCCCGCTTTCCGTTAGCTCTGATATGGAATTTGTCTTATCCATATGTTTAGGTGAAATACATTTTTTCAATTAGTCATAAGCATGATTTGAACATAACTGAAATTTTAATCAGCTTTTTTTTTATTGTCAAATGTCACTCCTTTATTTGTTAGTCAATTTATAGTCATCAGTAGTCACCATTAACTTAGCCACCATAAACGTAGCCTAATTATATAATTAGATTTATATATTTAGATGATTTTTTAAATAATAAATTTAAAAATTAATTATTTTTAACAATATGATAAAACATAATTTAGATAACCGTGATGCATGAAAATAAAATTTTAAAAGATATATAAAAATAATCTCTATAACATTCTTAAATATTATTTGATTAAATATAGGTAACTCTCGTCGTATCACATATAGTATAGAATTTATATTTACTAGCGGCTCAAGTGCCTGTTCAGCCGCTTTTCTATTGGTTTTAAGAAATTAATTTTATTTTTTTAATATATTATTCGCTCTTCAAATTTATTAGATCACTATTTTTTATTTTAATATTAACGTGATCTTATTTATATCATATTTTAGTATTGGTGTTGATATATTATTCACCCTTTAAATTTGTCAAATAAGTATTTTTTTCATCATTTCAAAATTAACGTAGCCTTAGTTATATGATATTTTATTGAAATTAAAATTACAATAAAAAAATTTTAAAATGTTAAATTATAAAAGCACACATTAAAAATATGTATATGTTATCGTAAAAAGATATAGTAAAAAAATCGATAAAAATGTTATCCTAATTTAATATCAATAATTATAAAAAATTATTCAATAATTAAAAAATAAATTATAAGAAAATAAAATATTTTAAGTTATTTAATATTTGTAAGAAATATAAAATAAATAAATTTAAATTAAAAAATAAGAAAAAAGAATTATGTTGTTATTATGTGTAATAAAATCAAGATAAAAATTTACTAACATTATTTATAAATTAATTATTTATATATTAAATTTATTTATTTTTTCAATCCTATTTAATTTGAAGCAAATTAAAAAATTTAAATTCAAAATCCACTTTATCTTTATGCATAATTCTAATAGATAAAAATATTCATTTCTTTAATCTTATATTGAACATATTTAATTATCTTTAATTTTATTATTATTTATAAGTTATTAATTTTTATTTTGATTATATTATGTCATCATATCATACACTATTATTTTTTTATTATTATTTTACATTTATAACTATTATTGTTTTGTCGTCATTATTATGTTGCCTTATTTTATTTCCTTCCCCTGTTTTTTTTCTTCTTCTATTAATCCCAACCGCAATCAATTACTACCATACCATTATCACAATTCTTATTTTTGTTTATCACTTTGATCCATAACTATCCATTGTATTAACTTTTGAGTTGTTAAAGAATTATTTTCTTAATTGATTTAGAGATCTAGATGTATAACTATTATATAGATACTTATTTTTCATAGTTGCTTTTTAAGTCATATTTTATCATTTTAAGAAAAATTAAGATATCAAGCATTCAAAAATTTTGTATTGAATAATTAAATAAAAAAAAATTATAAGTTATTTAATTTTTTAATATTTAGAATAATTAAATTTAAATTAATTTAAGTATAATACTAAAATCATTACGTTTATTATGTGTAACAATGAAAATAAAAATTTATAAATATTTATAAATTTATTTATTTCTCAATTTTATTTAACTTGAAGTTGATATAAAAATTTATATTTAAATCACTCTTTCTCTTGCATAATTTTAATGGTTAAAAAACTTTTATTTTTTATAATTTTATATTTAATATTTTAAATTATCTTTAGTTTTATTATTCTTTTAAAATTTTTAATTTTTATTTTTATTATTCTTTTTTCTTACCATTATCTATCTACATGTCCATCGTTGGCTCACCACCACTCTTATATTGCCTTGTTCTCTCTTCCTTCCTCCATTTTTATTCTCCTTCTACGTTCTCTTCAATCGCAATTAGTTACCAATGTATATTAGTTCGTAATTATTACACTCAAAGTGAATACTATTTTAAAAATAAAGTTAAAAAAAAATCTCGTAACTTTTATGTGAATTATCTACACTCCTATAAATATAACAAAGAAATAAATTTAATTTTTTTATTATGAGTGTTTTTTTTATTATCTAATGCATACAAAGTCACATATTTTCATTTATGATTAAAAGTTAAAAATTAAAATTAAATTATATTAGTACATTTTATTTTAATAAAATTAAAATAAAGTACAAAAATAAGGATAAAAACTAAAAAAAAAGATAGATCTAAAAAAGAATAATGTTAAATTTTATGTCATTATGTATGAGAATATTGATTTATTTTATTATATTTAATTTTATATCAAATAACAAAAAAGTTAAATTTTATGTCTCTTTTTTATTATTTATTTTACTTATCTATAATTGTTTAAATTAGGCTTTACAGTTTTTGAGTCATGTTTCTTTCAACAAAAAAAAATAGTTGTGAATTCATTTTCATTTTTTTTATAGTAGTACATCCATTATATTATGATTTTAATAATTAATATAAATTTTAAAAAATTGAATAAATTTATATTTATTTAGATTACATTTAAGAGTTAATTATATCTACTCCTATAATTAAAAAATAGACTTTTTCTATAACAAATAATTTTTCAATCATCTAATTTATAAAAAAGGTCCCATCTTTTTATTTATCCTAAAAAGTAAAAATTAAAACTAATATAAATACTTTTTGATTAACAAAACTAAAATAAAACATAAAAATAAACCTTAAATAAAAATAAAAATACAAAATTTTGAATTCCAAAATATAAAAATTATAAGATAAAAAATTACTTAAATATAATTTTTGTAAGGTACTCAATGAATGAACTTAGAAGAATGAATATTATATGCAAAAGAAATCATGATATGTTGGTATAAAATTACTATGTGTAAATTTTTTTAAAAAAATATTCTCCTTGTTAAACTATTCTATTTTTATTCTTTTCAAAGCATATCGATAACAAAAAATTTGCAATTTTGCATGACTAATTTACATTTAAAGGAAAACGGTAAAAAATGTGTGGAAGTTTTTTTATTCAATATAACTGACTGATGTACAGGATAAATTTTTTTAATAATAAATCTCTCTCGTTAAGGACAATATTAAAACTTAAATTTGAACGCTCATTGACATTATATGTGATGTAAGTATTTAAAGTACGTTAAAAGAGTAGGATAATAATTTGAAAATAAAAAATATCCTGGGTAAATTTATTCTTTAAGAAATTACTACTTTGAACTATTTTAATCTGCACCAATAATTTACCTCCAATAGAAAAATCTTAATGAGGTTACGGTAAAAAATGGGTAAAAATTTTTTTATTTAACGTGACCTACGAAAAAATTTTAATAATAAATTTCTCTTTAGGAGTAATATTGAAACTTAAATTTAAACACCAATTATCATTATATATTTTGTAGGTACCAAGAGTATATTAAAATAATATAATATAATAATTTAAAGAAAAAATTATTCTTTGTACATTTATTTAAAAAAAATTATCATGTTTAAACTATTTTATTTTTATTCTTTAAAAATACGCAGCAATGATTTACATAAACTTTTAATGAAGTTGCTGTTTAAAATGGGTGGAAGTTTTTTTTATGCAAAGTAACTGAGGGTTGTGCAGAAAAATTTATTTTAATAATAAACCTTACTTCTCAATAAAGACAATATTGGAATTTAAATTTGGACACCAAAATTTTTGATATTTCAATAGATATTGTTATAGATTAAAATAAAGCACAAAAATAAGGATAAAAACTAAAAAAATAGATGCATGTAGAAAAGGATAATGTTAAATTCTATGTCATTATGTATGAGAACAATGATTTATTTTTATACTAAATAACAAAAAAGTTAAATTTTATGTCCGTTTTTTATTACTTATTTTTTTGATTTCCCACGGTATCCCTCAACCCGGCAGGTCAAGGACTAATCCGTCGCGATACTGAGCTCCATTTAAGGGTTTGCCGCTGGCCAATGGGTTGCTGCATGCACAGGCGGGATTCGAACTCCCGACACTTGCTTAAGCGGACTAGTGAGCTAACCACTAGACCAACCCAACTTGGTTTAAATTAGACTTTATATTTATTGAGTTATGTTTCCTTCCAACAAAAAATATAGTTATGAAGTTATTCTCATTTTTTGGTAGGAATACATTCATTATGTCATTATTTTAATAATTAATATAAATTTTAAAAAATTGAATAAATATATATTTATGTTGATTCTATTGAAGAGTGAATTATATGTACTCTTATAGTAAAGAAATAGACTTAACTTTTTCTATAATAAGTATTTTTTAAACATCTAATTTATAAAAAAGTCCCATCTTTTTATTTATCCTAAAAATTAAACATTAAAACTAATTAATATTTTTTTATTAACAAAACTAAAATAAAATATAAAAGTAAATCTTGAATAAAAATAAAAAATACAAAATTTTGAATTCCAAAATATAAAATGGTTATAAGATAAAAAAAAATTACTGAAATATAATTTTTGTAAGGTACTCCACCATTGAATTTAGATGAATGAATATTACATACAAAATAAATTATGATATATATTGGTACAAAATTACTGTATACTTTTTAAAAAAAATATTATCTTGTTAAACTATTTTTCTTTTATTCTTTCAAAAACATATCCATCGCAAAAATTCCACATAAATAATTTACATTCAATAAAAAATTTTTAATGAAGTAACGGTGAAAAAGATGTGTAGAAGTTTTTTTATTCAACATAACTGACGGTTGTACGAAATTTTTTTAATAATAAACATATTTAAATTATTTTACTTTTATTCTTTGAAAATCCGCAACAATGATTCACTTCCAATAAAAAATTTTTAATGAAGTTGCTGTTTGAAATCGGTGGAAGTTTTTTTTATATTAAGTAACTGATGATTGTACAGAAGAATTTCTTTTAATAACAAACCTCTCTCATCAAGGACAATATTAAAACTTATCGTTATACATGTCATGTTATATATTACCTGTAACAAATTGAGGATAGTTAGTGACTCTGAATTTGTCTAATTGTAGTTAATCCTATATTTATAGTTAATCGGTAATTCTACCTGTGCTTGACAATGGAGTTGGAATAGGAGTTGTATCAGTTGATATGGCAACTTATTTTTTTTGTCGAATCATCTTCCGATAAGTTACAGCTAGGTGTTGTTGTCGTTCATATTCTGTCTTCTTCGCCTGTCTATCAGAACATAAGGTAAGAAGACAAAAAAAAAAATAATTGCAAGTGGAGCAGTTTTTTAAATTTCTCTCACAATTTTAAATGAAGTCAGTTACATAATTCTCTTGATGGTTAATGCAGAATTTACAGAATGTGAATACGTGACAGAGTACATAATTTTAGATGATAAAGATAAGGGTAAAATAAGAAAAAAATTGGATACCAAACTCCTCCACTTTATATATTGTTATAGATATTTTTTTTAATTTTTATTCTTGTGTAAAGGCCTGTATAAAATATCTCTAGTTATTTTAAGGGGAGGCACCATCCTATGTTTTTTTTTTTGCGGACGAAGTATATACTGAATGTCAAAGAATATAAGATGAAATGAGTATTTATAAAAAGAAATTTCAATGCTTAAGTCAACAATAATTTTAAAAAATTAGTAAAAGTGATTTATAGATTAAAACTGCCGAATTATAGTTATAATAGTCGAGTTATGCAAAATAATATTAATGGTGGTTTGTTTATGAATTATAAAATTTTTTATCTTTTTTGACCTAATCTCTTAATTAAAAATTATAACTGTCGAATGATAGTGACCAGGTTAATTTTTAATTTTTCTTCTTTTCGCCGTAAATAGAATTCGATTCAAGTAAAACGAAAACTGTATAGTAGATCATCGAGGTTATAAACATATAAATTAAAAAAAAAAAAGGATTCTCCAACAAATTAAAAGGGAGGGGGGGCTTGAAGCATCTTTTTTAACATATGTCGGTAAGAAATATTTATTTTTTTAAATAAAAGAAGTTCGACACATGAGAATGGAGCATAAAGTAGATAAATACAAAAATAAATTTAAACACAAAAATTAACAATTTTATGTGATTTTTGACATTATCATCAATCACGGTAGGATCAATATTAGTCTACTTTTTATAGTTCAAAAACATCCTATTTTATATGACATTAATATTTATCTTTTTATTATTAAAAATTCTATTATTGCGTTTCTATCCGACATTTTAAATAACTACAAAAAACTTAATTAATCACCTCTTTTACTCTTCTTTTTTATTAAGTGTGCCATTTTAATTCTCAAACAAGCCTTTAATGCAAAGAAATATTACAAGCATGTTTTTTTCTTTTAAATTGTTTCTGTTGATGATGGAAACACAACCATAGCAGAAAGCGTGAAGTTTGGTGGATAGCTTCAAATTCAATACAGTTTTCAAAGTCACGAGACCTTAGTGTGCGGCAGAGACCAGAGATATCTTTAATTGGTCCCCAATTATTAACGTTATTTATGCAGCTCTATCCGATTTTATTTTTATTTTATTTGATTTTATTAGTGGTTGGTTTCTACCGTTGAGTTTAGTGAATAATATTTTGTTGGTTTATAGGTATTTTGATATATAGTTAAGACAATTAATCTAAAATTTTAAAAACTTTACATTAAATCTTTAATACTTGATTAACAAAGATGAACTCCTTCTAAGTTACATCCTTCTTTTTTGGAAAGGAAGGTTGGTGTGCCGCCTTCAACGTTAATTAATTGAGAAAAAAGATTAAAACCGTGCTTGCTATTATATTTGAATTATATATCTTAATATTTTTCATTAAAAAAAAAAGTTTTGGAATTTTTTTTTGTTTGTACCAGGTATTTATCAGGTTAAAAGTTTAATGATTAATCTCTCAGGTATTGTAGAAGTACAAAGTGGACAACTCTCTCAAGTAAGCAAATTTTATTTTCATCTTTCGATGAATATTGAATTCGAAAAAAATAATTAAAAAATACAGACTCATTTATCTATACCAATTTTTATTGATAAAAGCCTTGAAAATTAATACTATAATATAATGCACCTGTAATCACTATATTAATATATTTTTACGTGAACAAATTAAGACGGTAATAGTGTAATACAATCAAAAGTAGCTTGCTTAGTTAAGATTAAACTAGGATCAGAATTGAAGCATACAACAAAAATGAAACCATTATATTATGTCGTATGACCAATCAATTTCATCTATCTAGTCTTAGTAATAGCGACTATCGAGGGCTTGAGGCTCCATTTATTATTTTAGTAAGCATTGCGGATTTGTGGGGTTTGTATTTATTTTTCAAAATTAGCAATTGAATAATAATTTATTTGGGAAGTTTTAAAAATTATTTTTTTAAGTTTTTAACTTATTAAAAATTATTTTAACAGTGTTTAATATAATTTTTTAGATATATTTTTAATTTTTTAAATAGTTGTTTAAAAATTTTTTTAAAAAATCTCCTTTTTTAAAAGATATTTTATTATTTTTATTTATTATACAATTTTAAAATAAATAATTTTTTAATAATTTTTTAAATATAAAATAATTTATTTTTAAATTATTTTTAATATAAATTCTTATCTTTTAATAAGATATTTTTTCAAAAGAATTTAATTAAATGGTGAGTTTTGCTATCCTATGTCGTAAAGATATAGGTTAAGCATACTATAAAAAATTTTTTTAATGTTATTTATTATTTTTATGTATTAAAAACATAAAAAATTATAATAAATAATATTATTAAAATATTCTTTTATAATATATTTAAGGTATATCTTTAAAACATACGATAACAAAATTTTAAATTTTTTATCTAGACTGATCCTAAATTTTTCACAAACTTTAAGTTTTAAGACATATTAGTTACATTATTTTTTAATGAAGAAAATTTTACCGCCAACAATGATTTCTATTATTGTAGAAGAGGAAAAAAAAGAAGCTGGTCTCTTGTGCTTTCAAGTTTCAAGTTGCTATGTTCTAGGCAATTAATGGCAATATGATTGTACTTTGGGTGGAGTAAATGGTGTCAATTTCATTTATTTGTCTTTTGTGTTGTCTTATTTCTTGCATGTTAATGCTATTAATAATATACTCTTGTTCATAACAACATATTTATTTGGTGGAAGTAATTCGAAATTATCTTTGCATAGGAAGAAGAGGATGATGATGATTACGAAAAATATTATAAATTAGTGAAAACTCATGTCTTCATTACATAATTAAAAATGGTTAAATAATAATTTAGTAAAATATATTAAATAATTTAATAATTTTTAACTATACGTACGTGGATTTTCAGTTCATAAATTTGTCTAATTTCACAAAAAAAAAAAAATAATTAAACTTATCATTAGTGATGACAGATGTTTTACAATAGGTGCAATAGAAGCAACATTGAAGACGATTTAAAATAAGAAAAAATTTAGAGGTCAGTATTTTTGTTGAAATTTGGGCAACACTTAACTATAAAAAAAAATGATTAATTCTATATCATTAAATGTTATTTCACACCATTAAAAATATTGATAATGATTAATTGATAGTTAAACATCACAAATTTTACTAATCTCTAGCACTCCTCATAAAATAATTACGACAATTCGCATATTATTATTGTCTTATTGATCTAGGAAGAAATTTCTATCATTTCTAATTCATAAGCATTTATTTCTTCTTGTTCTTTTATTTAATTTCCATTTTCTTTGGATTAAATGTTGTTGTAATCCTTTTGAACAATCCCTTTTTCTTGTTGCGGATAATCTTTTTAATTTGTGGTCCTCTTTGTACTTTATTTAGAATATATAAAAGCACTTTCTTTTATATATATATATATATATATATATATATATATATATATATATATATATATATATATATATGTGTATGTGTGTGATTACCTTGAACGTAGGGGTGTTTGCGGTGTGGTTTGGTTCGATTTAAAAAAAAAAAGTTATCCGATCCGAACGTTTAATTTATGTGCAGTGCGGTTTGGATTGGATGAACTTTTTTTGAAAATCCGATCCGATCCAATCCGATTACAAGCGGTTTAGATCGGTTTGGATTTGCAGTTTTTTAAATAAAAAAATTAAATACATATAACAAGTCTTAACATATCTTAAAAAGCCAACGATAACATAACAATAGAAATAAAATTATAGGTTAGTTAAAATAAATAAATAAATAATATTTTAAACATAAAATATTTATTAAATAATAATAATACATGAATAATAGAAAAATGTATAACAAATTGAACATGTTATAAATATAATTGTAAATATAATAATAAAATAATAATATTATAACACATTGTGCGGTTTTGATTGGATTGAATCGGTTATGAAAAGTAGATCCGAAATCCGATCCAATCCAGCGGTTTGCAAAAAATATAATCCAATCAAATTCGAATTAGTGCGGTTTTAATCGATTGGATTGGATTGGATGAGCAGTTTAATTTGGATCGGTTTGAATTTGAACACCCTTACTTGATGGTCACAAGTCTGTAATTTCATGAAAATTATATGGAACGTTGGATCCCGCTAGGGAGACAATGGACTATTTGTACAATGTGTACAATGGGTTATTGAGTTACAAAATAAACATCTTCTATACTATCTAGAATAATCATCCGAGTAGTAGGGATAATAAACATCCTCCCAAAAGTTTAAATTGATTTTGGGGTTCACCAAGGATCGAACTCTTGACCTTTCGGATCTAGAGCTCTAAATCCTAAAACTATGTCATGGTACCACTCATCCTAAAAACTTCAACTGATGGGAAAATGTAACACTAATGATTATATCTCTAATACTCCCTAAATCTCCATTGTACGCATTGTACAAATATTTCATTGGCTCTTCATACTTTTCCTTTTAGGTAGTGTTTATAAATCTTGTTCATTGATTAATTATTATTACAAGAGATTACGATCGTGTTAATCTTTTATATTTAATATTTTGACTAAATTTTAATTTTGTTATTAACGTTTTAAACGTCTCATTTTAGTTCCAAAAAATTTTAAATGGGTTTAATTTTTAATGTTGTCGCACTATTAAATTTAACAAGAATAATTAACATATTAAATATGCAATAACGTTCGATTTCAGTATATAAATAAATTGACCCTCTAACAATCACCAATATAAATGATTTTGCGTAGATTTTAGAGATTGATCATTGATTACTAAGGGTTTGAAATTTTATACAAAAAAGAGAATGAAAAAAATGAAGTATTACAAAAAGGTTTTAGTTATATTTCTCTAACACAGAAATAAGAATATATGACTTAACTAAAAATACTATTTTTTCTTCTATTGCTATCTTTTTTTTTTAATATTTAATAATTTTCATTCTCAAATCACTACAACAATCACTATAACCACTACAATTACGATTTTTGTCTCTATCCAAAAGAAAATTATTGTAAAAAAAAAAAGACTATCTTTGAAAAAAAAAATTTGACTATAAAATTAAAATATGACAAAATAAAACATTTGAGATAAAAATAAAACGTCTCAAATATTAGGAATGAAATTAAGACTTATTCAAATATTAGAGACTAAAATAATAATTTATTCTATAATCATTTATGTATCTTCTTCTATATACTTAAGTTTTTGATATATATAATATAAGTAGTCTAATTTAGGACTAAGTACGATGTTAGTCCCTATAGTTTATGCTAAAATTTTTTTTGTTCCTGATCTTTTTTTGTATGCAAAATCATTCCTAAGATTCAACGTAGTTTTAAAATCGTCTTTCGGACAATTATACCCATAGTATCATCATCTCCATCACACTTTCATAAGAGAGAGAGAGAGAGAGAGAGAGAGAGAGAGAAGCAAAAACTCAAAGAGTGAGAAGGAGAACGAAGTAAAAACCCAGAGACTCGCGCCCTAACATCACAGCACCTCGCCCTTGCCGGAAAGCATATTGGTGATAAATTCGTATCATATAATTCACATTGGCACAACAGTTACACAAAGATGAACACATGGAGCAAAATGGAAAGAAAGGAAGGATAAGGAGGAGGAGTACCTGCCACAAATTACCACCGGCATCACCGTCCACCATCGTTGCTGCTCCTCTCTGTCGTCGCACTAGTACCACCGTAGTTCGCTGGCGTCGTCGTTGGCTTGGATTCGCGTTGCTGTCGTTGCTGCTTGAGGTCATGCCAACGCCGCCGCGGTAGCGGCCTTCCTCTGCTTGCCTCACGCCGCTGGCGTTCTACCCGTCGCCTCACCATCTCCTCCGTGTCTTGTTGCGCTTTGTTTCTGATGATAGGCATTCACTTTGCCTCTTCTTCTTTCTTTTGTTTATCTTATTAATTAATTAATTTTTCTGGTTTTTTTTATTAATGTTTGTTTTGAAGATGATGATGATTCTTTTTTTTTGTTAATGATGATGGTTTTGGTAATGAATTGTAGTTTTGATTTTGATTTATTTGAGATTGTTGTTGAAGATTGGATTTTCTTGTTGGATTCATGAATAGATAGTGATGGGATGGTAGTGGGTGGGGTGGTGCAGATGGTGATGGAGTGGTAATGGGTGAGGTGGTGGTAGTGGTGAGAAGAGAGAGGGATATTTTTGTCATTTAAAAAATTAATCTGTTTAAAAGGACGATTTTAAAACTACATTGAACTTTAGGAACAATTTTGTATGCAAAAAAAGTTGAAGAGGAAAAAATTTTTTGACCTAAATCTTAGGGACCAAAGTCGTACTTAACTCTCTAATTTACTAGTAGTATATTTTTGCATATATAACTTAAATCAGGGATTATATTTTTAATGACGATGCCAGATGGAGCAAGTCAGATGAAACAATCAATTATTTGCCCTTCTGAATCGAGAAAAAAATATAACAAAATATATATCGTAGATAGAGATGCTGATTGATCTCTATGGCTGCTCTCATTCTTGTTTAATAAAATATCTTCCGTTTCTATTCCATTTTTATCACGGGTCACATTTATTTTCTCCCGCAGAAAAGGTAGATATTGGCGAGTATCTATTGATATTAAGTTAAAAAATAAATTAACACAATTATAATAAAATCCAATACAATTCAACTAAATGTTTAAAATCAAATATAATTTAAACACAAATTCAACATACTAATATACTTACATAACTTATATATATAAGAGCATTTAAATAAATTTCTTTTCGCAGATCTCTATGGGACAGATACCTCAATTCCCGCCTCTGTCTCTATTTATTCATGGAAGTAGATTTTCGTTTTTCATAAAAAATTTGCGAATTCCGTCAACCTCTTCGTCATGGATAATCTCCGTAGATATCCGTGAGCGCCAATTTTTTTTTGTGATTCCCATCCTAACAGTAGGGATGAAAAAACAAATATTTAAAGTTTAAATTTACCTATAATTGTCTTTAAAAAGATTAATATAATAAAATAAATGTAGATACCGAACATAATGCAAGCTTTTCCCTAGGGTCCAAGCTAAGGGTCATATCGTTAAGACATATAAGAGGAAGATTCCAATTTGGGGTTCAAGACTCCAAATGGAACACCAGGGTGGAGCCTTGTCTAAGGTCTAGTATTGGTGTAGTACAAATAAATTAAGAGAGAAAGTTCTCCATAGATTGATAAGATACATGTTTTGTCTTTGCTTTAGCAGCACGTTTTTGGCCTTAAGCTATCACCCATTTTCACTTTTCTCTACTAACTCTCTTGTCTTTTTCCTATCAAATCCAACACACTCTCTTCACCACTTCATCCTCCTTATTTTTTCCCTTTGGTTTTTTCTTCTTAAGTTCCCAATTACTTAATAATCATATTCATACCCCAAATTTAAAGGAACCGAAAGAAAAAGTTTATTTTTCTATTTTGATGGACGAGCAATATATAAAAAAAAGTCAGAACTTGTCTTATTTAGTATTAATTAATTATCGCAACAATTAATAAATGTAAATAAGGCAAGTTATGGTTATTTTTAACTGATTTTCTTTGGTTACCAAACATTTCCGATATAAAAATAGCACCATACTAAAATGAATTAGTACAATCACTTATGAAGAAAAGAGATCTTACGAAAAGGATTATTGATCATTAAACAAATATTCTAGGATAATAAATTTAAATCCTTTTCGTAAGCACGATTATAATCCTAAGGAGAGAATTTCCAACTCCACTCTGTGCATCTAAAATTGGACTTTCTAAAATGAAACCAACAACTCAATCTCCATTAGTGAGATAAAAAAAAAAGCGCATTATATATTTCATTTCCAAAACTATTTTCTGAGATTTAAAAATTAATATTTGAACCTTTTTTTTTCTCTCAAATGATTGTATGTGTATTGCGTTTGACCTAAAATGATTGTGATATTGATAATATGGTGATAACATAGCTGATGGAATGAAATTAATTTTTGTAGATGATTAAGTGAAATGTAATAATATATATATATATATTACTACATTTCACTTAATTCGTTATATATTTAAGGCTAATTAAAGAAAATTAATCAAAGATATAGTTGCGTCAATCATATGTGGGTCTTTCTTTTCTATGTTGGCGCCTCTTTGTCAATTACCTAAAAAGTAAACACAATAGGATATGGCTTGTTGTTATCTTTTTTCTTTTTTTTCTTTTTTTCTGTTGATAATATTTTCATTGCTACTTTTTTTATTTTTTTTTCCTTTAATAAATTGTTCAAACATATATTTGGTAGACTACTAGAGTTTGATATTTCAAATTCATTGTATTCTTTCTTAATAGAAAATTTTGATTTTTAATTTTTAACAATTTTTTAAACTGATTTTAACTGACAGTTTTTTATTTAATTTAAGCAGAGAATATTAATTCCCCCCAAATTCAACATTTTTTTATTGTAAAAACTGCTTAATCATTGGTAACGTCAGGTAATGAGTACAATTATTACATAATAATGATGGGCTAATTATTGGCATAATCTCACTTTGGTACTTTTTCCCAAAAACGTAAAGGAAAGTATAGAATGTTTCCTAGCTATTTAAAGTTAAAAGAATAATATTGCTAAGTTCATCATCAATTATTACTTATGGAGCCATTTATAGATAATCTACCGACATAAAAAAATCTGAGAATATAAGAAAGTGATTATATGATATTAATAAAAGAAAATTAATTTTACTACTCTTATTTTGATAATATTATTTTTTTATAAATTTATATAAAATATAATAAAAAATTAACTGGAGTGATATTTTAAGAAATAGGAGTGATATTATTATTTTTCTATTAAAATACTAACAACTAAGAATTTGCTTTGATTGTTTTTTTAATTTAATACGTTTTTGTTGAATTTCAGAAAAAAGGAAGGAAAAAAAAACACAGTCACAAGCATTATATTTTAAGAAATGGGTTTAGTTAATTTGTATTCTAAAACATAAATTAAGATTGTTAATAATAAAATTTTTAAAATATTTTATTTCATTAAATACATAATAAGTATATTGAGAATTTAAATTTTATATGTTTTTATAATTTTTTTTAATTTATAAATTTATCATGTATCTTTAAAAATATATGTTAATTAACTAACCAAGCCCTAAAGAAATTTATTGGTGATATGTGTTTAGAAGCAACGTGGCAGTTTATTAGCCCTTATATTAGATTATTAGAGGGTTGTTTGAGTTAAAATTAAAAGCGAAAAAAAGCAGAACTTCATCTTCCATAGAAGGGAGTAACATTGAATTGAACCCCCTAAATTATATGTTGACCTAGGATATATTATTTATATTATTTAACAATACAATCTCCAACTATGCCAAACATTGTGATGTTCACCAATAAGTGAGCATTGAGGAGGCTTTCCTCTACCAAGATCTGCTTTTAGAGTATTTTAATGATTTATAATAATTTAGGGTGGATTCTACCCTACACACTAAAATAATACAGACTTTGAACCCATGTTTAAGTGGCTCAATGAAATTTAGCTATATGTCTAATTTAATCCACCTAGGTTACATATGACAATACTCTAATTTTTATTTGTTCGGTAGCATATTTTATCCCTAACTTTTTATAGACCCTAACCTAAAAATTCAATCGTACAGGTCATAGTTTTTGAGTTGTAGAACACCATATGAGAACCAACACTAAAATTTGCAATACTTTTTGGGACTTTAAATCTCAATTATAAAATCAATTAAAATTAAAATAGTTATGATAATAACATAAATTTTATTATGATAATGGTTAAATGAAAATATAGTGTCACAAAATCTTATAATAAAACACTAGTAATTAACAATATATGAAAAAAAATTTTGTTGATCATGTAGCATTGCATGCTTTTTATAAAAGATATTATGTCTTAAGTTTATACTATTGTAATGTTTGAATTTTGGGAAAAATATTAAATTGGTACATTTGTTTGGGCGTAATCCTGTTTTAGTTCTTAAAGTTTAAAGTGTTCTATTTGAATTAAAAAAAGTTTCATTTAGCTTCAATGTAGTCCAACTGAGAGGTCAAAGTTAAATCATTAATGAAATGTCTTACATAACAACAAGATCGATAATCTAGAAAATAAGTACAAGTTCCAAAGGTACAAAATCAACCGTGGATACATTTATTTATCATTCTCCTTAGTTCTATAGAAAATATTTCATTTACATTGTAAAAAAAATAATAATTAAATGTATTGAACGGTTAATTTTGTGCCTCCGGAGTTTGTACTTATTCTCCAGATTATCAATTTTGTTCTTGTATTGCTATCATGTAGGATATTTCGTTAATTATTTAACTTTGACCTCACGGTAGGACTACATTGAAACTAAATGAAACTTTTTTGAATTCAAATAGGACATTTTAAACCTTAATGATCAAAACAGGATTACGCCCAAACGTAAGAGACCAATTTAGTAGTTTATCCTTGAATTTTTGTTCTTGCACCAAAATGATATATTTTTTATGTCACTAAAAAACTATAATGAATTTTATTAAGATAACTTCACATAATAGTTTGATATTTTTGAAAATAACTTATCATAAAACTTAGACATATTAAAATGAAACTTTATAAGGATAAAAAAATACTAAATGTTTTTGAAATGTTTGAACTAATATTTTTTCTTCATAAAGTCTAAAACCAAAACTAACAATATTTAAGGACCAAAAGTATATTTCATCCAAGAATAACTTATTATTGTATCTTAAAAAGAGAATAATAAATTATTGAAAACAAAAATTAACCAAATTCATAGCACGTATAATATGATTACATGAGGACAGTCTTTTTCTCTCTTATCTTTTTTTTTGCCTTTTAAAACTTTCTAGCATATTCTGTTTAGTAATTTTGCACTAAAAAAACCTCTAGAAAGGCCCAATGAAAACTTAGTATTGTTTTTTGTCAGAGAACAATGAACCCAGTACAAAAACAAAATAAAAAGGGAACCCAATAGGATTTTTTTGGACCTAAATGGGCCAATATATAAAAGGCCCAATATTCTGCAACAGAATATAAACGTTGCTAAATGCTTCCAACCCAAGAAGAAAAACAAATCCATCTTCCCTATACCAACAAATTCGCAAACTTTATGAATTCTACAAGTCCAAAAGAAAATATGAATTCAAAAAACAGTAAAGGTTCTAACTTTATTGGTTTCACACCAAAAAGGGGAAAAAGCAGAAGCTACTAGCTTCTTTCTTTCTAAAACCAAAAACCGGATATGTTTGGCTCAGAATAAAAAATTGGCATTCCAAATTCTGTGTGGTGGCCACTTTTCTAACCTCATTTTGCACCCACCTTCCTCCCTTCGTTTTAATTTCATTTATGGGAGAAAGGAACTGAGAGAAACCAAAAGGAAAAAGAAAAAAATGGGTTCTTTTGAGGCGGTGATGATGCAGAAGAACGCAACGGCGAAGTTCATTGCAACGGTTCTGGTGGGTGGCGTGATCGTTGGTGTGTCACTGTATGGATTGCTGCAATCTTCAGAAGGGCTTCAGAAGAATCTGGAGCCTCTTGGTTTGTGGAAGAGAAGGAGGAAGAAGAAGACAATTAGGGTGTACATGGATGGATGCTTTGATATGATGCATTATGGCCATTGCAATGCTCTTAGACAGGCACGTGCTCTTGGTGATGAGCTTGTTGTTGGTGTTGTTAGCGACGATGAAATCATTGCAAATAAGGGTCCCCCTGTCACCCCTCTTGAAGAAAGGTCACAACTTTTTTCACTTTTTTCTAGGATTTTGATCTTCTTCTTGGAGCTCAATTCATGCCATGCTGATTTATCTTGTGTCATTTTTGTGTTGTGTTCTTTGTTTGATTCTAGATTTATGATATGTTTGGATTTGATTGCCTTTTTCTTATGAGAAGAATCAGGGAACCAATGTAGAATAAGTTAATCAAAATGTGGTTTTTTAGGAAAACATATGTTTAGCTATTTTTTTTATATGTATATTTTTAATGTCCATGCAGCAATTTTGGCATTATGGTATTCTGTCATCTGATACATATAGTGGAATTATCTAATGGGACAATGCTTAGTTGTAGTTGCAGAGATACTTGTAATAACAAATATATGTTTAGATATTTCTTTTAATATTCATGCAGCAATTCTAGCACTGTGTTGGCATTTGATCTATGTAGTTGAATTATCTAACAGACCGTGCTTAGTTGTAGTTGCAATGATACACTGATACTTGTTTTGGCAAATATATGTTTAGCTACTGTTTTTTTAACTTCCATGCAGAAATTTTGCATTCAGTTGTTATGTCTGTTTGATCCAAGTAGTTGAGTTGTCTTATGTGACAATGCTTAGTTATAGTTGTTATGGCATCTCTTTGTTTCTTTATTTATTTTGGCGGGGTTGTTTTTGTGTTCTGCGTTTGGATTATGAGGTTTGATCCATGTAGCTGGGGGGATAAGGCTTTGTTGTTGTTGTTGTTGTTGTTATTGTTCGGATTATGAGGTGTTGATGTGTGTTGTAGGATGATTATGGTGAATGCTGTAAAGTGGGTTGATGAGGTTATTACTGATGCTCCATATGCCATAACTGAGGAGTTCATGAAGAAGCTCTTTAATGAGTACAATATAGATTACATTATTCACGGGGACGATCCTTGTATTCTTCCTGACGGCACTGATGCTTATGCTCATGCAAAGAAAGCTGGCCGTTACAAGCAGATAAAGCGCACCGAAGGAGTTTCTAGCACTGATATCGTTGGTTAGGATTTGCTTACTTTTCTTTGTAGTATAAGACTTCCTTATTTAGTTGGCGCAATTGGGCATGCACATCTTGTTTGATATAGTTTATGGAAATTATTAAAGTGAAGTCCTTTGTCATGTTTGGTTGGCATGTGATGTTCTTGTGTTTGTTTATCACGGCTGATGATATTTTTTCCTCCCATAGCTGCTTTTGTTTTTTGTTTTTTTTTTTTCTAAAAAAAAGAACTTGAATAAGTTTTATTTTTCACTATATAAACCATATAAAGGGATGTGCCCCCTTTCATTTGGTAGTATTTTATACTGGATTTCTACTTGTTATGTTGTTGCAGTTATGGAAAATTTCTCTGGTTTAATACTTTTGTGCAATTCTCCTGAAGCTTAATATGGAATTTTGGCACAGTCAAAACCTTGTTTACAAAGAGGTGATTTGTTTGGTTATAGCAATAAGCCAACTCATCAATTGATGATATTTATTAACAGACCTTTGAGGCTTTAACATTTTGTCGTTTTCCTCCATACCGTATTTTTATTCTTTGAACTGCATTTCCGCCCTTAGAAGTTTGATATCAAAACTTTTGGCCTTTTCTCACAAAACTAGCAGTGCTTTTTGTCGGTTTTCCTTCCTATCTGGTCCAGTTGAAAGTTCCCATCCTGTGAGCATATTCAGTCTTTAGCCTGTCTTATATTTTTCCCTTGTGCTTATATTTATTTTTCAGTGTTGTCTCATAATAATTTCGTACGCTTGTGGAAAATGGAGAACTGATGTTATATAATAATTTTATACCCAGGTCGTATGCTTCTCTGTACGAGAGAAAGGTCTGCCAGTGACAACCCTAACCACTCTTCTTTACAAAGACAGTTCAGCCATGGTCATAGTCACAAATTTGAAGATCGTGGAACTCGTATTTCTCAATTTATGCCTACATCTCGTAGAATTGTTCAGTTCTCAAATGGAAGGGTATGTACATTTAATTTCAATTCCGATTTTCGACTACTTATATGCTTATTTTCAACTTCATCATCCCTTCTCTCTGTCATTTCCCAATTGTTTAGACTTTCTGAATCTTGAATCACATATTTTTGAACCCATGGTGTTGGTTTATACTTTATAAGAATGAGAGCATGTTTCCTCTTTCGTTTGTAAATCCCAATCACGGTTTGAAGCAAGAAACCGTACGCGTAATACGCGTTTGAGAATTTACCTGTTAACTAATTCATTCTTCTTTGCTAGTTTCCTGCTCAATTGATCACTTTCGAGGATTTAATTTAGCTTGTGTTGTTACACTTGTTTAATAGACTTAAGTTTTGGAAGAGCAGGAAATTGTTTCTGTTAGGAAATCAACCAACTGGATAAACCCTTGGGGGGAAAAATTTAACAATATAATTCAAGCTGGTTATTGTGAATTAAGTTAGTGGCGAATGTATGTCTCAATTGGCTGTTAATTAGGTAGCAAAGGGATTAAGGAATGACACAGGATTGAAATTAGGTATACCTGTGTCGGACAGAATTTGGATTATGGCAGAATGGGTAGGATATAATTTTAAACCTGGTGATAGCAGAAACATATTCAAGGCGCTCGAAATCTAATATCAATTTCTTAAATGTATCTACTGCTATGATTGAACCTTCACTATTAGGTTTTCTCTCCATTTCTAATATGATGTATTTCTTCCCCCGTATTGAAATAATTTTGACAAGCTGTCTTTTATCTACACCATGCTTCAGTAATATTGATTCATGCTTATTATACCAGGGCCCGGGACCTGATGCACGCATTGTATATATAGATGGAGCCTTTGATCTCTTTCATGCTGGTCATGTCGAGGTATTGTTTATATTACCTTCTCTACATAATTGCTTACCAATGCACTGTTAAATGTTATGTCTGAACATGGAGTGAAAGTTAGCTTAATTTCCTGTTTTGTTTTTGTTTTTTTTCAATTGAATATTTTGTTGCCTTTACTAAACTATTATCTTCTGATGCAATCAATATTAAAATGTTTTGACACTGATATGATACCCTTTTTGTTGTGTGCTTGCTTTTGTGACCATATATAATTGTAGCTACCACTGCACTACTACCAACTACTAGAACAACTCTAAGCGAATATATACCACTAGTCAGAGTCAGCTATATGGATTAATTGATGCCATTGGGCTCTAAGAAAATCAAAATGTCCTTTTCCGGGTGCCTCCTTAATGCATGTTATTAAATTTGGTATGGCCTGCATCTGCACCATTTACTGGTATAAATAAATAGGTAGAATAAACAATAAAACATTTCCATTTCTATTTCCATTTTTTCTTCACGAAATTCTGAAAATAGAAAACGTGAGAAATGAAAAGAGAAAATGTTTGCCCAAACTAAATAGGCCTTTAGCTTTTCATGGGGTTTATGAGTGAGTGTTTAACAATGATATAATTTTCATTTGTCTGCCTTTTTTCTTTTTTACTACATGATTGTGATGCATTTAAGAGTTGTACTATTTATTCCAGAAAAGTGTCATGAGACCACTTTCCCAAAAGCTTAAGCTATTAGATAAGAGGTACATGAATGGTTATGTATCGATTAGAAAGTTATTCATTCGTATTGTTCCAGTTACCTGTCTGTGTCAAAGTTAATGTGTGATTTTTCAGCTTGACATTGCACTTTTATGTTTGATAGATCTTGAAGCTGGCTCGGGAACTAGGAGATTTTCTTCTTGTTGGAATCCACACTGATCAGACAGTCAGGTTGTTGTCATTCATATTTTTTATTCCCCACTTTTATTTTATTTCGTAAAGATAAACTATTCAATAGTAGCATCATTTTGCATCGAATAAAAAGCTATAAATATGTATTCAACATAAAACAATCTGAGTATCTATTCTCATTGATGTTTATACTACTAATGTTTAATGTTTTACATATCTTTTATTAACTTTTTTCCACACTGGTTTTATAGTGAAACTAGAGGACCGCATCGTCCTATCATGAATCTCCATGAAAGAAGTTTAAGTGTTTTAGCATGCCGCTATGTGGATGAAGTTATAATCGGTGCGCCGTGGGAGGTGTCCAGGGATATGGTTAGTATTAGTTTAGTTAATTCATTCTTATTATTGACTTTGCATTCTGTGATCTTTCTTTCCTGCTGCAATAACCATTCTTGAGCCATGAGGTGGTAAAAGTATTTTCTAATCTTGCCATTATGCTAACCAATACTAGTGATTAATGAAGATTTCACTGAACAAGCCATGCCCATTTCATCGTTAAAAATGAATGTGGGAGAGAGAGCTTGGGATGCTATGTACGCTTGTCTATGGTTTTTTACTCTCTAAATCTTTCTACTTTGCACAATTGCCATGTGCAAGTATTGTGTTTGTAGGAAGGTGAGTCATATCATAATGATATTATGGTCTAGATATATACCTGTGCCTAGCCTTTGTGACATTATTTCGGTCACTGTTAGAGTAATTCTCCAAGAAGATTAGGAGATTAGGTGGAGATCTGAAGCTTTATATATATATTTGTCAAACTCCGTATCACGATATTCACTTGAGTTATGGATAATACATGCATCCACTTTACCACATGCTGAAAACTCTATTTAGTAATGATTAATGGATATATCAAGGATCAAACTCCTAAGTAATTGCTCTGGGTCTTTGATATGATGTCGGCTTTGATGTGATGTCATCATAGATCAAAATTCGTAACATAATAGCGGCTTTGTGACAACGTCGAGACCAGCTTAAGCTTGGTTTTTTCTCCTATTTGAAAAGCATGCTAGCAAGATTTAGTGATAATTTCTTGCTTGTTTCTGTTTGTATATATTCCAATATTATATTCTGTTTCTTGTTTTGCTTTTTAAGTATTTATGCATTCTTGGATTGGTGTGACACTCCTCAAATCTTGAGTGCAGATCACAACATTTAACATCTCATTAGTTGTCCATGGAACCATTGCGGAAAATGATGATTTTCAGAAGGTAATTTTTTCTTCTGCAAATGGATTTACAATATTTATTACAGGCACTAATACTCCTTCTGCAGCATGACTTTCCTTAACACCTGTGAAATTGATTCTTGTACAGGAAGAATCCAACCCATATGCTGTTCCCATTAGCATGGGCATCTTCAGAGTCTTGGTTAGTCCTTTAGGGATAACAACCACTACAATAATTAGAAGGATTGTATCAAATCACGAGGCATTCCAGGTCTGATTGCGCATCATCATTATCACATTTCTTTTCTTTTCAATTCTTGTTCGAATGTTAGCATATTTATAAACAGTCAATGATAAGTATAGTGAATTAGCTTTTTATAAAAAAGAAAGAAAGGAAAATGTGAATTAGTTAATGACTAGATCACCGACATAGGGTTCGTTGAAATGGCTAGATGTTTTGACCTGTAAATCGGGTGTCTTGTGTTCGAGCCATAAGAATGCAAAAATTAGCCTTTGAGATACTTAAACCTTTTTGGATTTCTATGAGTTGAGCTGAATTATTTGGATTCCTAGTAATAAACCCTGATGAACTGGTGGGTTTTACCCAATAAAAGAAGCTAGTGTTAGATCCTTGATTGGTTCAAGAAAACAATTTATTTGAACATAAAAGTGGACATTCTAAACTCAACCCTTGGATGAGAGGACATAATATTACAAAGAATAGGAAGAAACTTATCCAGTGGAATGTCTGTTATGGTTAGTTAGTTTTCTTTGAACTTTTCTTGTTCCTTTGGCCATGATTTCCTAGCTAATGCGCTCTCAGTTATTTTGACCGGCTTTATTTTATT
Source organism: Arachis hypogaea (assembly GCF_003086295.3). NCBI lineage: Eukaryota > Viridiplantae > Streptophyta > Magnoliopsida > Fabales > Fabaceae > Arachis > Arachis hypogaea. Next base: position 121,840,285 of record NC_092049.1, on the reverse strand, counting down.
TTATCTTTGATTCAGAAACGGAATGAAAAGAAGGGGGAGAGTGAGAAGAGATACTACGAGAGCAAGACTCATGTCCATGGAGACTGAATGATTTCTATTGTTCTCGGCATTAGACATGGCAGCTTAGTAAATTTTTAGGCCTGATTTTATTCTTTCTTTCTTAGTAAAATGAAATGATAGTTCTGTACTATCGTTCAGTTTGGACCATAATTGGACATTGCGGTCTCTGCATATGATTAATCATTTGCTAAACTGATTTAGCCAGTGATATGTTTGTAGTTAACCATGAATATTATCTCCGAACAAATTCATGGTTAAGTAAACCATGGCTGAATTAGTTTGGAAAAACGATCCAACTTCATGATTCAAGCTGAGCAAAGCTATCATTTTCACTTTATTTTGGTTTTTGGTCCCTTATCTATATTTATCCCCTAGCTTTTTTAATAACATGTTACGTTTGTATTATTGCTGTATGTGAATTTTATGAGGATTGATCGTCTTTGGTCGAATTCCTTTTGTTCTTGTTTGATAAATTAGTAAAGATATATTCATTGAACAAGATATATTGGAATTATTGTTCATTTCCATTTCTATTGAATAATCACCAGCAAAAAATAAAATAAAAATTAAGGTCCGTCTATCATTTTACCGGTTTTATGTTGAGCTTTATGATTTTAATACTCGCATTGTGATGAAATTCTATATACCATAATATTTATGTTACATTACATTGGACAACTGTAGTTATAATATAATACATTGAACTCTTATTTTAGTAAGCATGAAAGATCTTCCTTATATATGTTATAATGAAAATTAAGTATGATAAACCAGCGTTGCTATATAGTAGCATTTAACTTCAAGAAAAATCGGTTATTTACACATGTTCTGATAGTATAAATTTGAAAATTTCACAGCCGGGGTATTTGTGAAATATTTGTAAAAATAATAAGAAAAATGCTCAAACATTTTAAAACTACTTCCCAAACACAGCACCAACACTTATACTTTTTACATTGTAAAATATACATTGATGCTGTCAAATGCAGAAGCTAACATTTCTTGCAAGACAGCCATAACTAAACAACCTTGCAAGCTTGAAAATGACCTTGGTCTTTATTTTTTTTTTCCTCTTCAACAAAAAAAAAGCCACTTGAAAAAAAAGCAGAACAGGAGAGTGCAGTCAAACTAACTGAGGTTGCAGTAGAGGCATGTTAGATGGGAAAAGATGATCTTACAGCCAATCTACCTAATAATCTCTCACCAGGTAGCTTGCTTGCTTAAGTTCCAACCTCTCCATGTACATGAGGCTGTGAGCAACCAGTTATATTAGTAGTTCTGATGCCTCGATGATTATAAATACATACATTTTTCCACACAATAACTTGCATCGAGATGAACAGAAGACCAACCATTGATAAATTTATCTACCATGGCTTCTTATCACCATACACCATGTACAAAGCAGCAATAAATACATGGAAGCCACCCACACTTTTGGCAATCAATAACTCTCGAGATTAAGGGGACATTTGAGAAGCACACCAAATAAGGGATACATTGCACGCGATTATCTTACCCGGCATGCTGCTGCAGCACCCGGCGAGCAGCTAGGGTTAGGAGACCGGCAAGCAGCACCAGGACCAACATTGTTTGAGAACTTGGGACGCATTCGGTAGTCGGAGATTTTGGTCATCGGAAAGTGCCCTGTGCTTACACTATTTGAGCCGGTTAATGAAACTTCACCGGCACCTATACTTGAACTTTGTAAGGGCTCCAATGTCTCGACCACATCGCTCATTAGTGGTCTGGCTTTCGGATTTTGACTCAAACAATAGTATGCCAAGCTACATGCTTTCTGTGCAGCTCTCACTGAATATTGGTTTTCCAATCTAGGATCAATTATTTGCAGGAGTTTGCGCTTGTCATTAAGCTTTGGCCGTGCCCAATCTACTAAGCTCTGTTCCTTCCCAGGTCTTGTCTTGTCAACAGATTTCCTTCCCGTCAAAAGCTCCAAAAGAACAACCCCAAAGCTATACACATCACTCCTAGCTGTCAAGTGGCCTGACAATTTTCAAATTTGCCTTATTAGAACTGTATCCACACAAACATATGCAAGAATGCTCAACGTGTATTAAGCTCAGAAGTATATTATGATTTATGAAACATGCTCAATGTCTACATGCAAGCCATCACAACCAGTTTGAACTGTGGGCGACAGTAGTATATTAGAACCCGCTGTAGTAAACGACAAAAATAAAATAGGAAAAAATAATCTGAGTTAAATTAAAGATGATAATATAAATTGTTTTCTAGCCATGATAACAATGGGGTATTTCAAGATTGTACGTACTGAACCAATAATGACATGCAATGATAAAAACATGAATTCCAGGAGACCAGAAACAGGAACCGTTTTTATATCTAATCCCCGGATAAACGGACATGTTCCTATCGGTTAAGCCGCTATGCCCAAGAAAGATAGTAAGAGTTGCATATTAATTTGCTATATACCTAAGGCCATGTCCTGAAAAAGGGGACCAGCATTTAACTACCCAACCCACAGTACACCAGCCTAGCTAACTCTCGCATCACATGTGAGCTGATATACTTCTAAATGTTCGAGCTTAAACAAACGAATTACTTGCAAATTGAGCATGTTTGCAAAATTGAGATCATACCAGTCATTACATATTCGGGGGCAGCATAACCATATGTACCCATGACTCGGGTAGATACATGGGTTTCATCCCCTTGTGGTCCTGCTTTTGCTAGACCAAAATCAGAAAGCTTGGCCGTATAGTCCTGTAGTTATTGATAAGACCAAGTGAAGGAAAAATCCATTAATGCACGGCCGTAGTAGAAACATTAATCAAGTTAAAACAATAGAAACTTACAGAGTCCAATAATATATTAGACGTTTTAAAGTCACGGTAGATTACTGGCCTTTCAGCATTGTGCAGAAAGGCAAGCCCTTTGGCAGCTCCTAGAGCAATCATCATTCTTGTAGCCCATGGTAAAGGGATAGTTGCCTCTGGAAGCCTCAGGAAAGGTCATATCAAATTGAGTTGGAAAAAAACACAAGGAACTTGGAATAGTTTTAGCATATAAACTATTTATTATTTAAGTATAAGTAGAATTCTTTTCTTCACAAATCACAACTAATAATGAAGCAAGATCTAGAAAAACTCAAGTAGTGTTGTCTTTTGTTGTATAGTGAATCAAAAGATTTTCATAAAAACCAGCCAAAGCAGAGAGAAATGCTATTCTAATATAGTCACAAGTTTAAATACAGATTAAAAATGCAAGTTTATAAAGTATGAAACAGGAAGCAAAAATGAAGTTCCTCAGAGTATACATACAACTTCTATACTGTCTCAAAACTACCCTAGCAAGCATCAAGATAATCCAACAAACAATGGGAACAAGATATAACTCACATGACATCTCAAAGCCATCCCAAATGGCAGACACAACATGAAGTTCCCAAAAACTATCATTTCTAGACTAGAAAGACATTAGGCAAGTCTTAATACTTAAATTAGAAACAATGTATAGCTCCCCAAAGCCAGCATGTATAACCAGTCTATAGCATGTGTGGGTCCCAATGCATATCTTGGAATCTAAAATGACTTTGACCTGCCACAAAGTGTAGCAGAATATCCACTTTGTATCTTATGCATTTTGAGAGTAATATGCTCAATGGCTTAAATTCATCATGAAGTATAATAAAATTCGACTAAAGGCAAAAATTCCACACTATCTTCTAATTGAGTTGGTCTTCCTCTTACTATATTTTCCTTACTCAACTACAAGAACATCAAATCCAAAGGGATTAGAGAAGAAGTTTGCATACTTCGGAATAGGTGATTTTCCAGACTTCCTCGAAACATGAACTCGTACACAAGCAGCCTGTGGTCATCCTCACAGCAGTACCCTATCAACTTCACCAGATTAGGATGCCTAAGCTGCCCTAGAAAATTCACTTCCGTCTGCAACAACACCACCACAACATCAACAACCAAGTCATCAATCAAACAACCAACACAAAAACAATTACTATAAAGAGTAAAGAACAAACAAATAACCCCAAACAACAAGTTTCTCAGTTCACAATGATTTAGGTTTATGTAATGGCTCACATTCCTTCACCCCAATCCAAAGTCAATGAGCACTTATAGAGCAACATACGGAATCAAACATTAAGCCATGATCAGCAAGTGAATCAAACCAACCCTAATTAACTAACAACTACATTAAACAAATTTAACAAGAAATACACTATAATGCAATTCAATATAACACAATGCAATTGCAATTGGCAAACATACAAGCCATTCTCGGTGTCCCTGAAGCCCTTCCTTGTTCAAAACCTTAACCGCTACGGGCAGCGACTTGAGCCCAACCCTCACATTCTCATCAATGTACCCCTTATACACAGTCCCAAACCCTCCCTCTCCGAGAATATAATCGGAGCGAAAACTCTTGGTGATTGTCTCAAGCTCGTAGAGCGTGAACGCGATCACGTGCGTGTAGAGCAGCGTGTTGTTCCTCACGTCTTCGATGTTGTAGTGGCGCGGCGTGGAGCAAGACTCGCTCAGATCCGACACCGAGCGGCTGTGCTTCCTGTCACCGGCGCCGGTGCCGGCGTTCCTGGAGCTCAAGGACGACGCCTGGAGCTGCTGAACTGAAAAACAAAAGGTACGGTTAATTAGAGAGAGGGTTAATTATGTAAAATTAAGATTAGGTGTGTGCATGTGAGGGATAATGAATTGGGTTAGGAATTAAGAGTAGATCTGAGAAAGAACCTTGAGCATTGGAAACTACTGCGGATTCTTCTCTGGTGCCGCAATTGCCCATTCAAGGAAGACCGTGTTTGGCTGTGTGAGTGCGTGTGTTTTATGAGTATTTGGGGAAGAAGAAACGACGTCGTAGGGGGATTGGTGTGGCGGTGGTGATGGGGGAAGGGGTTTGTTTTGATTTGTTTCGTTTGGTTTGTTTAGTGCTTGTTGGCTGAGAGTGGTGGAGTGGAGCACGCGATGGTGGTAAACCCGAGGAACAGTTTTTCATTCTTCGTTTGATCGTTTCTGCCTTTCCCCCTTTTAGCCCACGCTCCTGATGCATTATATCTTTTTACTGACAAATAAATCCTTCACTATTTACATTTTGGATGAAGGAAAAAAAAAAAATATATATATATATATATATATATATATATATATAGTCGATTTGTTTACAGAGATAGGACATTGATATAGGAACATAAAGACACAAAATTATGTTTGATGGAGGAGATATAGACAGAGATAATGTATCTAGATATACTAAATTAATATATTTTGTGTCTATTTTAACAAAAAAGTTATGGAGACATTAACAAAAGATACAACTTATTTTTTTATTTTTTTTGGTTAAGTACGATTTTGGTCCTTAAGGTATAGGTCAAAAAATTTTTTCGTCCCCAACTTTTTTTTTATACAAAATCGTCCTTAAGGTTTAAAACCAAATTTTAAAATCGTTCTTTTTACTTAAATATTAAAATTGTGGACCAAATTACCCATAACAAAAAAATTATAAAATAAAAAATAAAAGAAAGAGAGTGTTTCTGTTCTTGCAAAGGAGAAGGAAAGAAGAAGAAGGGAGAAGGGAAAAAGAAGATGAAGCTGTCCACGATCTACCTCTGCCTCCGCTTCTGCCGCCACCTCGGTACGATTTTGGTCCCTAAGGTAAGGACGATTTTAAAACTAAGTTAAACCTTAGGGATGATTTTGTATGTAAAAAAAAAATTTATGACGAAAAAAATTTTCGACCACCTTAGAGACCAAAATCGTACTTAACCCTTTTTCTTTCATGATTCTTGTTAATTTTTCATAATTATATTTTTTATTATTATATTTTTCGTCTCAAATTTTTTGAATGAAATAAAAAAGAGAATAAATTAGATTTTCATAATTTATTCTAGTTTATCATCAAACAGAATACAAGAACACAAAATTTTGTGTCTCTGTCCTTTATGTCTTGTTCTCAGCGTCTTATCTTGTCCTGTTCTCAAAAACAAATGCAGTCATAAGGACAAGTCATGTCTAAATTAAGGGGAAAAATCTCTTAAATAGTATTTGACAATTATTTCAAAAGATAATGGACTTTTAATAAAAAATATATTTTTTCTAGTCTTTGATCTTTACTTTTTTTTTTTACTGATTAGTCTTTTTGTATTAACAGAATAAGCCTATATAACATATTAAACTGTTGATTTATCCGTTAAGAGCCAACTGGGATTGATAAATTCTTTTTGTTAGAAATCTCATTATCTTTTAGAGGTAATTATCACGGCTATTTAGTTTTTTTTGTTATCTTTTTCAAATATATTGGCTAAATTTATTGTCTAAAATTAAAAAATATTAGTGATTTTTAAATTATTTTTACTTATAAAAATTAAATAAAAGATATATTAGTGATTAACGTGTTATATAAGTATGTTCTAGAAAGAAATCATTAACAGAGGAACTAATCAGTCTCAAAAAGTTAAATATCAAAGGCCAAAATGGATTTTATTTTTTATTAAAGACCTCGTAGTCCTTTAAAGAAATTATCAAGGCCGTAGAACGGGTATTCACTCTTAAATTATAATCTTCTATCATGATTATAGGGACTAATCTAAAAATAATATATCCATATTTGTTATCGTAAAGGATTTTATTGATATTTTTTTCAAAAACTAATTTATTTGAAGTATAAATTTTTAGATATTTATTTGTTATTTTACTCTTCTTTTAAGGAGGAAAAATAATGTTTTTATAATCTTTTTGTAAATACCCAATATGAGTTCTTAACAAATTTTTCATTGTACTATAAAATCCTTAAAAAATAAAAGATACTCATCTCGACATTTGTTATTTGACGTTGTAAGACTGATTTTTTAGTTAACGAAGACTTTTTAAGTTTATCGCAAATTGTTTGCGCGCCATGTTAATTTGTTTATGTAAAGGTTAAATGTCGATGTAGATTGACATAAAAGTTATATAGTCATCTTGACCATTATCAAAATATTTTTACAACTATTCTAGTTTCTATTGTAAAAACTAATCATGTTCTTCTTCTTCATAGTCACATAAACAAGAAGGGACGGGAGAGACTGCAGCAGTTGTTCGTGAGGAAGGGACGGGAGGCACATGCACAGCCAGTGACGGGTAATTAGTTTACGCAGTGGCTTATGGTGGCTATTGAGAAGAATAGAGAGGGAATCTCAAAGATGCGCGTCACTCACTGCGACAGACGGGCTTTTGTGTTTGTGGTTGAAGAGTTGGAGCCATTCGAGGGTTGGTCGCAGGGGTTATTCCGTGTTCGCCTGACGAAAGGCACGTGTTACTGTGGCCTTTTCCAGTCACTCTATTTTCCATGTCTTCATGCTCTGGCCACGTGTGCCATCGCAAGTATCAAATGAGGACCATACGTCCATCCAGTGTACACACAGCAGGCTGTGTTTACGGTATACTAGTTGGAGTTTCCACCGATACTAGATGAGAAACTTTGGCCAGACTGGTATGGGACACGCCTCCGACCTAACCCTGCCATGTGCAGGAAGTCCATCGATAGACCGATTTTCACAAGGTTTCGGAATGAGATGGACGAGGGCGAGTACGAAGAGAAACGGTGCGGATTATGCAGGCAAACCGGTCATACCCGAAGAGGTTGTCCAAACTAGCAGATGGACGACACCTAGTTGACGGTTATTACTTTGTATGTGTTTGGCTTAGGATTTTTTCATTGTAGTCCATATGTTCAGGTGGAAGTGTGTAATGTTTCTGTTTGTTCTATTTTCATTTGCAGTAATTTGTATTCCAAATTTGAATCATTAAGTACAATGAATTCTAAACATTTCTCATTCCAAATTTTGATTGAACTCTAACTATTGCGATACAAACCATAATGACATTTTTTATTAACATGCACAAAACGATGAATTCATAACAAACTAGGAAACCAAAATACATCGAATGTCACCTTATCAAAGTACATCAAATTGTAACTACTCTTATATAAATACATCAAAGTGCATTGAAATACAGCAATGTTAATAACAAAAGTAACAACATACATTAGAAACTATCTGAAGTCATCGGTGGTGATCACCCTGAAAAAGTCATCGATGGCCGGTGCCACATGGCGGAGGTTGCGCCTTTCTCTGAGGTCTTCTCACACATGGGTCCGTGGTGCACAAAATTGTTACTTGGTGCACAAAATTGTTACTCTCTTACAATTTCGCACACATTACTCTCTTACAATTTCGCACACATGACCAGCAAGTGCACTGGGTCGTCCAAGTAATACCTTACGTGAGTAAGGGTCGAATCCCACAGAGATTGTTGGTTTGAAGCAATCTATGGTTATCTTGTAAATCTTAGTCAGGAAGTCAATTATGTTTATCAGTTGAATTATGAATAACCAGTAGAGCATAAATTAAAAGTTACTTGTTGTGTAGTAATGGAGAATATGTTGGAGTTTTGGAGATGCTTTGTCTTCTGAATCTCTGCTTTCCTCTGTCTTCTGATTCAAGCACGCACATCCTCCTATGGCAAGCTGTGTGTTGGTGGATCACCGTTGTCAATGGCTACCTTCCATCCTTCCAGTGAAAACTACGCTCACGCGCTCTGTCACAGCACGGCTAATCACCGGTTGGTTCTCGATCCGGTTGGAATAGGATTTACTATCCTTTTGCATCTGTCACTAACGCCCAGCCTTCAGGAGTCTGAAGCTCGTCACAGTCATTCAATCCTTGAATCCTACTCGGAATACCACAGACAAGGTTTAGACTTTCCGGATTCTCATGAATGCTGCCATCAGTTCTAGCTTATACCACGGAGATTCTGATTAAAGAATCTAAGAGATACTCATTCAATCGGATATAGAACGGAGGTGGTTGTCAGGCACACGTTCATGGTTTGAGGAAGGTGATGAATGTCACAGATCATCACCTTCATCACAGTTAAGCGCGAATGAACATCTTAGATAGGAACAAGCGTGTTTGAATGGAAAACAGGAATACTTGCATTAATTCATTGAGACACAGCAGAGCTCCTCACCCCCAACAATGGGGTTTAGAGACTCATGCCGTCAGAGAATACAAAGTTTAGATCTGAAATGTCATGAGATACAGAATAAGTCTCTAAAAGTTGTTTAAATACTAAACTAGTAGCCTAGGGTTACAAAATATGAGTGGACTATGATGGATGATGCAGATATCCACTTCTGGGGCCCACTTGGTGTGCCGGGGCCCACTTGGTGTGTGCTGGGGCTGAGATTTCGTGCAGAGGCCATTTGTGGAGTTGAACGCCAGTTTTTATGCCAGTTTGGGCGTTCAACTCCAGTTTTTGATCCTTTTCTGGCGCTGGACGCCAGAATTGGGCAGAGAACTGGCGTTGAACGCCAGTTTACGTCGTCTATCCTTGTGCAAAGTATGGACTATTATATATTGCTGGAAAGCCCTGGATGTCTACTTTCCAACGCAATTGGAAGCATGCCATTTCGAGTTCTGTAGCTCCAGAAAATCCACTTTGAGTGCAGGGAGGTCAGAATCCAACAGCATCAGCAGTCCTTTTTCAGCCTGAATCAGATTTTTGCTCAGCTCCTTCAATTTCAGCCAGAAAAATACCTGAAATTACAGAAAAACACACAACTCATAGTAAAGTCCAGAAATATGAATTTTTCCTAAAAACTACTAGAAATAGACTAAAAACTAACTAAAACACACTCTAAACTATATGAAATTATCCCCAAAAAGCGTATAAAATATCCGCTCATCAGTCCGCTTGAGGATGTGGGTGATACTTGGGTGCCTGTGGCTGCGTCTCCGGATGCGATGGACCTGGAAGGCACGGTGCAGCATAGTTGTCGGAGTACGACACCGGCCGATACGAAGGGTGATAAGGCGGAGGAAGAGGTGGTGGCGGCATCGGCTGGGACGCCATCATCAATCGGCCGTAATCCATATATGGCGGTGTCGCATACTGAGCACCAGGTCCCAGATGTGAACTGGAGTATGTTCCAGAGCCCGGGGATATGTAGGGAACCCATACAGTGGTGGAAGCAGGGGGCAGAAGGGTGATGGTATGGCTGACCCATGCTCTATTCTCAACTTGTCCGGGACTGGTCCGCAATGCGTTGTATGGTGGGCTGGTCAGTGGTGTGAAGTTAAAAGGCCTCATCAATGTCTATCTCATCAATCAGCGACTGACAAACGGATTTTTGACAGTTTAGAATTTCACAAGTAAGTTCTTGTTACAGGTATAGTTTCTAAACTAACAATAATCCTTTCGTACAAAAATTTGTTTGTCACTAAAGCAAACCCAATAAAAATTAATAACCGAAGTATTTAAACCTCGGGTCGTCTCTCAAGGAATTGCAGGGAGGTGTATTTATTATTGGTTACGGAAAAGTATATTTTTGGGTTTTTGAAATAAGGAACAAGGAAATAAATCACAAGAAAATTAAATTAATAATTAAGAAAACTCTTGGCAAGGTATGAAAACTGGACGTCGTATCCTAGTTATCCTTATCAATTGTGATGAGAATTGTTCATTGCTCCTACTTAGTTAGCCCTTACTAAATAAAGGGAAGTCAAGTGGACTAATTAATTTGATTCCTCAAGTCCTAGTCAACTCCTAAGGAAAGACTAGCTTTAGAGGGATCCAAATCAACCAGCAACTTTCAATTATCAATCAACAAGGAGTTTGATAACTCAAGTGTCTCCAGTTAATCAATTCAATCTAAGAATGTAAAAAGCTAAATTAAAATCATAAATATGAAATACCTCAAATTGCATTAATTATAAAATCAAATATAACATGAAGGGTTCATAATCCAAATTGTAAAAGAAGAGAATCAACAAGAAGAATAGATAAATCAAAGTACTAGGACAAATAAAAATAGAAGAGAAACTAAATTAAAGGAACATTGAACCTGGAATTGAGAAGAAATAAACCTAAACTAAGAGGAATCCTAAAACCTAGAGAGAGGAGAGAGCCTCTCTCTCTAGAAACTACATCTAAAACCTAAATTGTGAATAATGAGAAGTTGTGTTTGATTCCTCCACTCAGTAGCCTCTAATCTGTATTTTTTGGGCAAAAAACTGGATCAAAAACAGTTCAGAAATTGCCCCCAGTTATTTCTGCAGTGGTAGTACGTCGCGCATGTTGCGCTTACGCGCCAGGTGCGCGTGCACGCCGATGGACTTTTTGCCAATGTGCGCGTGCGCGTCAAGTGCGCATGCGCCTCACCTAGCTGCATGGCCACGATGGTAAATTATATATCATTTCGAAGCCCCGGATGTTAGCTTTCCAACGCAACTGGAACCGCCTCATTTGGACCTCTGTAGCTCAAGTTATGATCGATTGAATGCGAAGAGGTCAGGGCTGACAACTTTGCAGTTCCTTCAATTTCTTGTATTCCTTCCACTTTTGCATGCTTCCTTTCCATCCTCTAAGCCATCCCTGCCCTGTAATCTCTGAAAAAACTTAACACACATATCATGGCATCGAATGGTAATAAGAGAGGATTAAAATTAGCTAAATTACGACCAAAGAAACATGTTTTCAATCATAGCACAAAATCAGGAAGGAAAATGTAAAACATGCAATTTACATGAATAAGTGTGAGAATAGTGGATAAAATCCACTCAATTAAGCACAAGATATACCACGAAATAGTGGTGCATTAGCGACTCCTCATGGCGACTGCTGGATGGACCGATGTCATGCCAACTAGGAGGGGCAACATCCCAATCAGCTCAACCAACCCTGAGCCTGACCCGGATGGGGGATGTGGTGGAGGAGGTAGAGGAGGAGGCGAGTCACCATGGTCCTGTGGGATATCATCGTGCTCCTCATGTCGGTGATACTTTGCCTCCTCGTCATACTCTACGTCCAAGCGCTCTCTGCACTGCCTGACCCTGTCTCTGCGGCGTCCTGCAGTACCTCCACGCTTTCTGACACCCGTCTCTCGTCTGGTAGGCCTCCTGGTGTCCGACTGAACTTTCCTGGCCTGCCGACGATGATCAAAGACGTCTCGGAAAAAGTCTAGAATGTCCCTCAGCTGGCTTGCTGATGGTTGCACGTCTCCTAGTAAATCCACCAACTTGGGGTCATCTAGGACGTCCTGCCCCGACAAGTGTCGAACACGGCATGTCACTCTCCACCAGTCCTAGTACTCCTGCGTCGGTCGATAGTCGAAGCATGACTGAAGGAATATGCGATGTCCCTCCTAAAACCGAGCACACCACCGGTCGTACCAGTCATACAGCTTGGTCGGCCACCATGCATTTTCGCCCCGGCCAGTGGTTGTCAGGAACTTATCAACGTTCACTGGGTCCTCAGGCACCGGCTGCTCGTCATTGAACTGACACTTTACATGGTTCGGATAGTAGAACTCCACTATGTTGAAGCATACAAGGGGGACAACAGACATCTATGTCCCCCACTCTGCCTCCTTCTTAAGCCATAGGGGGCAAATATCTTGCAGAGCAGGGTCGTCGTACGTCATCCACGGAAACTACAATGGACGCATTGAAAGAGGTGTCAGTAACATATGCTATAAAAAATTTGACTAATCTATGCAACCAAACAAAATAAAATGACACATGGCTTACCTCATCTGATACAACTTCTGACGCCATCTGCAGACCCTCTGCTCGTGCTGGTCCCTACTCTACTGTGTCATCCTAATCAACTTGTGGACAGTTGCAATATTAACCATAATTAATCAATCTGTATTACTAATGTTAAGCAAAAATGAAGAGTAGTAAAACTAATTTAAACAGTTACCTCGCAGCCATAGGAAACATGTGATTCTATCGCTCAGGCAGACACCACTTAGGAAACCTCTGGTATATCCAAGAAACCAGCAGAGGAGTGCACTCAGTGATGTCTGTGGTGGATCGGTGTGCCGCTTAGCATAAGGAATGGTATGTCCATGCTAGCACCACAGATCCCCATGACCGACTATGGCACCTCACAAAGTCGTCTAATAGCGGGAGCCACTGGAGATGAACCTGATTATTGGACTCGGGTAACCTCCAGTCATTAATAATATGTAGCACCTCGCATACTGTCGAAGGGATCAGTACCTGGTGGCATCTGTCGGACACGATCCCGAAGCCATGTCAGCTTGACGGAGGGAAATCGTCGGTTAGAATTTTCACAAAAATAATCTCGTCGAAGTATAGATCCAAACCGACAAACAACCCTCAATCAAAGTTTAATTTGTTTGTCACAAATGCAAGCCAATAAAAACTGAGAGTATTTAAACCTCGAGTCGTTTCTCAAAGGAATTGTAGGGAAGTGTACATATTATTGGTTATGAGATATTTTGGGGAATTTCAATATGATAAACAAGAAATTAGAGCTAACAACTAAGAAAAGTCTTAGTAAGGGTTGAGAATTGAAATTCCTATCCTCATTATCATCCTCAATTGTGATGGTAAGTGTAAATTACTTTCACCTAGTTATCCTCTAACGATTGGAGAAAATTCAAGTGAGCGAAATTGACTAGATTCCTCCTAATAAAAGATTAGCTTTAGTCGAATTCAAGTTAACTAGCAACCTTCAATTACCAATCAACAAGAGATTTTGACAATTCAAGAGTCTCCAAATTACTCAATCCAAGCCCAGAACACAAAAATCTACTCTAAAATCCAACCAAGCATTTTATCAAATACTTGAAAGGCATAAAAGAAAAGCATGATAAGATTGTAATAATAATAAAATTTAAGGCTAACAATTGCAAGATAACAATAACAACAATTAAAGAAGCAACAATAAACATGAAAACATAAATTGCATTAATAGAAATTGAAATTAACAAGAGTTCATAACATGAAAGTAACAAAATAAAGGAAATAGCAAGTAAAACTAAGAAAACAAATATGTAAGAACAAGAAATTGCAAGAAAAACTAAATCAAGACAAGAATTAAACCCTAAATCTAAGAGAAATTAACCTAAATCTATCCTAATTCTAGAGAAAAAAAGAGAGCTTCTCTCTCTAGAATATAACCTAAAACATGACTTTAAACTACACCTAATTGCTCTCCCTTTTGTTCTTCCTTGAGAATTGCATGAAATACTTCAGAAATGAGTTGGATTTGGGCCAGCTACATTTTCTTTAAGTTGGTCACGTGCCAAGTATCATGCATACACGAGATGTCACACGTACGCGTGGCCTGATGAAACTCTCACTCACGCGTACGCGTGGACATGAATTTCACCAAATCCTCATTCTTCATGAAGTCTCCACCTTGCATTTCTTTTTTCACTTCTTTGATCCAATCCTTGCTTCCTAAGCCTAAAATCACTAAACAAACACATCAAGGCATCGAGTGGAATCGAAGTGAATTAAATTTAGTGAATTAAAGGGCTAAAAAGCATGTTTTTAATCACTAAGCACAATTAGAAAAAATTCATAAAACTATGCTATTTTAGTGAATAAATGTAGGAAAAGTTGATAAAATTTACCAAATTCAATACAAGATAAACCATAAAATTGTGGTTTATCAATCTTCCCACACTTAAATAATATCATGTCCTCATGCTAAATTCAAGAAAGACAAGAAAGGGGTTTTAATAATTATTCAATGCATACTATCTAAATGCAACCTATTTAAATGCATCCAACTACTTGGTCAAAATAAATCAAATTCTAATAATATATATATATATATATATATATATATATATATATATATATATATATATATATATAAGGGCTAAAGCAATGACAATCAAATCAAATCCATAATTGAATTGAATCATTTAAAAGAATTTACAAACTTGCTAGATAAGAAATAATAACCGGTGGAATTACATAGAATCGAGCAATCGAACCCCTCACCGGATGTGTATACGCTCTAGTTGCTCAAGTGTTTAGGGTTGATTTTCACTCAATTCTCCTCTAATCATGCTTTCTAAGATTTGTTTTTCATCTAACAATCAACAATTATTCAATGCATACATACATATATTATGAGGACTTTTCAAGGGTTGTAATGGGGGCTAGGGTAAAGGTGAGGATGTATATGGTCAAGTGGACTAGAATTTGAATCTTTGATTAACTTAAACTCTCACCTAACACATATAACAACCTATACAATTCTAATACAAAATCTAGCTACCCATTATTTTACTTTTCCACACACATGCATTCTTTTCAATTCACATCACATATGCATTATTCTTATTACTTTCCTTTGGGGTTAATATTTGTCCCCTTTTTATTGCCTTTACACACACACACACACACACACACACACACACACACACACACACACACACACACACACAAAGGACTAATGCATATGGTTTAAGTATTGAATGCATGAACATGTACCCAATTCCCAAGATTTTCAACAAAAATACAAAAATACACTTTTATCTCAACCAATATTTCCAAACTTTTCCATACTTAAATGATACACACTCTCACTAGCCTAAACTAATCAAAGATCCAAATTAAGGATATTTATTATTTTTCACTTAGGGGTAGTAATGTGCTAAAATTAAAAACAAAAGAGGATTAAAATAGGCTCAAAATTGGCTAACAATGGTTGATACAAGGTAAGCTATTTGGGTAAGTGAGCTCAAATAAAATAAAGGTCTCAATCATATAAATACATTTATACACAAATAATGAATATAAAGAATCAAACAAATCAAAGATTACAATCATAGAAAGAGAATAATACACACAAGAATGAAAATAGTGGTTAATATGATGCAACCACACAATTAGGCTCAAAACTCACAAGTTTATGTGTTCTAGCTCAAAAACATGTTCCACAATATATAATTCAAGTAAGTTTCAATGAAAAATTATTTTAACTCAAATTAATTGAGATGTCAATGCCCTATATAATGGAAAATTTTCTTAAAAATTTCATCAAATTGACTAAGCTTATTATATATATGCACATTGAGAAAATGTAACTAAGAATTCTAAATGACAGTAATAGTAGAAAAAAATATGAAATGTGAAAGTATTTGGATTAGAACTTTTTCACGCAAAAATTGCTGATTCGGTCAGACGACCTCCCCACACTTAAAAATTTGCATCGTCCTCGATGCATTCAAAGATGAGCACGGGGGTACGGTGACTTCACGGATTACCACCTTTAGCTGGTGGATCAACCGGATGCCGCATGTTTTTTCTTCTACTTTCCTTTTTGCTTATGGTAAATCATCTTGAAAGATAGAAAATAGGATGGTAAGACAAGTAAATGCAAAAGCAAGGAAGCATATATTATTGGAATGAGGTATGAATCACCAAAATGAAGTGAGTCAATAAGTCTGTGACATTAAGGAAGATAATATGTGAATTCTAAGTTTTCTCGAGATTTAAAACTCGCACACTAGCTCTTGAAAGCTACGTCACAATTGCACAAAAGAAGTATGCACTTCACTCATTCTAGTGTGCTTGAGATACTCTAAAGGAAACTTGTAGGTTATGACAAACAAACAAGTAATAAAGAAGCATGAAAACATTAAGTAATAATCAAGCAATTGTGAAATAGATAAAGAATGGAAATTGGTTGATGTGCAAGAGAACTTAACGGACCAAGAAACATATGGAACTCACACATTAATCAATGGCACACTTTGAATTTTTGTTTGCATCACCTAATTGACATAGAGTGGAGCACATGAGTACTGTTCATACCCTGGGTCGAGATGTCCGAACCGGGATGACTAGCGACAAAGCGACCGACCTCTTTAGGTCAAACCATCCGACCTCTTCCTAAAGAGCTCAGACAAATCGACAGGAAAGCCCAAAGAGGGCCCAAAATCGAGAAACACAACCCAAATCCAAAGGCAGCCCAAGTCTACAGAGAGAAGGGCGGTTCCCTTGAAGATAAGCTGACCTCACCCAAAGATAAGATAAGATAAGATAAGATAAGATAAGATAACTAACTTATCTAAAAAAAGGTCACTATCACACCTCTATAAATACACTGGAGCACCCAGGTATAACTCATACTCTGATTCTACTAAAAACCTGCTTAATACCCGTGCTAACTTAAGCATCGAAGTCCCTTGTAGGTACCACCACCCTCCGGTGACAAAGGATCAGCAGCGCACCTAGTCCAACAAGTCGGACACGACAGCTCCGGCCGCCGTCCACCAGCCGGACACGTCATCTCCAACCAGAACAGAAGATCTCATTCGAGATCGACCTACAGTTTCAGGTAACCCTCGGAACATTGGCACCGTTGCCGGGGACCCGGAAGTCATCCCATCACCATGGCGGACAACCATGACAACAACCACGATTCAGATCTAGAAGATAGAACGCCGTACAAGAACGCGGACACTACACCAAAAGATACCCCTCAACCTAACAAAAACAACGATTCACCAAATATGGGAGCAGTGGAGGCACTTCAATATCGCTTAAAGCAACTAGAAAAAGAGGTAGAGCATCAACGAGAAGCTGAGAGAGACCTATGAAGGGAAGTTAGGCGACGCCATGAGTTAGAGGACAAGCTCCTAAAACTCAAAGCAGATCTCAAGGCAAAAAATACTCGATCTGGACACGACGATGACTCCCGTAAGGACCAAGACCCATTCACCAAAGAGATCATGAGGACCAAAATCCCAAAAGACTTCAAACTCCCCGACATGACTTTGTATGATGGCACAGCAGACCCCAGCCATCATCTCAATAATTTTAGAAGTAGAATGTACCTCACCGACG
Organism: Arachis hypogaea; assembly: GCF_003086295.3. NCBI lineage: Eukaryota > Viridiplantae > Streptophyta > Magnoliopsida > Fabales > Fabaceae > Arachis > Arachis hypogaea. The sequence goes on along the minus strand of NC_092049.1, from coordinate 121,822,548 downwards.
CCTCAGATGCAGTTCGCTGCAAAGCCTTCCCGACTACCTTAATAAAGACAACAATTAGATGGTTCGACAATCTACCTCCAAGGTCCATTTCAAGCTTCGACAACTTAGCCAAGAAGTTTTTGGCCAGATTCTCCATCCAAAAAGACAAAATGAAGCACGCCCCGAGTCTATTAGGAATCAAACAAGGAGAACGGGAAAGTCTTCGCAGCTACATGAAAAGATTCAACAAAGCATGTCTGGACATACAAAGCCTACCAATGGAGGCCACCATTATGGGTCTCATCAATGGCTTGCGAGAGGGACCTTTTAGCCAATCTATATAAAAAAAACATCCCACATCTCTAAACGAAGTGCAAGAATGAGCAGAGAAGTACATCAACATGGAGGAGAACTCTCGACTAGGAGAGACTTCAAAATCCGGATTCACCTACTCCTCTCGAGATAAGGATAAAGAGTCCAAAAAGAAAGAAGATCAACATGGAGAAAAAATAAAAAAATACCACAATTATATCCCTCTTCGGGTGTCCCTTATGGATGTCTACAGAGAAGTTTGCCATATCGAAAAAATACCCCCAGCTCGACCACTCAAAGACAAAAAAGGAGGAGGAAATCGGACTGAATATTGCGAATACCATCGAATTCGCGGATATTCCACCAACAAATGCTTTGACCTAAAAAATGTCATAGAAAAATTAGTAAGAGAAGGAAAATTAGATCGATACCTGGCCACCCGAGATGATGAGCAAAGAAAAAGAAGAAGGGACGAAGATGTCGGACGAACAGAGCGATCACCTCGTACACCATAAAGACACGTCCACATGATACATGGAGGATTTGCGGGAGGAGGAATCTCCAAATCATCTCGCAAAAGATATCTTAAAGAAGTATATCATGTCGAGGGAAAGGAGGAAGCACCCGACATCCCCACAATTACTTTTACCAAAGAAGACGCATCCGGTATCATCTCAGGACACGACGATCCCATGGTCATCACTATTATACTGGCAAACGCAAATCTCCACCGCACACTGGTAGACCAAGGAAGCTCCGATGACATCTTGTTTAAAACGGCCTTTGACAAACTCGGCCTGGAAGAAAAAGAAATCAGAGCATATCCAAACAACCTGTTCGGAATGGGAGAGACTCCAGTTCATCCTCTTGGATACATCTCACTACACACGACCTTCGAAAAAGGAAACCAGTCAAGAACACTCAAGATAGACTACATCGTGGTCAACGTGAGTTCAGCCTACAACGCCTTAATAGGTCGGACAACGTTAAATCAGCTCGGCACAGTAGTCTCGACCCCACATCTATGCATGAAGTTTCCAATTACAGAATGGATAGCTACAATAAAAGCAGACCAAAAGATGGTGCGCCACTATTACAACAAAAGTCTAAACCTCAGAGGCAGAGGAGAAGAATTCCACAGTATCGAACTCGGTGGAGTTCAGAGGCGAAAAGAACTCCACCTACAACCTGAAGGTGAAATAGAAAAAGTCCGGAACGGAGATACCCCGGACAAAACAACCAATATCGGTACAATCCTAAAAAGAGATACAAAAGAATCACTTGTATGGTTCTTACGAGATAACATCGACCTCTTTGCATGAAAGGCTGCTGACATGCCAGGCATAGACCCCAAATTAATGTGCCACAAGCTAGCAGTCTACCCAGGATCTCGGCCAGTACAACAGAGACGTAGAAAGCTCAGGCCAGAATGATCCCAAGCTGTGGAAGAGCAGGTACAAGCTCTACTGGAGGCAGGATTCATAAGAGAAGTCAAGTACCCACTATGGCTAGCTAACGTCGTCTTGGTAAAAAAATCGAATGGGAAGTGGCGAATGTGCACCGACTACACTGATCTCAACAAAGCCTGCCTAAAAGATCCTTATTCACTCCCAAGTATCGACGCTCTGGTAGATGCCTCCTCCGGATACAAATAACTCTCATTTATGGACGCATATTCGGGATACAATCAAATCCCAATGTACCCGCCCGACCAAGAAAAAACTTCATTCTTAACCCAAAAAACAAACTACTGCTACATCGTCATGCCTTTTGGACTCAAAAACACAGGAGCCACTTACCAGAGATTGATGAATAAGGTTTTTACGGATCATATAAAAAAAATCATGGAAGTCTACGTGGACGACATGTTAATAAAGACACAAAGTGAAGAGACATTACTGTCTGACCTCACCCAAGTATTCGACACTATAAGGAGGCATGGCATGCGACTTAACACTGCAAAGTGCACCTTTGCAGTAGAAGCTGGCAAATTCTTGGGTTTTATGTGCACACAAAGAGGAATCGAGGCAAATCCAGATAAATGCCAGGCCATACTCGATATGAAGAGCCCAACTTGCGTAAAAGAGGTACAACAGCTTAATGGAAGATTGGCAGCCTTGTCCAGATTTCTAGCGGGATCAGCAATAAGATCTCTCCCCTTCTATGCTACTCTAAGGAAGGGAAAGAAGTTTGAATGGACAACAGAGTGCGAGCAAGAATTCCAAGATTTAAAAAGATTCCTGGGACAGCCACCTATCCTATCTTGGCCATGGGAAGGAGAACCACTTATATTATACCTCGCAGTAGAAAGTCGGGCAGTAGCCTCGGCATTAGTCCGAGAAAACGACAGTGGGCAACAACCTGTATATTTTATCAGCAAAGCATTACAAGGATCCGAGCTGAACTACCAAAGGATAGAAAAATTTGCCTACGCTCTCATACTAACATCTCGACGACTGCGTCTGTATTTTCAAGCTCACACCATTAGGGTTCGAACCAACCAACCCATAAAGGGGATTTTGCAGAAAACAGACTTAGCAGGCAGAATCTTGCAATGGGCAGTCGAGTTATCTGAATTCGACCTTCAATATAAAGCTCGAACAGCCATCAAATCACAATACCTGGTCGACTTCATCGCAGAATTTACAGACACCCCGAAAATCCCTACAAAATGAAATCTCTATGTAGATGGTTCCTCAAATAAAACTGGAAGCGACGCGGGTGTGATAATAGAAAGCGACCAAGGAACCCAAATAGAACTTTCCCTCAAATTCGGGTTCCCTACCTCAAACAACCAAGTTGAATATGAGGCGTTACTAGCTGGTTTGAAACTGGCTAGGGAGGTTGGAGCTCAAAAGCTTATCGTCTTCAGCGACTCACAAGTAGTCACTTGACAAATAACAGGGAGCTACCAAGCCAAAGATCCCACCATGAAAAAGTACCTGGACAAAACCAGGGAACAACTCGGACAACTCGGGAAATATGAGGTCTGCCACATACCCCGAGAACAGAATGCCCGAGCTGACACACTCTCAAAACTAGCCAGTACCAAACCAGGGGGCAATAATAGAAGCCTCATCCAAGAAATGCTCCAGAACCCGTCAATCTCAGAAGTAGAAAAAGTCTTAGCCATAACAAGTCCGAATCAAGGATGGATGACCCCCATAATTAACTACCTCAAAACAGAAACTTTCCACAGATAAGAAGGAGGCAAAGAGGTTAAAAAGAGAGGTACAATACTACACTATCATAAACAATACTCTATACAAAAGAGAAATTTCAATACCATTGTTAAAATGTGTACTGACTTCCAACACAAAGGAAGTTTTAGAAGAAGTACACAGTGGCATCTATGGCAATCATCTCGGAGCCCAGGCACTTACCAAAAAAGTACTTCGGGCCGGATTTTATTGGCCAACTCTATAAAAGGAAGCCACAGAGTTCGTAAAGACATGTCCACCATGTCAGAAACATTCCAACTTTCATATTGCCCCCCAGAGGAACTCATCAGTGTGACCTCACATTGGCCATTCGCAAAATGGGGACTCGACCTTCTCGGACCCTTCCCTCAGGGATCGGGACAAGTTAAATTCCTCATATTAGGGGTAGACTATTTCACAAAATGGATCGAGGAAGAACCCCTAGCTAACGCCACTGCTCAAAGAAGTCGGAAATTCCTATATAGGAACATTGTCACAAGATTCAGGGTTTCATACTCCATCACCATAGACAATGGCACCCAATTCACAGATGTAGGCTTTAGAAAGTTAGTGGCCGACTTCAACATAAAACACCAGTTTACTTCCGTAGAACACCCCCAAGCCAATGGACAAGCCGAAGCTGCCAACAAAGTCATATTGGCTGGGCTAAAACGGAGATTACAGGACGCAAAAAAAGCCTGGGCCGAAGAGCTCCCACAAGTCCCATGGGCATATCGAACAATGCCACATTCCACCACAAAGGAATCACCCTTCCGATTAGCGTACGGAATGGAGGCAATGATCCCAGTGGAGATTGAAGAAGGGTCGCCTAGAGTAATCCACTATAACGAAGAAGCCAACTCCCAACTTCAAAGGGAAGAACTCGACCTACTTCCAGAAGTCCAAGAAAGAGCTCGGATCAGGGAAGAGGCATTAAAACGTCGAATGGCTTCGAGATACAATCAAAAGGTAGTGCTGCAAGGTTTTGCTGAGAACGACCTCATCCTAATCTAAAATGATATCGGAACAACTCGACCTGGAGAAGGAAAGCTGGCAGCAAACTGGAAAGGACCCTACCGAGTCATAGAAGTACTTGGAAAGGGCTACTACAGACTGTCCGAACTCGATAGGCGAGAGCTTCCTAGGTCATGGCACGCCTGCAACCTGAGAAGGTACTATAGTTAGGGGTGATAAAGGATCTTAGGACAAGGCACACTCTTTTTCCTGAAAAGGTTTTTTAATGAGGTGCCAAACCAAGGATCTACAAGTTGCCCGACTTAGAGGGATAAAATCTCAACATGTATATATTTGCATTTTCTCTTGAATAAGGTTTTTTTAGATTTCCTACAAATTCTCAAGACGCATTAATCTGAAACACTAAAAATTCATCGCCCGATTATAAAGCTACAGATCGGCAAAAAGTGAAAATCAAATTCACTGCACGGTCACGATAAAGACCAGCGAAGATGAAAACCGAATTCATCAAAGGTCAACCAAACGAGGATTAAGCCTAATCCCTACAAAATCGGCAAAGATGAAAATAGAATAATGCAAGAAGTTATCGAAAGTGATCCATAGAAAGGACCTGACAAGGTCTTAAATAAATAGATTGCTAAAAAATAACTTAAAGACCGGCCGACGAAAAGAAGTCGGACTGGTCGAACACAAATAACCAAAGTTATAAAAGTAAATTCCTGGAAAGAGGTCTGGCCAGCCCTATAAAAGAGGATTACTATAACTTAGAAGGGCCCGACATGATGAAGTCGGCCCCAGAACATAAAGTTATAAAAGTAATCCCTGAAAGAGACCTGAACAAGGTCCAAGAAAGAGGATTACAAAAATAACTTAGAAGGGCTCGACATGATGAATTCGGCCCCAGAACATAAAGTTATAAAAGTAATCCCTGAAAGAGACCTGAACAAGGTCCAAGAAAGAGGATTACAAAAATAACTTAGAAGGGCCCGACATGATGAAGTCGGCCCCAGAACATAAAGTTATAAAAGTAATCCCTGAAAGAGACCTGAACAAGGTCCAAGAAAGAGGATTACAAAAATAGCTTAGAAGGGCCCCGACATGATGAAGTCGGCCCCAGAACATAAAGTTATAAAAGTAATTCCTGAAAGAGACCTGAACAAGGTCCAAGAAAGAGGATTACAAAAATAGCTTAGAAGGGCCCGACATGATGAAGTCGACCCCAGAACATAAAGTTATAAAAGTAATCCCTGAAAGAGACCTGAACAAGGTCTAAGAAAGAGGATTACAAAAATAACTTAGAAGGGCCCGACATGATGAAGTCGGTCCCAGAACATAAAGTTATAGAAGTAATCCCTGAAAGAGACATGAACAAGGTCCAAAAAAGAGGATTACAAAAATAACTTAGAAGGGCCCGACACGATGGAGTTGGCCCAAAACATAAAGTTACAGAAGTAATCCCTGAAAGAGACTTGAACAAAGTCCCAGAAAGAGGATTACTAACAATAACTCGGACGAAACCGACATGACAAAGTCGGCCTCCCAACAAGGTAATTCCTAACAGAAACTTGAACAAGGTCCAAACAAAACGAATTACCAAAAATAACTTCAGGCCAAGGCTCAAAGGAATCAAGCCACAAGTATGAAATATAAAGGCAATCCAAAAGAGGTCAGACAACAAAGTTCCAACACTCCCGAAACCTAGAAAGGTACCAAGACGGGTGCAGACAGATATGTTATGAAAAACACAAAGTTATAATAAAAACAAACTCAAGAGGCTACCAAAATCAGCCCCAAGAGCTTGGAAACTACTTTGTTTTTCAAAATAAAGTTGCTAAACAAGCAACTAAGAAAGTAGCAAAGTCAGAACCACCAGTTACAAAATATAAAGAGTTCAAAAGCCCACAAGCCGGGCTATCTACACAAAAATTCAAAATAAACAGTGGGGATCCGAAGACTTCTCAGCAGTATCAACACGGGGAGAAGGGGGACGAGTCTGGAGAGGCACAGCATCCACTGTCCCATCATCCTGGTTCAAGATTCGACAATCAGGTTCTGACTCGGGATGACCAACCTCAGGTGAAGGAACTGAAGAAGTCGGCATCACAGAGGCTTTGGCAGCAGGCACAGAAGGAGGTTCAACATCATCGTCTTCAGGGTCGTCAGAGACAATCTTGCCGTCCTTCACAACATTGTCCAGGCTGAAGAGAGTCAGGTCAAGCTCAGGGGCAAGAACCCGAACCTGCTCCTTCAGGTTCTCATAAGCAGCATTTACGCTGCCTATAAGGTGACCTTGGAGTTCAGCGTAATCAGCCCGGGAAGACTCCAACTCCTCCCTGAGACGCATTACTTCCCTGTGGGTCGTGACATAGCTATCCTTGTGCCTCAATGCCGTGTCTTCAGCCAACCTCACAGAAGCCGCCAAGGTAATAGAGCTAGCCTTTTCGCCTTCTAACTCCTTCTCCAGCTTGGTCAACTTCACTTGGAGCTCCTCCTTCAAACCCTTCATTCTGTCGAACTCCCGCTTAGCCTCCTCCATAAAGGCCTTGGTAGCATGAAGGGGAAGACCTTGGGCAGTTTGGTACATGACAACTCCCATATGTACCATCTTGATGCTGCTCCGAGTAATAAAGTCCAAATGACAAAGGAGAGAGATATCGTCAGTAGGAATGGTACCATAAGGACCAATCTGCTGATCGACAAACTCAACCGCGTCAAAGTCAGGGGCATCAAGGTTAAAGGGCTCAGTTGTCTTTTGTTTTTTGTTTAGAGGAGCGCCAGAAGTAGCAACAGAAGACTGCGGAGGATCAACTAAACAGACTCGAGGAGTAGGGATCATCCTCCTCGGTCCAGGCGAGCTCGGCACAGATGGCTTCGGCGGAACCTGAGAGGACCCTTCCCCATCCACCCTGGTCGAGATGTTCTGGGCTGCAGTAGCCTTTCTAGCCTTCTTAAAAGCCTTCATCGGGTCATTATTCTTGGCCATTTCTGAAAAATGAAAATCAATAGTTTTACAAACCAGAAAAAGAAGAAGAAAGCAAAGAAAAAGCGTGAAACAAAATACATCAAATAATACCCAATGCAGTTTGGACAAGGGATAGGTCCCCCAAATATTTTTTAGTGTCCAGATGAGGAGGTTCTCCCTAAATGTCTTCCAAAACAGTTACAAAAGCCTGCTCAATTTCGTCGAGCATTTCCCATGTATAACGGGATACCACCACATTCTGCTGCCAACACAAGGGGAAAGCTGGCTCATCATTTGCTTCCAGAAAAAAGGGCCGAACTCCCTCAACTGCTCGGACCTTGAAAAAATAATTCTTGAAGTCTCTAAAGGACTCGTCATACATGGCAAAAACCTTATGCCCTTGTGCAGATCTAAAACAAACCCATGAGGCTTTCTTTTTTGAAGAAATCCCAGGCTTAGTTAAAACAAATAGATAAAGAAAAAGAGTTTGAGAAGGAGTAACGTCCAGCTCTTGACAAAGAAGCTGAAAAATCTTGATAAAGCCCCAGGAGTTCAGATGGAGCTGGGACGGAGCTACATTACACGACCACAATAATCGGTCTCAAAAGAAGTGAAGGGAAAAGTGATGTCCAACTGGTTGAAAAAATAGTCGTAAGCATAAAAGAAGGGGTGCTCCCCCCGGGTCAGAGCAGGGAAGTAAACCCTCTCCTCTGAATTAGGTGCTACCAATTCATAATTCCTTTCCTGATCTCTACTCTTATAGAGGCGGTGATGTTTCCTAAGCTCCACACAGAACTCAGCATTCACCACAGAAACACACATTAAAACAAGGGAGTCCAACCAATCGGACATCCCCTCAGGAACCTTAGAAGATGTCTTTACAATATTTTTGTGAGAAGACATGGCCAACTAGTCCTACAAACAAGAAAAGAAGATTGGATTACTAAAAAAAATCTTGGACAAAATCAAAACAACTCGGCCAACATAATCCAGCACAGTACAAGCAACAAACGAAAACCCCAGGACCCACACCAAAGATCCAGGGGCATCCTTTGGAGGCAGTTACAGAACAAGGACTCAGGAAAACCTACAAGCCTACACCTTGATACAGGAAGATAATGACCCCCTTTCAACTAAAATGACACTCTGAATAGAAAGCCACGAACCACAGAAAAAACCATCAAAATAACTACCCTCCAGACCCACAGTCTCGGCTCGGTCAACAAACGAACCAACTAAATGACAAAACGTATCAAGAAGAAGTCATCAAAGACACAACCTTTTTCAGAGAAATAAAAAAGCATCGTTATCTTTTACAAAATTTATCAGCAAAGATAACTATCAACATGGCGAAAGACATCAAAGGAGCAATCTTTCGAGAAAGCAAGCAGGTTCATGTAGTTCGCAAAAGAAGAAAAATAAACGGCACGAACCCTAGAGTACAGAAGGACCATTTCAAAAGCAAGAAATACCCCCACAAACAATAAACAAGCAGATGCATGGCGATACAAAAGGTTCAAACTTTCTAAAGTCAAAGCCGGAAATAACATAATGCAAGCGACGAAGAAGGTAAGAAAAAACCAACCTGGAAAAAGGGAGAAAACTCTGGAGAAAGTTGAAAGCTGAAGCGACAAGGATTAGAATCACCTCTCAAATAGAAACAGTCACAGAGAAAAACAAAAATCCAAACTTCAGGCGAAACGGAAAGGAAGAGAGAAAAAGGGGGAAGTTACAGAGAAGAGGAAACCGTTTTTTTCTGAGTGCAAAATTCAAAATGAAGAGGCAAGAGAAACGGGGCATTAAAAGAAATTAATAAGGGTATTAAACCCTCGTGCATTCCCAAGACCAGAGCGCTAATGCAAAGCGCGCGCTTTTAAGAATAAAGAAAAAATGTTTCACATTCAAAAGAAGACTCTACAAAGAGAAAATTGACAGATGCTCGAGTTCGGCTTTCACCAGAAAAGGATCGAAGTCCTAAAATCAAGACTCTACCTCAAAAGAAAGACCAAGCTCGAGCAGGGGCACTGTTCATACCATGGGTCGAGATGTCCGACCCGGGATGACTAGCGACAAAGCGACCGACCTCTTTAGGTCAAACCATCTGACCTCTTCCCAAAGAGCTCAGACAAATCAATAGGAAAGCCGAAAGAGGGCCCAAAATCGAGGAACACGACCCAAATCCAAAGGCAGCCCAAGCCTACAGAGAGAATGGTGGTTCCCTTGAAGATAAACTGACCTCACCCAAAGATAAGATAAGATAAGATAAGATAAGATAACTAACTTATCTTATCTAAAAAAAGGTCACTATCACACCTCTATAAATACACTGGAGCACCCAGGTATAACTCATACTCTGATTCTACTAAAAACCTACTTAATACCCTTGCTAACTTAAGCATCGGAGTCCCTTGCAGGTACCACCACCCTCCGGTGACAAAGGATCAGCAGCGCAGCCATTCCAACAAGTCGGACATGACAGCTCCGGCCGTCGCCCACCAGCCGGGCACGTCATCTCCAACCAGAACAGAAGATCTCATCCGAGATCAACCTACAGTTTCAGGTAACCCTCGGAACAAGTACTATGCAACTTAATAAACGAGAGATAAATGTTAAAATCAATCACATAGCAAGTATGGTCCATATAGCTTGAAAATTTCAAAAAAAAAATGTCCCTAGGTGAGTTTACAATCTAATTTCACAACTCCACAATATCGATTCATAAACTTGGTGATGTAAATAAAAGTCAACATAAGCACGCATCACCTAACAACAAATGCATCAAATAGAGCAAATTGCCTAATGAGAGATAATGAAATCAAATCACATGGTGGCCAAAACATGCAATTTAGAAATCTAAAAACATTTTTGAAGGCAATGTCATAAGTACTTGGTATGCACAAATATTCAACATTCAAAACTCAATACCAAGCAACACATTATAACCTCAATAAAGGAATCCAACAATGAATATCAACAACAATGATGCTACAATAGTAACATATCAATAATCAACAGTAATATCTCAGCACAATCATCAAATCAAATTAATAATCCAACGCTTAGCACTAAAATAGAAGATTAAACAAAAAATTAAACTAAATAACTAAAGAACCAACTAATTAACTAAAGGAAATGATGGTGGATGGGGAATCGTAGTGGTGGATGGTGGTTGGAAGAGAGAAGAGAAGAGAAAAGAAGAAAAAAAATGGAGAAAAGAGAAGAAAAGAAGAGTATGTGAAACAAGGGTTGCTCACGCATATGCGGAATGTCACGCGTATGCGTGACATGGGAAAATGAAGAGTGACGCGTACGCGTAAGCGTGACAGAGGAAAACAGAGGGTGGCACGTATGCTGAAGCCACGCGTACGCGTACGTTAAAATTGTGCTAAACGCACAGTTCCCGCATGGTCCTGGCACAACTCTCTATCCAGGCCATGCGGTGGCATAGTCCGCACACAGTGGACGCATGGTCAGATTTGGGGTGTCACGCGTACGCGTCGGGAATGCATACGTGTGACTCTTCTTTTTTTTTTCTCTTCAAAACTCAAGGATAAACAGGATTTTTCACCCACTATTTACATTTTTAAAACCAACCAAATTTCAAAATTAGCACAATCCTTAACTTTTAAAAACTATTCAAACACTCAACTATGCAATTCAAACAAAAATGCAATTCAAAACAAGTTTTCCAACTATTCTAACCTACAACTTAAAACAAAAATCTAACCAATCAAATTAACATCTAAGGGCAATATATACAAGAGTGATATAAAGAAAGAAAGTACTTAATAATGGAAACTCAATTCATTCATCAACTATATACACAAGAGAATAGAAAGAGTTTACCATGGTGGGTGTCTCCCACCTAGCACTTTTATTGATTGTCCTTAAGTTGGACATTTGGGAAGCTCCTTGTTATGGTTGCTTGTGCTAGTATTCATCCTTGAACTTCCAACAATACTTGGATCTCCAAAATGCTCCAAGATTCTCAATTGATTGCACCAAGCCTTGATGAAGTTCTAAACAAGTTATGAGCTCCCAAAGTTGATCTTCATATGGTAATCTGGGATCCCAAATCTTATTTTCACACCCATCTTCAAGTTGATCATTACAATTCCAATTGGGTGACAAGCAATTCAAATTCTCACTCGAGCACACAAACATTTTCCTAGACCCAAGTAATCTAGCTCTACACCAATTCTTGCACTTCAACCTTGAGCTCTTAACCTTAATGGAACTTGATTTACAATGCCTACTATTAACCATCTCCTTTTTGCTCTTGAATCCGCAAAGAGCTCTAAGTTGCCCATCCATCTCAAGCAAACCATATTCAAGCGGGAAAGTAAAGCTTAGGGATAAGAGATTTACCCACTTGAATGAAAAAAATGGATGGTTGCTTAGTGAGAGAGGCTCCAACTGGCTTTGGTAGGGTGATTGCAACTCCCTTTGGCTCTTCCTTGATAACTTTCACCTCTTGACAAGCTTCTTTAACTTCAATCTCTTCCTCACCAGATTCTTCTAATTCTTCCCCATCACTCAAGTCATAAGTTGGAGGTTGAGTGAGGTCTACCTCAACATCAAATTTATAATACCCTACTACACAGAGTTTTACGCTTAAGTCCTAGAATAGAGGTAGTGTGGTATTACGGACATCTAAACAGCAAAATAAATACATAATAGAGAAGAAGATAATATACTAGGAGCCTTGAAACAAAACGGGTAAGCAAAAATTGCAAAATGAAAAGCGCAACAATCAAAAGAAAGGATTACTTGCGTGCTAAGAAACCTAATAGGAACATGATAAAAAGAAGCAAAAGGATAAAGGAAAGCCAAGGAAATAGCATAACTAGCCCCTGACTCAGCCTGCGAAGCTAAGGCTGGCCGGAGGATACATATAAACATATATACATACATAAGTGTCCCTAAAATACACCAAAATACCAAAGTAAACTCCTATCTCTCCCTCAACCTCTAAGAAGAGCAGCGTACATAAGTTACTTGGAGAGTAAGCTAAACATATATATACATATGTACAAACAGAAACCAAAATACACCCAAGGACTACTTCGCTTCCTAGGATCCAGACGTCTAGCGAGGAGCCTCTCGACCTGCATCTGAAAAATAACAATACAATATGGAATGAGAACCGGAGGTTCTCAGCATGGTAAAAGTTCCACGCGTATAATAAATAAGGTTCTGAGAATGGCATAGGCAATCCTAGAACTCCGTTATTCAGTTATCCAACTTAAGTACTAAACAGAATCCATAAACAGGGGTAGGTCTTCTAAATCTACCTAACTTACTCAAGTTCAATCTTAACCTAACATCAAACCATTTTTCCGTTTCCTCCATTCCTCCATCACTCATAATGCTACAGAAACAAGCAACCAGACAAGTTCACGCACAAATAATGAGCAGATAGTACAAATAGCAAGTATAACAGATAGCAGGTGATATATATCAGTTAGGCATACCCAGGAAATGCAAAGTAACCAATACAAACAAATACATATGATGCATGCCTGTCCTATGGCTGATGGGGCCCATCTGTCGGTTATCCAACCAACCCGACAAGTCTGAAAACCTTAGACTGTCCCCCGCCACGCATCCCCAAGAGTCTATGCATAGAGTTCACATTTAATTATCATATAATCACTCAATGAGGATAATCCATACCCGGGAATTTATACGTGCCCGGTCACCCTTACAACGTAGGGTAAACAGAGTATCGAGATTCAACCTGGAACACGTGGGGGCAAGCCACGGTTTTTACCCAAGAAAACTCATATCTCAGATATCATTATTCATAAGCCATGGCAATTATCATCATTACATCATCAAATATTAAGCCTTAACGTTAAACTTCATTAACATTCTTATTTTCTCCATAAAAGCCACCGTTTACAACTTTCTTCACCGTCAAGTTATCTTGTTTTCCTAGCTTCTTTTATCTACTGGACCTAAAACCATACTTTAAGCCTTAAAGGGAAGAAAATAGAGGTTTAGAAGTGGAAAATTGGTTTAAAAATGGCCAAAACCGATTTTTGCAGCAGGCAGCATCCACACGTACGCGTAGGCCATGCGCACACGTGGGGTGAACATCAAGTCACGCGTACGCGTGAACATGCTCACATGCGTACGTGAGGCACGGAAAACTTGTTTCTCAACAAATCTCCCTTCGGCAAGTGTACCGAATTTGTCGTCAAGTAAAAACTCACAATAGAGTGAGGTCGAATCCCATAGGGATTGATTGATCAAGCAACTTTAATTAGAAGAATGTTCTAGTTGAGCGAATCCAGAATTCGGGTTGAGAGTTGCAAAAAATAAAATGGCGGGAATGTAAATAACAGAAAAGTAAATGCTAAAATTAAAGGACTGGAAGTAAATGACTGAAAATAAATTGCAGAATTGTAAATGGGAATGGGGGATTTGCTCATAAAAGTAAATGGCAGAAATTAAAGAGAATGGGTAAGATCAGAGATGGGGAGTTCATTGGGCTTAGGAGATGTTGCAATTCTCCGGATCAAGTTCATTTTCATCTCTTCCTCAATCAATGCACTCATTGATCTCCTTGGCAATCTTAATTGATTGAATTACAATTTCTTGCAATTCAATCTCTCAAGTCTTGATCAATAGCCAATTTCTTGGTCAATTGCTCATGAGAAGAGATGAAGTATGGTCACTGATTATACCACATGCATTTCCCAAATCAAGTATTGAGAGGGTTATAGTTACATATCCATCCAAACCCAATTTGGTCCAACATGAGAAAGCATTTCTAGCTTGATCTCTTCATTCCTCTTTCAAGGTTCAAAAGAGATCCAAGTTTGAATAGCTTCTTTTCCAAGATAACTACTCAATGGGATGAAGATCGAAAGCTTTCAAGTAAAATCAAGAGAAAAGATAGCAGAAGAATAATGAAAATTAGTATTGATCCATCAAATTACAACAGAGCTCCCTAACCCAATGAAAGGGGTTTAGTTGTTCATAGCTCTTGAAAATGAAAACAAAGATGGAGAATACATCATAAAACTAGAAAATGCAGAGAAAGTAAAATACAGAGAGTAGCTCTCTTTTTCCAGCCTCCAGAACTCCTTAACAATTCAAAGCTACTCCTATATATACTATTTCTCTCAGCTTCTAGTTGGCTCTTCAAGTCTTGGGCCTTTGGATCTTGAGTTTGAAGCAGTTCTTTTCTTCATTTGGGCTTGGCTTTACTTGCAGAGAGAAAGTGCTAAGTGGGCAGAGACTTTAGCTCAGGGCGTTAGGGGTGTTAACAATTAGTGAAAGTATAAGTTCGAGAACGTTAGTGACACTTAACATTTTCACTAACGTTCCAATGTACCCCTTTGCCTCACGTTAGAGCCCACGTTAACTAGGTTAACGTGGCTTCTAACGTGGCCTTGCCAAACTTTGAGAACGTTAGTGACACTCAACATTGTCACTAACGTTCCAGTGTGCCCCTTTTTGCTTCATGTTAAAGCCCACGTTAACTAGGTTAACGTGGCTTCTAACGTGGCCTTGCCAAACTTCGAGAACGTTAGTGACACTCAACATTGTCACTAACGTTCCAGTGTGCCCCTTTTTGCTTCACGTTAAAGCCCACGTTAACTAGGTTAACGTGGCTTCTAACGTGGCCTTGCCAAACTTCGAGAACGTTAGTGACACTCAACATTGTCACTAACGTTCCAATGCGCCCCTAGACCTCACGTTAGAGTCCACGTTAACTAGGTTAACGTGGCTTCTAACGTGGCCATTCTTAGCCATCCCAACGTTAGTGACAATGTTGAGTGTCACTAACGTTGGCTCATCATTCATTCCTCATCGTTAGCTTCCACGTTAACTAAGTTAACGTGGCTCCTTGGGGGGTTGTGTGGTTGCTTCCAACGTTAGTGACGATGTTGAGTGTCACTAACGTTGTCGACAACTCTCACTTCTTACGTTAGCTCCCACGTTAACCAAGTTAACGTGGGAGTTAACGTGGTGTGTTGCATCCTTAGGCCAACGTTAGTGACAATGTTGAATGTCACTAACGTTGGCTTCTCTTCCTCCTTTAATGTTAGAGGCCACGTTAACTAGGTTAACGTGGGCTCTAACGTGGCCACTCATGAGTGTTTGCCAACGTTAGTGACAATGTTAAGTGTCACTAACGTTGGCTCAACTTCCCTTTTCCATGTTAGAGTTCACGTTAACTTAGTTAACGTGACTCTTAACGTGGGCAATGATGGCTTTGAGAGTGTTATTTGCAATCACTTTTCTCATTAACTTTGCAAGTTGCCTCCCTTTCCTTGCTTCCTTTGGTCCTGAAATCAAGCAATAGAGTGCATCAAAGTTCTAGTCCAAGTCATGGGTAATGCAGCATACAATTTGTCACTAAATTCATGCAAAATCCTCATGAAATAATGTAAAATGCACAATGTATGCTTGAATCAAGGTGTAGGTGAATATCTACCCAAAACTAGCTTATTTCCTAAAGAAATGCATGAAACTACCCTAAAAATAGTAAAGAAAAGGTCAGTGAAACTGGCCAAGATGCCCTGGCATCACAACACCAAACTTAAAGCTTGCTTGTCCCTAAGCAAGTACTGGAACAAGAGAATGATGAATGGAATATCCAGAGGAATGAGTCATTCTTGTGGAAGTCATGTTACTGATTTTATGGTGGTTTCATGCATAGCAACTTAGGTTCATTCCATTACTGGCTTTCAGACTTTTATCATGTCCCTAAACACTTACTTTGTTTATATCCCATGAGACTTTTATTCATTGATCCTTTTATTGTTATTTCAAGGGTTATTTGTGTTATTTAGGCTAAGTGCTCTGTAAGGGGGCAACTCTTTAAGATAAGCTTTCAGCCAACACTCCCGAACCAGTTAGTTCAAGGTGCTAGGTGTTGAAGCACCCCTAAGGACTTACTCCCTCAAGTCTCTCCCCCATACATACACACCACAGGCATATAGTTTATTTATTTTCTTTTCTTGAGACCTTGGTGTCCAGCACCTCTTTGGATTACTAAATGCTCTGTAGTGAGGGTTACTCTTGACACTGGATTTTCAGCTGATAATCCCGGGTTAGTTAACCCAAGTTACCAAGTGATAAAGCACCCCTGAGAGCTTATTCATCCAAGTAGATCCCTCACACAGGAGCACCACAGACACTTGTCTCAAGGTCCAAACTATTGGTGCCTAGCCTTATTACTTACTCTTTTTCTTTTGTTTTTCACTTCCATTGTTCTTTCCCTTTTCTCTTATTAGGATCTTGTTATTAACTTAGTCTCATGGGTATATCCAAAGTCAAGTATTCAGGATAGATAGTTGTCCTCCTAGCCTTGTGGTTGAACCAACTTAGCTAACTTATGACTACCCCAAAGATTCATGAATGCACTTCCACATTATGAACTCTACTCTGGTCTTTTAAAAACATAGACATTCTCTTCTTCATTTGATTTAAAATGGACAAGCTTACAAGTAAATAAGGGAAAGATGCAGTGACATTTAAACCAGAAATCATGGACCTATTCAAAAAGAAAACTTAAAAGACAGAAAAAAGTTTAAACATAACATGGAAGCAGGTTCTATTTCATACGAGATCTTCCTTATTTAAAGCATAGAAAATGATGGACTAAAAAGAACTCCACCACCTTTCATTCATGTGGATGCCCATGCTCCCATCCTTGCTTGTCCTCATTGTGTCTCTCTTGAGTGCTTGTGCTCCCACTTCCTTTGCCTTTTCCAAGCAGCTTCTTCCAGAAACCACCATCTTCCATCTTCTTCTTGAGTGTCTCCTTTTGCTGTTTCACCTTCCTCTCTTCTTGTTTTACAAAATCTTTTTGGACCTCATCATATGTAGGGATGGCATAGTGTAGCTGATGCATATTACTAGTCATGTAGTTCAACTTGGCTTGAGTGTTCACATAGAACTCCTCCCTATGTAGTTGCCTTCCTTCATTGAGTACACTGAACTCATTGAAAGTTTTCATTTGGGCTATCTGCCGCTGGTTGAGTTCTTGCAAGTGCTTCTCTTGAAGCTCTTGCCTCTCATTCACTTGGTTGATGGCTTGAGTGAGCCTGGAGTAGTGTTCCTGCTGCTGCTCCATTTGTTGTTTTTGTCATGCTTCCTATTGGCTCAGCCAGTTGGTTTGAAGGTTCAGTATTTGCTCTTGTCCTTCCATATGTCTCATCCCCAAATCCTCAATGGCTCTTAGAAGGTGACTCATGTTCAAGTTGGCTGGATCAGAATACTCTCCTTGTTGATATTCTTCCTGATGAGGTTCCTCTTGGTGAAGTCTTTCTTTTGCTTTTGGTCTTCCTATTTGTGGTCTTCTTTGTTGTTGAGCAGGTGTAGTATAAACCAATCGCTCGAGTGTAACTGGCCTCCCTGGGTTCACCCAGTCTGGATTGATGTCCTCAAATACTACCTTGGCCTTGTTGCATAAGCGGAGAATGGTGCTGGGATACCAAAGCCTGGCACCTGAATCAACCTTCTCAGCCGAATCTTGAATCCCCTCGGCGATGAGCTCATTCACATTGATTTCCCCACCCTGTATTAAGCAATGCACCATAGTAGCTCGATTGATGTTTACCTCTGAATTATTTGCAGCTGGTAGAATGGACCTCCTCACAAGTTCAAACCACCCCTTGGCTTCAGGGCTCAGGTCTCCTCTCTTGATGAACTTGGGTCTCCCATCTGTGTACCTTTCCCAGTCAGCTGCTATAACACAGATGTCTGCCACTATCTCTGAGAGCTCATTATTATCAGGGCTTCTACTTATCCTTGCCTGATAACTTTCCTCATCAAAACGAGGTGATTTCAGGTGAAGAACTCTTGTTATGGCATTTGGGCTGAAGTCCACCTCTTTTCCTGTTACGTAACTTTTGAAGGTTGGGGCCTTGGTTTTATCCTCTCTTACTACATTCGCATAAAATTCTTTGATGAGGTTTCCATTGATCTTCCCCTCTGGACTTGTGAGCAATTGCCACCCCCTCTGTTCGATTTTTTCCAGAATTTGTGGTGACTCATCTGCATTGATTTGGAAGATTAACTCTGGCAATATCTTTCTCACCCTTATCCGTTCGAATTCACGTTCATGAAAGGCAGTTTTAAATTTCTTCTCATCGAAAGGAACACTCTCCATGGGTTCCTTCCTCTTTTGCCTCTTTGAGCTTGATGATGCCATAAATTGAGTTGCTGTTTTGAGGTGGAGGTTGGAGGATACGGAGAGATGAGGAATAGGTTAGCTAGGACTGAGTGTGATGAAGGGGTTTGAGCAAGCCGAAAGTATGAAGTGTGGAGAGTGGGAATTTGAGTGTGAAGAATGATCATGCACTAAGGTTCACTTATATAGGGAGGTCACGAGTGGATGGAAGGTGTGGATTGCAAGGATTGTTGCTTGATGGACGGTTGGGGTTGTGTATGAAGGAAGGACAAGGATCATCACTTAATGAGAATGATTGGTTCGGTCTTCAAGGGTCTTCTTTCTCCAATGTTGCATGGCAGCGTTTTCCCATGCGTTCCCTCTTGAGACATGTGTGTAGTGCTCTTCATTAAGTGGCAAAATCTCCCCCATTTAATTGTCCGATCAATCCCTATTTATGCTTCTTTTCCTTTCCTATAAATATTTAAAATAAGGAAATTAATATCATAAAAATAAAACTCTACGGCTAGAATAATAAATAGAAGAAAAAGAGTTTGTTTATTTATGAATTTCAACTAACTAACTACTTGTGTATCCTTATGCATTTTGGTGGCACCATGGGGTGACACCAAACTTAGTTTGAAGCAATGTGATGAAAAGTTTTGTTCAAAGCTCCCAAGACTAGCATGCATCTTGGTTTGCTTTGAACACCAAACTTGTTCTTCACCATATACTGCATGATAAAGATTGCACCAAGTGTTTGTCAAGTTTGGGTTGAAATTCATAAACATTGATTTATTCATTATTTTAAAAACATATAAAACATGGGTTGCCTCCCATGAAGCGCTTCTTTAGCGTCACTAGCTTGACATTTTTCCTTCATCAGGGTGGTTGGTAGTGCTTAAAGTCCTCCCCTCTTGCTGTGGACTTATATCCATTGGTTGGATCAATGATCTCCACATGTTCCAGGGAAAGAACTCTGTTGATAGTGAAGACCTTGGGTAACTGAGATGGTATAGTGGGGAGATTAGGGGGAATATCTGGGAAGTAAGCTGAGACAACTCTATCCCCTGGAGAGAAGTCTTCCGTAGGGATCTTCTTGTTCCTCCATCTCCTTGGTACCTTCTTCTTTGTTTCTTTTAAGGTTGCCTTCCCCTTGGTGACCTCTTTTTTCCAAGGAGTTGTGATGCTGTCTTCACCTGCCTCTAGAGGTTTAGGTTCCTCCAACTTTTCCTTGAGTTGTGGCAATTGCTGTTTTCCTTGTTTATCTATTAAGGGGATCTCAGAATGAACTGGCTGTGCTTCAGTGCTTGTTTCCTCCTTCAGTGTCTCATTATCATTTGTGCTTAGTTCCTTGTCCTCTTGATCTGTTTCTTGTGAGAGTTTGAAAACATTGAAGCTGAGTCGTTCATCATGGATTCTCAATATTAGTTCCCCTTTCTCTACATCGATAAGTGCTCTGGCCGTAGTTAGGAATGGTCTTCCCAATATGATTGGGTGAGTGTGACTCTCTTCCATGTCCAGGATGACAAAGTCTGTTGGGAGAAAGTATTTTCCAACCTTTAGCAACACATTTTCCACCACTCCTATTGCTTGCTTTTGAGTTTTGTCAGCCAGTCTGATGATTACATCTGTGGGTATTATCTCATTGATCTGCAGCCTCTTCGCCAGGGATAAGGGCAGTAAGTTGATGCTGGCCCCCAAATCACATAGTGCTCTATCGAACATAGTTTCACCTATGGCACAAGGGATGTGAAAACTCCCTGGGTATCTTCTTTTTGTAGGCAACTCAGGTTGAATAAGGGCACTACATTCCTTGTTCATCACTATAGTCTGGCCTCCTTTGAGTGAGCTTTTCCTGGGAAGAAGTTCTTTCATATACTTGATGAATGCAGGCATTTGTTGAATTGCCTTGATGAATGGTATGTTTACATGCAGAGATGCAAACAAGTCTAGGAACCTTGAGTATATTCTCTTTCCCACAGCACCATTGAGCAGTTGAGGGAAGGGAGCATAGAGCTTCAGCAGCTCTTGTTGTGAGATTTTCGGTTCATGGTGATCTCTATCCTCCTCCTTTGTTGAGTTGTCTTCAGGTTGTTTGCAAAGTTTTCCTTGCTTGTCTTCAGTCTCTTGATCACTTGTAGTGACCATTTTGCAATCTTCCCATCTTACTTTCTTTGCTTCTCCTTTGGGGTTTTTCTCCGTGTCACTTGGGAAGCTATCAGTAGGTTTGGGAATCTTCTCAACTAAATATCCCACCTGGAATTCCAACTTCCTAATGGTCTCTCCCTGGTTCTTAATATTGGCTCGCACCTCTTCTTTGAACACCTTATTTTCTTGAATCTCTTGGCATATTCCTTCAAGTAAGGCTTCAATCTTAGAGAGCTTGTCATCAAGTGATGAGTGATTCAGAGCAGATGTACTGTTTTGGTTTTGATAAGCATGCAGAGAAGTGTTGTTGTAGGGGTGTTGAGATGTCCTCTGTGTGAATTGCTGGTGAGCTGCATTGTTGTTGGAGTTGTAACGTCTCTGGTCTTGGTTTTGCTCTTGCTCACTTCCCCACCCAAAGTTTGGGTGGTTTCTCTATCCAGGGTTGTAGGTCTTGGAGTATGGATCATAGTTTTTCCTTGGTAAATTCCCAATGTAGTTGGCTTGCTCATGACTCCCCTCTGCTTCTTCATTCACTCCTTCTTGGGTTGTTGATGAAGTGGAGATTGCTGCTACTTGGTTCATCTCCATCTTCTTGGTGAGGTCAGCCAGCTGCTGGGTAATGAGCTTGTTTTGGGCCAACAGAGCATCTACATTGTTTAGCTCCATTACTCCTCTTGTGTTCCCTCTTTCGGAAGCATAGAAGTAGTCATTCTCTGCTACTATTTCAATAACATCTATGGCTTCCTCAATAGTCTTCTTCTTGTTCAAAGATCCTCCGGATGAATGGTCTACGGCCTTCTTTGACTCATAAGAGAGTCCTTCATAGAAAATGTGCAGCTGCACCCATTCGTTGAACATGTCAGGTGGACACCTCCTTGTTAAGTCCTTGAACCTCTCCCATGCTTCATATAGAGTCTTACCATCTTGTTGCCTGAAAGTTTGGACCTCAGCTCTCAGCCTATTGATTCGTTAAGGAGGGTAAAATCTTGCTAAAAATTTGTTCACCACGTCTTCCCAAGTTGTCAAGCTTTCCCTTGGGAAAGATTCCAGCCACTTGGCTGCTTTGTCCCTAAGTGAGAATGGAAATAGGAGCAGTCTATAGGCGTCAGGGTGAACACCATTATACTTCACTGTGTCACATATTCTCAGGAAGGTGGTTAAATGTTGATTGGGGTCTTCTTGAATACCTCCTCCAAATGAACAGTTGTTCTGAACAAGGGTGATGAGCTGTGGTTTAAGTTCAAAGTTGTTGGCATGGATTGTTGGCTTTTGGATGCTACTTCCACAATTGCCTGGGTTTGGATTGATGTAAGAGCCCAAAACTCTTCTATCCTCCCCAGCATGATTTGCTCTACCTCCTCCCCCATGGTTGTGATCCTCTTTTTCATGATGATTTTCCATGTTGTCTTCCATGTTTGTTTCAAAGAATTCCTCTTCTTCCTCAGCACCAACCACTTTCTTTCCTCTTGCCTCCCTCCTTAATCTAAGGAAGGTCCTCTCAGGTTCAGAATCGAAGGAAGTTGAAGCCCCGCTTCTTCTCCCTGTCATACAACCATCAAGTGCAAGCAAGAAAAGCTAGGTGCAGAAAGTATTTGTGTCAGAATTTCTGTTAATTGTGGGTGATGCAATATATCAAACAGTTAGTGGGTTAGCAAACAGAATTGAAAATAACAAAGAAAAACAAAAGAGTAGAGGGGGAAGGGAAGAAGTTTAACTAAAACAAAAAGTAAATTACTCAAACAGAAAATGAAATTCACAAAATAAAAATGCTCAATCTAGTGATCTTCCAATTTAATCATTGTTCATGCACAATCAATCCCTGGCAACGGCGCCATAAACTTGATGCACGGAAAACTTGTTTCTCAACAAATCTCCCTTCGGCAAACGTACCGAATTTGTCGTCAAGTAAAAACTCACAATAGAGTGAGGTCGAATCCCACAGGGATTGATTGATCAAGCAACTTTAATTAGAAGAATGTTCTAGTTGAGCGAATCCAGAATTTGGGTTGAGAGTTGCAGAAAATAAAATGGCGGGAATGTAAATAACAGAAAAGTAAATGCTAAAATTAAAGGACTGGAAGTAAATGACTGAAAATAAATTGCAGAATTGTAAATGGGAATGGGGGATTTGCTCATAAAAGTAAATGGCAGAAATTAAAGAGAATGGGTAAGATCAGAGATGGGGAGTTCATTGGGCTTAGGAGATGTTGCAATTCTCCGGATCAAGTTCATTTTCATCTCTTCCTCAATCAATGCACTCATTGATCTCCTTGGCAATCTTAATTGATTGAATTACAATTTTTTGCAATTCAATCTCTCAAGTCTTGATCAATAGCCAATTCCTTGGTCAATTGCTCATGAGAAGAGATGAAGTATGGTCACTGATTATACCACATGCATTTCCCAAATCAAGTATTGAGAGGGTTATAGTCACATACCCATCCAAACCCAATTTGGTCCAACATGAGAAAGCATTTCTAGCTTGATCTCTTCATTCCTCTTTCAAGGTTCAAAAGAGATCCAAGTTTGAATAGCTTCTTTTCCAAGATAACTACTCAATGGGATGAAGATCGAAAGCTTTCAAGTAAAATCAAGAGAAAAGATGGAAGAAGAATAATGAAAATTAGTATTGATCCATCAAATTACAACAGAGCTCCCTAACCCAATGAAAAGGGTTTAGTTGTTCATAGCTCTTGAAAATGAAAACAAAGATGGAGAATACATCATAAAACTAGAAAATGCAGAGAAAGTAAAATACAGAGAGTAGCTCTCTTTTTCCAGCCTCCAGAACTCCTTAACAATTCAAAGCTACTCCTATATATACTATTTCTCTCAGCTTCTAGTTGGCTCTTCAAGTCTTGGGCCTTTGGATCTTGAGTTTGAAGCAGTTCTTTTCTTCATTCGAGCTTGGCTTTACTTGCAGAGAGAAAGTGCTAAGTGGGCAGAGACTTTAGCTCAGGGCGTTAGGGGTGTTAACATTTAGTGAAAGTATAAGTTCGAGAACGTTAGTGACACTTAACATTTTTACTAACGTTCCAATGTACCCCTTTGCCTCACGTTAGAGCCCACGTTAACTAGGTTAACGTGGCTTCTAACGTGGCCTTGCCAAACTTTGAGAACGTTAGTGACACTCAACATTGTCACTAACGTTCCAGTGTGCCCCTTTTTGCTTCACGTTAAAGCCCACGTTAACTAGGTTAACGTGGCTTCTAACGTGGCCTTGCCAAACTTCGAGAACGTTAGTGCCACTCAACATTGTCACTAACATTCCAATGCGCCCCTAGACCTCACGTTAGAGTCCACGTTAACTAGGTTAACGTGGCTTCTAACGTGGCCATTCTTAGCCATCCCAACGTTAGTGACAATGTTGAGTGTCACTAACGTTGGCTCATCATTCATTCCTCATCGTTAGCTTCCACGTTAACTAAGTTAACGTGGAAGTTAACGTGGCTCCTTGGGGGGTTGTGTGGTTGCTTCCAACGTTAGTGACGATGTTGAGTGTCACTAACGTTGTCGACAACTCTCACTTCTTACGTTAGCTCCCACGTTAACCAAGTTAACGTGGGAGTTAACGTGGTGTGTTGCATCCTTAGGCCAACGTTAGTGACAATGTTGAATGTCACTAACGTTGGCTTCTCTTCCCCCTTTAACGTTAGAGGCCACGTTAACTAGGTTAACGTGGGCTCTAACGTGGCCAGTCATGAGTGTTTGCCAACGTTAGTGACAATGTTAAGTGTCACTAACGTTGGCTCAACTTCCCTTCTCCACGTTAGAGTTCACGTTAACTTAGTTAATGTGACTCTTAACGTGGGCAATGATGGCTTTGAGAGTGTTATTGGCAATCACTTTTCTCATTAACTTTGCAAGTTGCCTCCCTTTCCTTGCTTCCTTTGGTCCTGAAATCAAGCAATAGAGTGCATCAAAGTTCTAGTCCAAGTCATGGGTAATGCAGCATACAATTTGTCACTAAATTCATGCAAAATCCTCATGAAATAATGTAAAATGCACAATGTATGCTTGAATCAAGGTGTAGGTGAATATCTACCCAAAACTAGCTTATTTCCTAAAGAAATGCATGAAACTACCCTAAAAACAGTAAAGAAAAGGTCAGTGAAACTAGCCAAGATGCCCTGGCATCAGTACGCATGCTTCTCGCACATGCGCCACCAAAATTCCACGCCACGCGTACGCGTGGGTGGGCATTTTTCAAAAAAAAATGGGCAGAATGCCCAGAAAGCTTGCAGCAACCTGTTTGGTCATCCTGAACTCATATTTAAACACTAAACTTGCAACATCTATAACTTTCTTCACAAAATTTTATTTTTCACAAAGTTGATATCAATCAAAAGCTCTTAAAACCATCTTTTATTTGCAATAAACCACAATTCAATCCAAAATTTGAGGAGAATATTATAGATGTCCAAAGTTCATCAAAATTTGGTTTTAACCAATTTCCAACAAAACCTCACTTTCATCAATTTAAGTTTCTTACCATTAAAACATACCTTACAATGTCATATCAACCCAATTCACCAACAACCATTACCAATATAACCTATAATCAACTTAACCAACCTTGATCATCAACAATTATCCGCATTTACCTCATACATTATTAACCCTTCATTTATTCATATCAATTCTTCACCTATGCCAACTTTCATCATACATTTGTCAACCTTCCATCAACATACACCAATTAAATGCCATTAACATAAACCAACTCTTCATACACATTAATCCATCAACTTCACATAACATATTTTAGTAACAAACACCAACCACAATCCATCAATACATCAACATCAACACAACCCCTTATAAGCAAGTCCAAAAGCATAAAATTAATGCCCTCAATGTCTCATAATTCCAATATGTGTTCATCAACAAATATACTAACAACAATACAAAACTACTCATTTAATGCCATTAACAAATTCAGCTTATCCTATGGTTCTTCTAACCTAAATTTTCACAACACCGTAAATATTACAGTGCGAAACTTAAACCATACCTTGGATGATCACTTAGTTCATCCAAGGAAGCCTCACAACACAAAATTACAGCCCCTCCAAGATGAATCAAATAGCCCAAAAATAAGCCTTGGTCACCAACAAACCTCCAAGTAATTCCAATTCAATTCCAATGCATAAACACCCACTTAACCTACACTTAATACATATATATATATGTTCCAATTCAATTTTCCATTCGAAATACAAAATGGAGCTAGGGTTAGGGTGTTCTTACCATACCCATATGCTCAATAGCTTGAGCCCACAAGTTCCGGAAGCTAACTTGAACCTAGAACACAAAATTGGACAAGATTCACCATAGGTTTTCAAGTTTACCAAAGAAAGAGGAATAAGAATTATGAACCTAATAGGAGGCTTACCAGTGAAATTGTTCGGATAGAAAGGTAGAGCTCGACGCGCTGGACACGTGGCCGCAAACGGTGTGACGATCGGAGCTCAAATGAGGAAGTTATGGTAGTTGGAAGGAATGGTGAGGGTTTGGGAGTCTCCTCTCCCCCCTTGCTGTGTTGCTGCGTGGTGAATGAAGTGAGGAAGAAGAAGCTGATGCTTCTTTTAAATTATGGGTCAAGTTGGACCCACGGGCCTGGTTTGGGCCCCGGTTCGGCCCTTCCGGTACGATTTTGGGCCAAATTTTCGAAATTGGTATCAAAATTCTCGTTTTGACGAGCTCTATCCCATTTTGATATTAGTTTTGCATATTTAGATTTCCTAATAAAAATTCAATTTATTAACTAATTATTTACCGATTTTAGCGGGGTTTACATCCTACCCACCTAATTAGGAATTTTGTCCTCAAAATTCAGAGTGAATTACCTGAAAAAAGGTGTGGGTAGTCCTTCTGCATCTCTGATTCAAGATCCCAGGTATGTTCTTCAATACCAGCCTAACTCCAAGCTACTTTCACCAAGGAAACCTCCTTTCCGCGTAGGCACTTGATGCTGGTATCATCAATCCTAACCGGAATTACTGGGAGCGTCAGATCTTCTCTCACTTGGACTGATTCCGGCTCTAGGACATGACTAGGATCAAAAGTGTATTTACAAAGCTTCGATACGTGGAACACGTCATGCAATTTCGAAAGATGTGGTGGTAACGTGATCCTATATGCCACTGGTCCAATTCTCTTCAGGATTTCAAATGGCCCAATGTAACGGGGATTTAACTTCTTGGTTTTGATGGACCTCCCTATTCCAATGGTCGGAGTAACCTTCAAGAAGACGTGTTCTCCTTCCTCAAATTCTAAAGGCTTCCGTCTTTAGTCATCATAGCTCTTTTGACAGCTTTGAGCTTCAAGCATTCGACTCCGGATTCTCTTTATTTGCTCAGTGGTTTCACTTACCATTTCAAGTCCTATCAAACTCCTTTCTCCTGCCTCATACCAACATAATGGAAACTGGCATTTTCTTCCAAATAAAGCCTCATGTAGAGCCATTCCAATACTTGCATGATAGCTATTGTTATAAGCAAATTCTACCAGAGGCATATATCGATCCGAGCTCACCGGTTGATCCAAAACACAAGCTCTTAACATGTCTTCCAAGGTTTGGATTGTTCTTTCTGATTGACCATCCGTCTGAGGATGATAGACAGTGCTTAGACTTAATTGAGTGCCAAAAGCTCGCTGAAAAGTACCCCAGAACCGTGATGTAAAGCGAGGATCTCTATCCGATACAATGGTGGAAGGTACGCCATGTAACCTCACAATCTCCTTTATATATAAGCGCGCCAACTCCTCCAAAGTACAACTTATCCGAATAGGCAGAAAATAAGTTGACTTGGTCAGTCGGTCTATAACCACCTAAATGGCATCACAACCTGTCCGAGTCCTTGGTAAGCTCAATACAAAGTCCATAGCAATGCTCTCCCATTTCCACTGTGGAATTTCCAAAGGTTGGAGGGTTCCTGCTGGCTTTTGGTGTTCAATCTTGACTTTCTGACAAATTAGACATTTAAAAACATGCAACGCCACATCATTTTTCATTCCTGGCCACCACAACATCGTCATTAAGTCTTGGTACATCTTGGTGCTTCCAGGATGAATGGAGAACCCGCTCTTGTGAGCTTCCTCCAAAATGCTCTGTCGCAAGTCCCTGACATCTGGCATAATTATCCAGCCCTTGAACCTCCACAACCCATCTTTATCTTCTGACACTCTCCATTGCTTGCTGATGGGAAGCAGAAGCTGGTGAATTAAAAATTAGCTAAAATGGTTACGTTGCGAGTATAGTTCTTAACTCACCGAAAATCTGCCTATCAATTTAGAAATATGTCACAGAGAGTTTAAATTAAAATTACTGGGAGTTTTAAGTCCCAGGTCGTCTCCCAACGAGTTGCAGAAAAGTGTGCTATTTTATTAATCAGATGTTCCAAGAAGTTGAGCTAAGTAAATTGGAATTTAAATTGAGGAATTTTAAATAATATAAATAAAAGCCTTGACTGGGAATTGATCAGTTAGAATCTCTATCATTGATGGAGTGATTTTTAAGATTGATTTATAATTAACGGTTACTCTGTTTGGTTATCCTTTACTAGGTAAGGAAAAGTCAAACAAGTTGGACTGCCAAATTTATTCACGAGTTACAACCCACTTAGTTCAAAGGGATTGGCGTTGGTGACAGGATAGCAATCCAACATTTAACCCAACTATAAATTTCTCCTTCGATCCTTCCAACTCAAGAGTTCCTTTTAATCAATTCCCTATCAAGTAATGAAACTACTCACGCATTGTAAATAAAGAATCCATGGCACATAAAAGGGAATTAAAAGAAGACATGATTATTGGAATTGAAATTGAATTAAAGAGAAATAATCATTGCATTAATTAATCATAAAAGTATCTGAATGACAAAATTGAACATAACAAAGAACATGGAAGAATAAAACCAAGTTAAGAGAACAAACTAGAATGATGAAGTCTTGATGAAGAAATAACTCTTCTCAATGTTCCAATGCTAAGATCAATTGAAAATTAAAATCCTAAAAACTAGAGAGAAAAAATCTAAGAGAGTGAAAAAACTAGATCTAAAACTACTGAATGAATGTGTGTGTTGTTTCTGCATATTCTCTGACTCTAGTCTGCTGTTCCGGGCCGAAAACTGGGCCGAAATAAGGTCCAAAATCACCCCCATCGAATTCTGCAGATTATGCAGATCGCACATGTCACGCGATCGCGTCATCCATGCGGATGTGTCGCTTGCGCTTTTTCCTCTCCACGCGTTCGCGTCGTCCACGCTACCGCGTCACTTGCGCTTTCCAATCCGCGCGGCCGCGCAAGCCATGCGGCCGCGTCGCTGCGATTTGCGCTCCTTCGCGCGGTCGCGTGAGCCATGCGACCGCGTCACTTCTCGCTGGTTATCTCCTCAAATTCTTGTGTTCCTTCCATTTTTGCTAGCTTCCTCTCCAATCTCCATCTCATTCATGCCCTATAAGGCCTGAAACACTTGACACACAGATCACGGCATCGAATGGAATAAAGGAGAATTAAAAGTAAATAATTAAAGTCTCTAGGAAGCAATTTTCAAACATGTACTGAATTTAGGAAGGAAATCTAAATGCATGCTAAATTGATGAATAAGTGGGCAAGGATCATGACAAAACCACACAATTAAACACAATATAAACCATAAAATAGTGGTTTATCAACCTCCCCACACTTAAACATTAGCATGTCCTCATGCTAAATTGAAGGAGACAAGGAAATAAGTATGAACATGCAGAAACTCATGAAATGCAATGCAATCCTACGTATATAAATAAATGCAACTATATGATTATTGTCCACTTGATCAAAAGTAAATAAGCCTTTCAAAACAGTTACAAATCAAATTCCACTAATTCTATCATTATACAATAAAACTGATAAAAGTGCAAGAAGATAGCTTATGAAGGCAGGAAACATGAAAATTCAAGCATTGAACCCTCACTGATAATGTATGTACGCTCTAATCTCTAGTGTATAGGGTAATCACTCAATTCTTTTCTAGTCATGTTTTCTAACTTTTGTTTTTCTCTTAACCAATCAACAACAGTTAATATACCAATGCAAACATCATGAGGTCTTTTCAGGATTGTAATGGGGCCAAGGTGCAGGTAAGGATATACATATGGCTAAGTGAGCTTTATAAATTGAATCTTTAATTAACCTAAGCTCTCACCTAATATACATATATTCTATATACTTTTAAATTCATGCTTAGCTACCCATAGTTCCCTTTTTTCAACCCATACTCATGTTTCAACTTTGTATTTTAATTCTATCATATGTGCATTGATCTTTGAATTCTGAATTTAATATTGGGGTAATTTTGTCCCCTTATTTATTGATTTTTTTTAAATAAATAAAGCTTATCAATGCACATAGATTTTTCATTCTCATATCTTCACATGAGTAGGTATCCAAATTCCCTTTAAATTTTCATGACACATTCCCTCAACAACTTTTGTTCCCACAATTTTCCATACTTAACTAGCACACACAATTCTATCTTAAGCTAACCAAAGATTCAATTTGGGATATATAATTGTTTTTCAGCTTAAGGTTAGTAATGTGGTAAAATATAGAACAAATGGGGTTTCAAAGGCTCAAAGTGGTTAACAAGGGTAATTGAAAAGGGTAGGCTTGATTTGGATAAGTGAGTTTAAACAAATAATGGCCTCAATCATGTGCAAGCGTGTAAATATAATAAATATTGGATATATAAGATAAAACAAAATATAGATTACAATCATAGAGAAGTAAACACACAAGAATAAAATGATTATGGTTAAATAATGTAACCATACATAAAGGCTCAAATCTTTCACAGGTTGTGTGTTCTTTAGCTCAAACATCATGTTCCAAATACAACTCAAGCAGATTTATCATAAAAATTTTGAAAAATTAGTGAAATTTTGTTCCAAAGATAGATTTTTAAAAGAAACTTATTGTCTTTTCAATCAAGTAGAACATGCATGCAACTATTCTAACCTATGCAGTTTATTCTATTCTATAAAAGAAAGAAAATTTAACTAAAATATCCTAATTATTGGTGCCAGAGAAGAGAATTTACCTCCGAAAGTCAGGTACTGACCGACCTCCCCACACTTAAGGCTTTGCACCGTCCTCGGTGCCATCTGTCAGGAACAGGGGTGGGCTGGTGGCAGTATCTCCACAGTCGGGATCATTATGGCTCCCGGTGCTGGTAAAAGAAGTGGAGTCCGGGGTGTCTGAGTCTCTGAAGCGTCCCTTGAGTAGCTCCTTGAGGTGTTTGAATCGGCGCTCGTTACGGCGCTCTCTCATCTTAGCTTTCAGTTCATGCCGATCCAATTTTTCAAGTATCTGCTGGAGCAATTTCTCGGTTGTAGATGCTTGTAGTGTTGAAGAAGGAATATCTTCAACTGGCTCAGTAGGCTGGCTTGTAGTGGCTGCTAAAAGTCTGAGGTATTTCCCGTGAGGGATATATTGATCATCCCGTGGAAGCATGGCTTTGGTGTCCCCAACTCTGTAGGAGACTCCGGCTGCTGAGACAAGATCTGAGACCAAGGCGGGAAAAGGTAGGTTGCCCGCGATTTGTACATGCTCCATAGCATTCTGGATGTGTCTTGAAAGATTCAGAGGTTGGTCTGTAAGGATGAACCATAGTAGAACAGCCATGTCTGCAGTGAAGGAGGACTCATGAGTGCTCGGAAAGACGTAATGGGACATGATTTGTGCCCATACGCGAGCCTCCAAGGTAAGTGCGGAAGCCAAGATTCCCTTAGGGCGGGAACGGTGGTATCCGTAGATCCAACGGCTGCCAGGTAAAGCGATAACTCCGAGAACGGAGTCCCAGTCAAATTGGTATCTCTGGCGCTGAAGGGTGGCTTCTTGAAAAGCGTCCATTCCTGCAGGAATAGGGGGAAGACTCAGAACTTACTGAATGACTTCTTCTGTGATGGGGACTTGCTTCTGCCGGACATAAACAGACTGCAGGGTCAGCATGTAGAAGTTGGAGTAGAACTCAACTACCCAAGAAAGATTGACCTGTCCCCATTGTCTTCGCTCAATTTACGGCTCAACAAAGGTGGCAATATTGGACGGGAGGATAAGAAGGTATTCATTGTTATAGTTCCTTTCTGCCAGGATGGGGAACATCTGCTCACAGTAGCGATTGGAAAATCGCGCAGCGTCCTTTGCTGGAAAGGCTTTCTTCTTTTCGTCAACCTTTATTATCCTCTTGACTCGTTTTGTTGAGGGCTTGACTGCGGTTGAAGAAGGCTCTGCCACTAATGCTCTTTTAGTTCCCCTTCTTGCTGGTGGTCTGGAAGTTGCTTTCTCCTTTCCTTTCTTGGTGGCCATCCTGAAAGAAGGGAAGAGAAAGAAAATTAAATGCAAAGAGAGATACAGCAATGAAGGAAACGGAAAAGAGGGTGAATGATGCACAGTAAAATGTAGATGACATTAACACATGCTCTCGAGTACATATGAAAAGCCATCAATGAGAAATAGCTAGTGCATAAAAAGACAAGTGAATGCAAGGTGTTTATTGGCATGCTGGCAAAGGGCATGAGTAGCATAGGCCAAGCATTACTTTGTAACAAACCATCACGTTTGTATTGACAATTGAATTCAATTAATAAAATAATAGGGGAAAGTTGTGAAAAGCAAGCATTGAATAGTATAGGAACATAGAGAAGTGCATGATGCCACATGGGCTTTTTCACAAACACATAGCATGCATGTTAAACAAGATGTAAAAAGTATGAAATTGAACGTGCAAGCAATCCCCTAAAATAATAATAATAATAATTGTCAAATAAATTGTAACAAGTCACAAGCATATGGTGAGGGATAATGACTCAAAAAATTTCTAACACCATGTAAAAAGGGAAAATAAGAATAAAGAAAATAAAAGTTTGAAAAGAAAAAGAAAAGAAAAAGAAAATAATAATATATACATAATATAATAAGAATGATAGAAAAGAGAAGAAGGAAGAAGAAGGTAAAACCTTGTTAATGGAGGAGAGAGAGAGATAGTGAGATAGAAAGGAGAAGGGGGAAAGAAGAAAGAAGGAGGGAAAAAAGAAAGAAGGAGGGAAAAGAAAAATTAGGATTTGGAGGAAAGAAAGATAAGATAATTTGGCAATTGGGGTTTAGCTGTGCGGCGCATGCGACGCGGCCGCCTGGGGCACGCGTTCGCGTGGGGACGCATTAGGGAAGGGGACGCGATCGTGTCTGTCCCGCGATCGCGTGACCTATGTTGCGCTGCTGGCGCGAGTGCAGCCTCGCTCCAGCACAACTCTCTGTTTGATTCATTTTAATTGCCAAAATCGGGTGACGTGATCGCGTGGGTTACGCGATCGCATGAGTGTGCGTTATAAAATGGGGGACGAGGCCGCGTCAGCGACGCGGTCGCGTGACAAGGATTGTGCTTCCAGCACCAATCCAGCACCATTCTCGCACAATATAGCACTGTGCACCCCTTTACGTCGAAAATGCAGGGTACGCGGCCGCGTGAGGCATGCGGTCGCGTGGGAGGCCATGATGTCCAAGCGACGTGGTCGCGTGGAGTAATTTGTGCCATTGGCACGACTCCAGCGCTCCTCCTGCGTAACTTTCCTGTCATTTTTATTTTTCTTTACTCCTCCTGCCACGCGGACGCGTCGCTGGTGCGATCGTGTCGCGTGGCAAAATTTTAATTAATTAATTTTTTTTAGAGAAATATAAAGACATGTAATTGAAAGAGCACGGAAGCACTAATAAAGAGAAGAGTTATTAAAGAAGAAAAACTAAAAGTGAAGAAAGGAACGATCATACCGTGGTGGGTTGTTTCCCACCAAGCACTTTGCTTTTACGTCCGTAAGTTGGACGCTCTACTAGCTCAATCTGCTGTTATGTGGGGATCTTCCAAGTGGAAGATCTCAAGTTTCTTATTTTTCTGCACCTTCTCACCATGGTACAGCTTTAGGCGGTGTCCATTAACCTTAATAAGTTTAGAACTTGAAGGATGGCTTAGGTGATAAACTCCGTACGGTTCAGCCTTCTCTATTCTGTATGGACCTTCCCATTTTGATCTCAACTTACTGGGCATGAGCCTCAGTCGAGATTTGTAAAGGAGAACAAAATCTCCAGGTTGGAACTCTCTCTTCTTGATGTTTTGATCATGCACATCTTTCATCTTTTCCTTGTATATTCTGGAGTTCTCATAAGCTTCTAGGCGAAGGTTCTCCAGTTCCTGTAGTTGCAACTTTCTTTCAGTTCCGGCTTTCTCAATTTCCATGTTGCACTCCTTAACTGCTCAGAAGGCTCTGTGTTCGATTTCAACTGGAAGATGGCAAGCTTTTCCATAAACTAGGCGAAAGGGACTCATCCCAATGGGTGTCTTGTATGCTGTTCTGTATGCCCACAGTGCATCTTGTAGTCTGGTGCTCCAGTCTTTTCTATGAGGCTTCACTATCTTCTGCAAGATACGCTTAATTTCTCTGTTTGACACCTCGGCTTGCCCATTAGTTTGGGGGTGGTAAGCTGTTGCAACTTTATGGATTATCCCATGCTTCTTCATCAATCCTGTTAGTCTCATGTTACAAAAATGGGTGCCTTGATCGCTCACGATCGCTCGTGGTGATCCAAAGCGGCATATAATATGGTTTCTCACAAAGGAAACAACAGTGTTAGTATTATCAGTGCGGGTAGGAATTGCTTCCACCCATTTGGAAACATAATCCACAACTAACAATATATAAAAATATCCACTAGAATTTGGAAATGGACCCATGAAGTCAATGCCCCAGACATCAAAAATTTCACAGAAAAGCATATATTGTTGAGGCATCTCATCCCTCTTGGATATGTTACCAAATTTCTGGCATGGGTGACAAGATTACAAAACTCAGCAGCATCTCTAAAAAGAGTAGGCCACCAGAATCCGCAGTCCAAGATCTTTCTAGCTGTTCTTTGAGGGCCAAAGTGTCCTCCACTCTCAGATGAGTGACAGGCCTTTAAAATGGACTGGAATTCTGATTGAGGTACACAACGTCTAATTATCTGGTCAGCGCCACATCTCCATAAATATGGGTCATCCCATATATAATATTTAGACTCGCTTTTCAGCTTGTCTCTTTGATGTTTAGAAAAATGTGGAGGAAATGTGCGGCTAACTAAATAATTAGCAACAGGTGCATACCAAGGGACTACCTCAGATACTGCTTGCAGGTTGTCAAAAGGAAAATTATCATCTATATGAGTAGAATTATCCTTAATATGTTCAAGGCGACTCAAGTGGTCCGCTACTAAATTTTGATTACCACTCATATCCTTTATTTCTAAATCAAATTCTTGTAACAGCAGTATCCAACGTATAAGTCTTGGTTTGGATTCCTTTTTAGCTAATAAATACTTTAGAGCTGCATGGTCCGAATACACTACTACTCTCGTACCAAGTAAATAAGCTCGGAATTTATCCAGAGCGAAAACAATAGCAAGTAGCTCTTTCTCAGTAGTAGTATAATTGGACTGGGCAGTGTCTAAAGTCTTAGACGCATAGGCAATAACAAAAGGATCCTTACCTTCACGCTGAGCCAGCGCTGCTCCTACTGCATGGTTGGAAGCATCGCACATGATTTCAAACGGCTGGCTCCAGTCGGGTCCTCTCATAGAGCAGTCTTCAGCTTATCAAATGCTTGTTCGCAATCTTCACTGAACTCGAACTCAATGTCTTTCTGCAGTAATCTGGATAAGGGAAGTGCCACCTTACTAAAGTCCTTAATAAATCTCCTGTAGAAACCTGCATGGCCAAGGAACGAACGGACTTCCCTCACAAAAGAGGGGTAAGGTAAACTAGAAATAACATTCACCTTTGTTGGGTCTACAGAAATGCCATTATTAGATACCACATGTCCTAATACAATCCCTTGCTTTACCATAAAGTGGCATTTTTCGAAATTTAATACAAGGTCTGTATCAACACATCTATCTAATACTCTAGATAATCCATCTAAGCAAAGGTTAAAAGAATCACCATAAACGCTAAAATCGTCCATAAAAACTTCCATACAGTCCTCAATAAGATCAGAGAAAAGGCTCATCATGCACCTTTGGAAAGTAGCTGGTGCATTACACAAGCCAAAGGGCATTCTCTTATAAGCATAAGTCCCAAAAGGACATGTAAAAGCAGTCTTTTCCTGATCCTCAGGAGCTATATGAATCTGGAAATAACCTGTGTAACCATCTAGAAAGCAATAATGTGATTTACCTGACAGGCGATCCAGCATTTCATCAATGAATGGAAGTGGGTAGTGATCCTTACAGGTAGCTTGGTTGAGACGCCTGTAATCAATGCAGACTCTCCAAGCATTCTGAACTCTAGTTGCTATGAGCTCTCCATGCTCATTCTTCACGGTAGTGACTCCGGACTTCTTGGGCACCACTTGTACTGGGCTTACCCATTCACTGTCTGAAATGGGATATATGATACCGGCTTCCAATAATCTGGTCACTTCCTTTTTGACAACTTCCAAGATGGTGGGATTCAATCTTCTCTGGGGTTGACGGACAGGTCTTGCTCCCTCTTCTAAAAATATTATGTGCTCGCATACTTGAGGGTCGATTCCCACTATGTCTACCAAACTCTACCCAATTGCTTTCTTATGCTTCCTCAGCACATCAAGTAACTGCTCTTCTTGTTGAGAAGTCAGTTCTCTTGCAATAATAACTGGAAGCTTCTGCTCATCCTCAAGGTAAGCATATTTGATATGTGGAGGGAGAGGTTTCAATTCTAACTTTTGATCATGGGTAGGCTCTGGATTATCTGGGGCTTGCGAAAATGGTGAAGTGTCCTCATTGTCAGTTAAGAGGGTCCCCACACTTGGATCTTGTCCAGTGTGCTTCTCTTCAAACTCTTCTTTTTGAACTTCAGCCACACTCTCGTCTATGACATCACACTGGAAGATAGAACGATCTTCTGGGGGGTTGTCAATGAATCCATTCAAATTGAAGATCACTATGCGGCCATCTATTTCAAAGGAGTATGTTCCTGAAAAAGCATCCAATTTGAATTTTGATGTCTTCAGGAATGGTCTTCCAAGTAGGATTGATGATGGCTTATCTGAATCATTATGGGGCATCTTCAAGATATAAAAATCAGTGGGAAATGTGAGCCCTTTAATGTTCACCAAAACATCTTAGCAACTCCAGCCACTATAATAATGCTTTTATCTGCTAACACAAAACGAGCTGCCGACCTTTTTAAGGGAGGGAGCCTTAAAACATCATATATAGACAAAGGCATTATACTGACACATGCTCCTAAATCACACATGCAATCATAAATTACTACACCACCAATAGTACAACTAACTATGCAAGGACCTGGATCACTACATTTTTCAGGTAATCCTCCCATTAAAGTAGATATAGAACTACCTAAAGGAATAGTTTCTAATTCATTAATTTTGTCTTTATGGATACATAAGTCTTTTAGAAACTTTGCATATTTAGGTACCTGCTGAATAACATAAAAAAGGGGAACATTTACCTCAACCTTTTTGAATATTTCTACCATTTTAGGATCAGGTTCCAGCTACTTCCTGGACTTCCTTGCAAGTTGTGGAAATGGAATGGGAGTAGTGTTTTCTGTGGTGCCTGTGCCTTTTGGTGCTTCTTCCTGTGGTTGAGCTATCTCTTCTTCAGCCATGTCCTGTATATCATCTTCCTCTTCAACATCTTCAATTTCCACCACCTCTTCAGCTGAGGCGTATTCTGGTGAGCTTGGTTCCTCTTGATTCCTCTCCTACAGTGTGGTTCCGGACCTCAGGGTGATGACATTAATGCCTCCCTTCAGATTGGGTAATGGTTGAGAGGGGATTCCAGTGGTGCTTGAAGGTTGGTTATTGGAATTTTGTGCTGAATCAAGTTGTGTCAATAAAGCTTGTAGAGTAGAGGTGAAACCATTCAGACTGGCGTTAATATTGTTCACGCTGGTATTTTCCATGGCCAGTTGTCTTTTCTCAAAAGCTTGTAATAAATCTTCATTAGAAGATACAGAAGAATGAGTAAACTGAGAGGTTTACTGCTGATTGTTCGGTGGTCCTTGGTTTTGCCTCAGGTGAGGTGCTCGGTAAGGTTGATTTTGTTGCCTGTTGTTGTTATTATTCCACCTCTGATTTTCCTGATTATCTCTGCCTCCCCTATTATTGTTGTCCCTCCAATTCTGGTTTGAATTGTCCTGCCATCCATGGTTATTATTTCCACTTTGATTGTACCCTTGGTTGGGGCGGTCATAGAAGTTGTGAGTGGATGCCACCATGTTGTCTTCTTGTTGGAGCTGCGGGCATTCATCAGTGTAGTGGCTGTAATCAGCACAAATTCCGCAAATTCTTTGTGGAACTAGTTGTTGGTTTTGCTGCGGTTGAGTTTGCTGAGCTTGTTGATTCAACTGCATTTGCTTCAACAGGTTGGTCATCTCACAGATGCTTCGATTTAGAGCAGCAGTCTCTATGCCAGAAGATACTTCTACAACGGCTTTTGAACGACCTTGCTTCTGTCTGTGGTTCCGAGTAGATTCAGCTAAATCACTGATCAATTGCCAAGCTTCATCAGTGGTCTTGTACTTCTTCATAGACCCATTGCTGGCACTTTCCAATGTGGTCTTATCTTGGGGCCTCATACCTTGTGTGATATAGCTGAGTAGCACGATCTTGTCAATCATGTGGTGGGGGCATGCTTCCAGAAGATTATTGAAGCACTCTCAGTATTCAAAGAGAGTCTCATTGTCATCCTGAACAATTGTAGAGATATCCTTCCTCAGTTTATCAGTAACTTCAGATGGAAAGAATTTCTCCAGAAACTCCTTTCTGAGTGTATCCCAGTTGGATACATTTGCTAGAGGTTGAGTGTAGTACCACTCTCTTGCTTTTCCCTCAAGAGAGAACGGAAAAGCTTTCAGCAGAATTGAAGTTTCATCAGTGCCATCACGCCTGACAGTAGAACAGGCTGCCTGGAAATCTCTCAAGTGCTTGATAGGCTCTTGAGCAGGTAGGCCATGAAACTTGGGCATCAAATTCAGCAGTGCGGTCTTTATTTCAAAATCGGTAGCTACTGCTGGATGATGCGCTTGAAACGGCTGCATTGTAAAATCAAAAGCTCCTTCCTCCTGAATGGTAACTCTTCTAGCTGCCATGTTTTCTGCGCGTAAAACAACCGAATCAGTAGAACGGGGGCTGGTTTCTTCCTCAAATTCACTTTCAGATCCGCCTTCAGAGCGGGCTAACCTACGCTGTTCTCGCCTTATTCGTGAAATTGTTTTTTTAATTTCAGGATCGAATATTAGCAAGCGTGGATCAGGAAGTGAACGTGTCATTTGACGGAAGAAACATGCAGCTCATAGTAGCAAAATTAAATAAAATGCAAATAAATAAATTCTAATTAATAAAATTAGCACTCTATTGCAACTCCCCGGCAACGGCGCCAAAAATTGATGGGAAGCAGAAGTTGGTGAATTAAAAATTAGCTAAAATGGTTACGTTGCGAGTATAGTTCTTAACTCACCGAAAATCTGCCTATCAATTTAGAAATATGTCACAAAGAGTTTAAATTAAAATTACTGGGAGTTTTAAGTCCCAGGTCGTCTCCCAACGAGTTGCAGAAAAGTGTGTTGTTTTATTAATCAGATGTTCCAAGAAGTTGAGCTAAGTAAATTGGAATTTAAATTGAGGAATTTTAAATAATATAAATAAAAGCCTTGACTCGGAATTGATCAGTTAGAATCTCTATCATTGATGGAGTAATTTTTAAGATTGATTTATAATTAACGGTTACTCTGTTTGGTTATCCTTTACTAGGTAAGGGAAAGTCAAACAAGTTGGACTGCCAAATCTATTCACGAGTTACAACCCACTTAGTTCAAAGGGATTGGCGTTGGTGACAGGATAGCAATCCAACATTTAACCCAACTATAAATTTCTCCTTCGATCCTTCCAACTCAAGAGTTCCTTTTAATCAATTCCCTATCAAGTAATGAAACTAATCACGCATTGTAAATAAAGAATCCATGGCACATAAAAGGGAATTAAAAGAAGACATGATTATTGGAATTGAAATTGAATTAAAGAGAAATAATCCTTGCATTAATTAATCATAAACGTATCTGAATGACAAAATTGAACATAACAAAGAACATGGAAGAATAAAACCAAGTTAAGAGAACAAACTAGAATGATGAAGTCTTGATGAGGAAATAACTCTTCTCAATGTTCCAATGCTAAGATCAATTGAAAATTAAAATCCTAAAAATTAGAGAGAAAAAACCTAAGAGAGTGAAAAAACTAGATCTAAAACTACTGAATGAATGTGTGTGTTGTTTCTGCATATTCTCTGACTCTAGTCTGCTGTTCCGGGCCGAAAACTGGGCCGAAATAAGGTCCAAAATCGCCCCCATCGAATTCTGCAGATTATGCAGATCGCACATGTCACGCGATCGCGTCATCCATGCAGACGCGTCGCTTGCGCTTTTTCCTCTCCATGCGTTCGCGTCGTCCACGCTACCGCGTCGCTTGGACATCATGGCCTCCCACGCGACCGCGTGCCTCACGCGGCCGCGTACCCTGCATTTTCGACGTAAAGGGGTGCACAGTGCTATATTGTGCGAGAATGGTGCTGGATTGGTGCTGGAAGCACAATCCTTGTCACGCGGCCGCGTCCCCCATTTTATAACACACACTCATGCGATCGCGTGACCCACGCGATCGCGTCACCCAATTTTGGCAATTAAAATGAATCAAACAGAGAGTTGTGCTGGAGCGAGGCTGCACTCGCGCCAGCAGCGCAACATAGGTCAACTCTTCACCAATGAGTTCTTTTGTGCTTAATTAGAGTGATTTATTCAAATCTTCACCTACTTATTCACATTAATTGCATAGTCTTACTTTCCCTTCCTTATTATGTCATATAATGAAAAACATGTTTTCTAAGCTTTAAAAATTAATCATTTTAATTACCTTTATTTCCATTCGATGCCGTGATTAGTGTGTTGAGTAGTTTCAGATTTTCTAAGGCAGAATGACTTAAAGGATGAAAAAGGAAACATACTATAATGGAAGGAGAAAGCAAAACGGAGCTTTAAAGAAACTGGTATCCACCCGATCGCATGGATGACGCGATCGCGTGCCAAGCACGAATCAGCAGCGACGCGGCCGCATGACTGACGCGACCGCGCGCCTTAAGCAGAATACACATGACGCGGTCGCATGACTGACGCGACCGCGTGGCAAGGAAAAGCTCCAAATGACGCGACCGCGTGACCCACGCGGACGCGTGATAGAGGCCACGCACCAGAAATTACAGAATGCGCCCCCAGCGAATTCTGAAGTCCTTTTTGGCCCAGATCCAAGTACAGATAGCATAGACCAGAGGTTATAAAGTGTGGGGATGCTTCCATTCAAAGGGAGCTCGCATATTTTCACCTTTCAATGATTTAGATTTAGTTGAGGGGGAGATCTTCTCTCTCTCTCTCTCTTTTAGGATTTAGGATTTCTTCTTGTTTTAAGAGTAACTCTGGATCCAGGTTTAATGTTTTTTAGTATTACTTCTATTTATTTATTCCAACATTTGAATTGATTATTATTATAAATTGATCTAAGAATTATTCCATGTTACAGATTTCTAATTGAATTAATGATAATTTGAGGTATTTTCAGTTTATGATTGTTCTCTTGATTTAAGTTGCCATTGCTTCCCATCTAAGGACACTTTTATTATTTCAGCAATTTACTTTTTCCCCTTTTGGTTTTGGTTTAGAATTCAGTAACTCAACAGTTATTAAACTCAACATAATTGATAATCGTTACCTTGCTAATTGAGTTGAACTTAATTAATCCCAACCTTTTCTTAGGAAATAATTAGGATTCAAAGGTCAATTTAATTAGTCTCTTGACTTTCCTTTGCTCCGGTAAAGGTTGACTAAGTGGAATTAAGATATAACTTTCATTATTGTTGAGAAGGGTAACTAAGTTGGACTTCTAATTTCCCTTATCTTGCCAAAAGTTGTTTTACAGTTATTATTTATTTTTACTTGCCATTTAATTCACTCGTCATTTAAATTACTTGCTTCTCACCTTCTAAACTCCGATTACAACCTTTATAGCCAATAATAAGAACACACTTCCTCGCAGTTCCTTGAGAAGACGACCCGAGGTTTGAATACTCGGTTAATAATTTTTAAAGGGGTTTGTTACTTGTGACAACCAACACGTTTGTACGAAGGGATTTTTGCCGGTTTAGAAACTATATCTACAACACAACCGTTTCTATGAATTTCTTTACTGGTAGAAAACCCGACGTCAAATCCGCGCGGCCGCGCAAGCCATGCGGCCGCGTCGCTGCGATTTGCGCTCTTTCGCGCGGTCGCGTGAGCCATGCGACCGCGTCACTTCTCGCTGGTTATCTCCTCAAATTCTTGTGTTCCTTCCATTTTTGCTAGCTTCCTCTCCAATCTCCATCTCATTCATGCCCTATAAGGCCTGAAACACTTGACACACAGATCACGGCATCGAATGGAATAAAGGAGAATTAAAAGTAAATAATTAAAGTCTCTAGGAAGCAATTTTCAAACATGTACTGAATTTAGGAAGGAAATCTAAATGCATGCTAAATTGATGAATAAGTGGGCAAGGATCATGACAAAACCACACAATTAAACACAATATAAACCATAAAATAGTGGTTTATCACTTGCCTTTCTCAATCGCCGGCAAAATCTTATACAATTCTTGGTCATTCTGATGAGCCTTTATCAATTCAGCCTTGAAGTCGCTTGAGATCTGTAATTGGCTTAGGCATAAAGTCCCAAACTCCTCTCTGATTCCCA
This sequence comes from Arachis hypogaea, assembly GCF_003086295.3. Lineage (NCBI taxonomy): Eukaryota > Viridiplantae > Streptophyta > Magnoliopsida > Fabales > Fabaceae > Arachis > Arachis hypogaea. The sequence goes on along the minus strand of NC_092049.1, from coordinate 121,779,982 downwards.
GTTTCAATCCTTGGAAGGCTCTCAACAACTCTTCCTCTCTTAGCATCATCCAAGCAGCACATAGGGATTTCCTACTCAAAGCATCTGCCACTACATTTGCCTTTCCTGGATGGTAGTTTAGCTCGAAGTCATAATCCTTCAGGAGTTCCATCCATATCCTCTGACGTTTATTCAATTCTTTTTGCTCAAACAGGTACTTCAGACTCTTATGGTCCGAGAAGACTTGAAATTTAACTCCATAGAGATAATGCCTCCAAATCTTCAAGGCAAAGACAATGGCTGCAAGTTCCAAATCATGAGTTGGATAGTTTCTTTCATGTGGCCTTAACTGACGTGAGTGATAAACCACTATTTTATGGTTTATCTTGTGTTTAATTGAGTAGTTTCATCAAGCCTTTACCCACTTATTCACATAAATGGCATGATTTTACAATTCCTTCCTAAGTTTGTTCTATGGTTGAAAACTTGCTTCCTAGAAATCTTTAATTTGTAAATTTTAATTCTCCTTTATACCATTCGATGCCGTGATCTGTGTGTTAAGTGTTTCAGGCTTAATAGGGCAGGAATGGCTTAGAAATTGGAGAAGAAGCTTGCAAAAAATGGAAGAAACACAAGAAACTAAGGAGATGACCAGCGAGCATTGACGCGCATGCATGGCTCACGCGTGCACGCGACATGAAGAAATTTATAGCGACGCGTGCGCGTGCCTAACGCGTACGCATGGATTGGAGTCCGCACAAAAGACGTGCACGCGTGGACGACGCGTACGCATGACAAGAAAATTTGCCAAATGACGCGCACGTGTGACTGACGCGTACGCGTGACCTGCGTGATCTGCAGAATTAATAGAAAATACTGGGGGCAATTTTAGACTGTGTTTTGACCTATTTTTCAGCCCAGAAACACAGAACAAAGTCAGGAAACGTGCAAAGACTCAGGAGACATATTCACACATTCTCATTAGGATAGTTTTTAGGTTTTTAGATCTGAATCTAGAGAGAAACTACTCTTCCTCTAGGTTCTGTTTACATTCATAGTTTCATAGTTTATTGCTTTTGCTTTTGGATATTGAAGAGTCATCACCTCCGTTGAAGATACTATTCTAGTTTGTTTCCTTACTTTCTCTTTTATTTATTCCATATTCTTAATTCTTGTTTAGAGTGGTAATTAGATTATTTTTATGGATTGTTAATGCAAAGAATTACTTTTATTTTTAATTAATTTAAATCTCTATTTTATTTAAATTATTATGTCTCTTTTCTATTCCAAACTCCCAATAACGAAGATGGTATCCATGTCAATAGAGTAGATTCCCTACTTGACATGGGGTTGATTAAGAGGAGACACTTGAGTTGGAATACTCAAGTAATTAGTTAAATTAGAAGTTGTTGGCTAATTCTGTATTTACTAACGCTAGACCTTCCCAAGGGAGAGGACTAGGATTTGCGAATAAGAGTTAGCTCAATCACTTGACTTTTTTTTATTTAGTAAGTGTTAACTAAGTGAAAATAACAACCTCTTTATACTACACTTGAGAGAATTCCAACAAGGACAGAACTTCCAATTAATCATTCCCCCAGTCAAGGCTTTTTATTCTGAATAATATAAATTCCTTTTAATTTTCATTGCACTAAATTACAATTGTTTATTTTCTGTTAATCAATTCTCAAAACTCTCGAAAAACTCCTTATTAATAAATTAGCACCCTTTCTAGCAACTCGTTGGGAGACGACCTAGGACTCATACTCCCAGTATTTTTATTCTAATTTTTGTGACACCTTTCTAAATTGATGCGGTGGATTTTTGCTGGTTAAGAGCTATACTCGCAACGCTGTTCTTATATTACAATCTCTTAATTGGTCTAATTTCTGCCACGCATCAATTTTTGGCACCGTTGTCGGGGAGTTGTAATTGTGTGCTAAATTATTAATTAGTGTACATATTTTTATTTTATTTGCGTATTTTATTTTATTTTATTTTGTTACCATGAGCTATATGTTTCTCTCATTGAATGACACGTTCGTTGCCTGATCCAAGATTAGCCGCATTTGATCCTGAAATTGAAAGAACTATTTCACGTATTAGGCGAGCTCGACATTGGTTAGCCTCTGAGGGTGGTGAAGTGATTGTTATCGATTCACCAGTCTCATCTGAGGGCGAATCTGAACCGCCATCTGAGAGCAAAACAAGCTCCTTTACTACTAATTCAGTTGATTCACGTGCAGATAACATGGCAGCACCTAGGAGGATTACTCTCCAGGAAGCTGGAGCCCCAAATTTTACACTACAGCTGTATTAAGTGCATCATCCAACTCTGGCTGCAGATTTTGAACTGAAGACTGCACTAATCAACTTGATGCCCAAGTTTCATGGCTTACCTGCTCAGGAGCCCATCAAGCACCTCAGGGATTTTCAGACAGCCTGTTCTACCGTTAGGCGTCATGGTGCAAATGAAACTTATATTCTGTTAATCGCCTTCCCGTTTTCTCTTGAGGGAAAGGCGAAGGAATGGTACTACTCCTAACCTGAAGCAACTGTTACTAACTGGGATACGCTCAGGAGAGAATTTTTAGAAAAATACTTTCCAGCTGAAGTCACAGATAGATTGAGAAAAGAGATATCCTTCATTGTCCAAGGTGAATCAGAAACTCTCTATGAGTACTGGGAGCGCTTTAAGAACCTTCTAGATGCTATCACATGATTAACAGGCTAGTGTTGATCAACTACTTCACTCAAGGCATGAAGCCTCAGGATAAAACTACACTGGATGGTGCTAGTAACGGTTCTCTGAAAAAGTACAAGACCGCAAATGAAGCATGGCAACTGATCAGCGACTTAGCTGAGTCCACCAAGAATCACAGGCACAGGAGCAGCCACTCAAAAGCTATTGCAGAAGTTTCCTCTAACACTGAGACTTCTGCTCTTACACAGAGTATATGTGAAATGACCAACCTACTGAAGCAAATGCAGTTGAACCAACAACAACAAGCTCAGCATTCCCCACCACAACAAAGCCAACAATTAGTTCCCCAAAGAGTATGCGAAATCTGTGCTGATTATAGTCATTATACTGATGAATGCCCACAGCTCCAACAAGAAGGCAACACTGTGGCAGCTACTCATAACTTCTATACTGATGAATGCCCGCAGCTCCAACAAGAAGACAATATTGTGGCAGCTACTCATAACTTCTATGACCGCCCGAATCAAGGATACAATCAACAAAGCGACAACTACAACCAAGGTGGGAACTATAACCAAGGATGGCAGGACAACTCCAACCAAGGTTGGAGAGATAATTCCAACCATGGCTGGAGGGACAACTATAACAGAGGAGGCAGAGACAACAATGGAAATCAGAGATGGAATAACAACAACAGACAGCAGAATTAAAACCAACCTTACAGAGCCCCTCACCTAAGACAGTCACAAGGACCCCAGTATAATCAACAACAAGTCCCTCAGATTACTTATCATACTTCCTCATCAAATGACAAGATGCTTCGTTCTCTTGCACAAGGACAACAAGACATGCAGACTACACTAAACTCTACTCTAAATGGTCCGAATGCCACTTTACAAGCTCTCGCCGCCCGGATAGATTTATTACCTGCTTCCACCAACCAACCTTCAAGCTCCAGTGGAATTCCTTCTCAACCCTTACCTAATCCCAAGGGTGGCATCAATGCCATCACTTTGAGGTCCGGAACCACATTGCAAGAGAGAAACCAAAAGGAGCCAAGTGCACTAGAACATGCCCCAGCTGAGGATATGGTAGAAGTAGAAGATGCTGAAGAGGAAGAGGAAGTACAAGACAAGGTTGAAGAAGAACTAGCTCAGCAAAGGAATGGAGCACCAAAGGATGCAGAAGCTGCAAGTAGCGCCATTCCTATCCCATTTCCACAACTTGCAAGGAAGACCAGAAAGCAGATGGAACTCGATCCCAAAATGGTAGAAATTTTCAAAAAGGTTGTGGTAACTGTTCCCCTTTTTGATGTTATTCAGCAAGTACCTAAATATGCAAAGTTTCTGAAAGATTTATGCATACATAAAGATAAAATTAATGAATTAGAAACTATTCCTTTAGGTAGTTCTATATCTGCTTTAATGGGAGGTATACCCGAAAAATATAGTGACCCAGGTCCATGTATGGTAAACTGTACCATTGGAGGTGTAATATTTTCAGATTGCATGTGTGACTTAGGAGCGTGTGTTAGTATAATGCCATTGTCTATATATGATACCTTAAGGCTCCCTCCCTTAAAAAGGTCGGCAGCTCATTTTGTGTTAGCAGATAAAAGTATTATTACAGTAGTTGGAATTGTTGAAGACGTATTAGTGAGAATTAAGGGGCTCACATTTTCCATTGACTTCTATATCCTGGAAATGCCCCCTAATAACTCAGGAAGACCATCATTAATCCTGCTTGGAAGACCATTCTTGAAGACTTCGAAGTTCAAACTGGATGCATTCTCAGGAACTTACTCCTTTGAGATAGATGGCAGAACAGTGAGTTTCAGCTTAAATGAAGCCATGAAGCACCCTCCGGAAGATCATTCTATCTTCCAGTGCGACATCATTGATGAAACTGTAGCTGAAGTTCACCAAGAAGAAGTATAAGAGAAGCACATGGAGCAAGGTCCAAGTGTGGGGACACCCTCTGAACACAATAAGGACACTTTGCCATTATCACTAACCCCGGATGACCCAGAGCCTAGCAATGAGCAGAAATTAGAATTGAAGCCACTTTCTCCACACCTCAAGTATGCTTACCTTGAGGATAATCAGAAGTTTCCAGTTATCATTGCAAGGAAACTCACTTCACAACAAGAGGAGCAACTGCTCAGTGTGCTGAGAAAGTACAAGAAAGCAATTGGGTGGAGCTTGGCGGATATAGTAGGCATCAGCCCTCAAGTTTGTGAGCACAGAATATACTTAGAAGAGGAATCAAAGCCCGTCTGTCAACCACAAAGAAGATTGAATCCCACCATCTTAGAAGTTGTCAAGAAAGAAGTGACCAGGCTACTTGAAGCAGATATCATTTACCCCATCTCAGACAGTGAATGGGTCAGTCCAGTACAAGTGGTGCCCAAGAAGTCTAGAGTTACAACAGTAAAGAATGAGCATGGAGAGCTCCTGACAACTAGAGTGCAGAATTTATAGAGGGTTTGCATTGACTATAGGCGTCTCAACCAAGCTACTCGCAAGGATCACTACCCTTTGCCATTCATTGATCAGATGCTTGACCGCCTATCAGGTAAATCCCATTACTGTTTTTTAGATGGTTATACAGGCTATTTTCAAATTCATATAGCTCTTGAAGATCAAGAGAAGACTACTTTTACATGTCCCTTTGGAACGTATGCATATAAGAGGATGCCTTTTGGCTTATGGAATGCACCGGCTACTTTCCAAAGATGCATGATGAGTATCTTTTTAGATCTTATTGAGAACTGTATGGAATTATTTATGGATAATTTTAGCATATATGGTGATTCGTTTAACCTCTGCTTGGATAGTTTGGCTAGAGTATTAGACAGGTGTGTTAGTTCAAACCTTGTATTGAATTTTGAAAAATGTCACTTTATGGTAAAACAAGGTATTGTACTAGGACATGTTGTGTCTAATACTGGTATTTCTGTAGATCCAGCAAAGGTAGATGTCATTTCTAGTTTACCTTACCCCTCCTCCGTGAGGGAAGTCCGTTCGTTCCTAGGCCATGCAGGTTTCTACAGGAGATTCATTAAGGACTTCAGTAAGGTAGCATTACCTTTATCCATACTTCTGCAGAAAGATATTGAGTTCGAGTTCCGTGAGGATTGCATGCAAGCATTTGATAAGCTGAAGATCACCCTGACTCAAGCTCCAATTGTAAGAGGACCAGACTGGAGCCAGCCATTCGAGATTATGTGTGATGCCTCCAACCATGCAGTAGGAGCAGTGCTGGCTCAGCGCGAAGGTAAAGATCCTTTCGTAATTGTTTATGCGTCTAAGACCTTAGACGCTGCTCAGTTTAATTACACTACTACTGAAAAAGAGCTTCTTGCTATTATTTTTGCTCTGGATAAATTCCGAGCCAATTTACTAGGTACTAAGGTAGTAGTGTACTCGGACCATGCAGCTCTAAAATATTTATTAGCTAAAAAAGAGTCCAAACCAAGGTTGATACGTTGGATACTGCTGCTGCAAGAATTTAACTTAGAAATTAAGGATAGGAGTGGTAACCAGAATTTAGTGGTAGACCACTTGAGTCGCCTTAAGCACATTAAGGATGACTCTACTCCTATCAATGATACTTTCCCATTTGATAGTTTGAAAGCAGTATCTGAAGTAGTTTCTTGGTATGCACTTGTAGCTAATTATCTAGTTAGTCGTACTTTCCCTCCCAATTTTACTAAGCATCAAAGGGACAAGCTGAAAAGCGAGTCTAAATATTATATATAGGATGACCCATATTTGTGGAGGTGTGGTGCTGACCAGGTAATTAGAAGGTGTGTGCCCAATCAGAATTCCAGTCCATTTTAGAGGCCTGCCACTCTTCTGAGAGTGGAGGACATTTTGGCCCTCAAAGAACAGCTAAAAAAATTTTAGACTATGGATTCTGGTGGCTTACTCTTTTTAAAGATACTGCTGCTTTTTGTAAATCTTGTTTCCCATGCCAAAGATTTGGTAATATATCCAAGAGGGATGAGATGCCTCAACATATTATGCTTTTCTGTGAAATTTTTTATGTTTGGGGGATTGACTTCATGGGTCCATTTCCAAACTCTAATGGTTACCTTTATATACTATTAGCTGTAGATTATGTTTCTAAATGGGTGGAAGCAATTCCTACCCATACTGATGATGCCAACACTGTTGTTTTCTTTGTTAGAAACCATATTATCTGTCGCTTTGGATCACCACGAGCAATCGTAAGTGATCAAGGCACTCACTTTTGTAACAGGAGACTGACAGGATTACTGAAGAAGCATGGGATTGTTCATAAAGTAGCAACAGCTTATCATCTCCACACCAATGGACAAGCAGAAGTGTCTAACATGGAGATTAAATGCATTATGGAGAAGATAGTAAAGTCTCGTAGAAAAGACTGGAGTGCCAGGCTACAAGATGCACTCTGGGCATATAGAACAGTATACAAGACACCCATTGGGATGAGCCCCTTCCGCTTAGTGTACAGAAAGGCTTGCCACCTTTCAGTAGATGTGGAACACAAGGCTTTCTGGGCTGTGAGGGAGTGCAACATGAATTTTGAAGAAGCTGGTGCTGAAAGGAAGCTGCACCTAGCAGAATTGGAGAATCTTTACTTAGAAGCATATGACAACTCCAGGCGATACAAGGAGAAGATGAAGGCTGTCCATGACAAGCACATAAAAAGGAGAGAATTCAGACCAGGGGAGTTAGTTCTTCTCTATAACTCCAGACTGAGACTCATGCCAGGTAAACTGAGATCAAGATGGGAAGGTCCTTACAGAGTAGAAAAGGCAGAGCCATACGGAGTTTTTCACCTGCGTCATCCTTCTAGTTCAAAATTCATCAAGGTCAATGGACATCGCATAAAGCTTTATCATGGTGAGAAGATGAAGGATCACAAAGAGCTAGAGGTTTTCCTCTTGGAAGATCCACCAACAGAAGCAGAATTAGCCTCCCATGCGGGCGCGTCGCCCATGCACACGCGTGACCCTACAAACTCGACGTAAATAGGTGTATGGAAGAGAGTTATGATGGAGTGGGGCTGGAATGGTTCTGGAAGCACAAACCCCATCACGCGTACGCGTCACCTACGCGTACGCGTCATTTTTCAAAATTAGGCCATTCACGCGTGCGCATCACCCACGCGCACGCGTCACCCAAAATTTTTGCAATATGCGAACGAAACAGAGAGTTATGCGTGTGCGAGGTTGCACTCACGCCAATAGCATAAATCAGGTCACGCATGCACGTCACCCACGCGAACGCGTCACCTGAAAATCTCACAAACCACGTGAACGCGTGCTCCACGCGTCCGCGTCATATGCGACGCACAGTTTTACTATGTCAGCGCCAGATATCTTATCTTTTCTTCCCCAATCCTAATTTTTTCTTCTCCCTTCTTATTTTTTCTCCCTTCTTTCTTCTTTATCCCTTCTTACTTTTTACCTTTTTCTCCCCTCTTTTTCACATCCATTCTCAAGGTTCTTTTCTTTTCTTCTTCCCTTTTTTACTTTTCCATTATTATTATTACTTTTATTTATGTTTTCTTCTTCTTTTTCTTCTTACTTTCATTATCTATGTCTTCTTTTTCTTTCTTTTTCTTTTTACATTCTTTTCATTGGTGTTAGAAATTTAACTGGGTGATTGTTTTCTTCTTATTTTGCTTGTGGATTATTTAAAAGTTGTTTGACAATTAATATTACTTCTCAAGGGTTGCTTGCATATTCAATTTAATACTTTCAACAACATATTTACCATGCATGCTAAGTGTTTATGAAAAACCCGTATGGTATTATGCATTTTTAAATTATTCTATTCTTCTACTCTAATGCCTGTTTTTCACAAAACCATTTTTATAAATTATTCATTAAGTATAATTGTCAAAACAAACAGGTTGTTAGTTTGAAAGAGTTGATAATCAAATTGGACATTTAATGCTTGATCTATGCTACTCATGCCTTTGCTAGCATGCCAATAAACATCTTGCATCTACTTGCCACAACATGCACTTGCTATATTTCCATTGATGAACTTCTCACATGTAGTCGCGACCATGTGTTAACGACATCCCTCATTACTGTGCATTGATTATCACTTGTACTGTCCTCTTCCTTGCTCGAACCCTTAGCTTTACATATTACTTTTCTTTTCCTTTTTCAGGATGACTACCAAGAAGGGTAAAAAGAAAGCTACTCCCAAACCACCAGCAAGGAAAGAAACAAAAAGAGCACTAGCTGCAGAGCCATCTTCAACAGCAGTAAAGCCCTCAACAAAGCGAATCAAGAGGATCATTAAGGTCGATGAAAAAGAGAAAGCCTTTCCAGCAAAGGACACTGCGCGGTTCACTAACCGCTACTGTGAGCAGATGTTCCCTATCCTGGCTGAGAGGAACTATAATAATGAATACCTTCTCATCCTCTCGACCAACATTGTTGACTTTGTTGAGCCCCGAATTGAACGAAGACAATGGGGATTCCTACGGAGACAGCCACGGCAGGTTAACCTTTCATGGGTAGTTGAATTCTACTCCAATTTTCACATGCCAACCATGCAGTCTGTCTATGTCCATCAGAAGAGGCCATTCAACGAGCTTTAGATCTTCCCCCTACTCCAGAAGGATTGGACGCATTCCAAAAAGTCTCATTCAAACGCCAGACATACCAATTTGACTAGGACACCGTTCTCAGAGTTATAGCACAACCTGGCAGTAGATGGATCTATGGATACCATCAATCTCGACCTAAGAGCATATTGGCTTCAGCACTCACCTTGGAGGCTGGAGTATGGGTACAGGTTATGTCACATTACGTCTTTCTGAGCACTCACGAGTCCTCCTTCACTGCAAACATGGCTGTTCTACTTTGGTGTATCCTTACAGACCAGCACCTCAATTTACCAAGACACATTTGGCATGCTATGGGACACGTACAAATTGCGGACAACCTACCTTTTCCCGCCTTGGTTTTAGATCTAGTCTCAGCAGCCAGAGTATCCTACAGAGATGGGGACACCAAGGCCATGATTCCGTGGGATGATCAGATCGTCCCTAACGGGAAGTATATTAGACCTCCAGCAGCCACTACTAGCCGGACTGCAGAACCGGGCAAAGATATTCCTTCTCCTTCCACATCCCAAGCAACTTCAACAAACCAACTGCTCCATCAGATACTTGAGAGGTTGGACCGGCTTGACCGGAAAGGAAAGCAAAGGGAGTGCCGTAACAAGCGCCGATTTACATACCTCAAGGAGCTGCTTGTTAGTAACCACCCACCTGAAAAAAACCTAGACACCCCAGACTCCACTTCATTTACAAGCACAGGGAGCCATGACGGTCCCGATTGTGGAGATGCTGCTACCAGCCCCCCTTTGTTCCTGACTGACGGCACCGAAGACGGTGTCAAGCTTTAAGTGTGGAGAGGTCAGTTAGTACCTGACTTCCAAAGGTAACTACTCTTTCTTAACACCAATAGGTTATTTTTATTTTGTTAGGATAGGATAAATTACATAGTAATAGGTTATTTGCATGCATGTTCTATTTGGTTGAAAAACAATAAGTTTCTTTTTAAGACCCTATTTTTGAAAATTTCACTAATTTAAATCAAAACTTTTTGTGTTAAACTTGTTTGAAGATTGTATTTGGAACATAGTTTAAAGTTAAGAACACACAACCCAGTGAGAATTGAGCTTAATTACATGGTTACACTATTTAACCATAAAATTTTTTTATTCTTGTGTGTTTACTTCTCTATGATTATAATCTATATTTTGTTCCATCCTATATGTCCAATGTTTGATGTCTTATATGCATGCATATGATTGAGGCCATTACTTGATTATTAACTCACTTATCCCAAATAGCCTACCCTTCCATTCACCTTTGTTAGCCACTTTGAGCTTTTTAATCTCATTTGTTCTATATTTTACCACATCACTAATCTTAAGTGGAAAAATAAGTAATACCCCAAATTGAATCTTTGGTTAGCTTAAGATAGAGATTGTGTATCAATTAAGTGTGGGAAACTGTGGGAACATGGGTCAACAAGGGAATGTGTTATGTTTTTACAATTGATAAAATATTGGGAATTTGGGTGCCTACTCATGTGAAACTAGAAAAATTAAAAATCCAGGTGCATTGATAAAAGTTATGTTTATTTTTACTTTAAAAAAATTCAAAAATATTCAAGTAATTAAGTAAATAAATAAATGAATAAAGGGGAAAAATTACCCCAATGTTAAATTTAACGAAAAATCAATGCATATGCGATACAAGTTAAGAGAAAAGTTGATGCATGAGTATGTAATACAAAAGTGGGAAAATTTTGGGTAGCTAGGCATGATTTAAGAAGAATATAGAGTATGTATAGGTAAGAGCTTAGGTTAATCAAAGATTCAATTTATAGCTCACTTAGCCATATATATACCCTCACCTTTACCTTGGTCCCATTACAACCTTGAAAAGACCTCATGATGTTTGCATTGGTACATTAAATACTTTTTGATTGGTTAGGTAAAGAAAAAAGTTTAGAAAGCATGACTAGAGAAGAGTAGAGTGATTACCCTATACACTTGAGTGATTAGAGTGCACATATACTATCAGTGAGGGTTCAATGCTTAATTCTATGTTCCCTGCTTTCATGAGCTGTCTTCTTACAAGTTTACTTGTTTCTAATGTATAGTTTGAATTAGTGGAATTTGAGTTATTTTTGTCTTGAAGAACTTATTTACTTTTAACCAAGTAGGCAAAAATCATTTTAGCATATAGTCGCATTCATATACATAGGTTGCATTGCATTGCATGAGTCTTACTTTTCCCTACTCATTTATTTTATCTCCTTAAGCTAAGCATGAGGACATGCTAATGTTTAAGTGTAGGGAGGTTGATAAACCACTATTTTATGGTTTATCTTGTGTTTAATTGAGTGGTTTCATCAAGCCTTTACCCACTTATTCACATAAATGGCATGATTTTACAATTCCTTCCTAAGTTTGTTCTATGGTTGAAAACTTGCTCCCTAGAAATCTTTAATTTGTGTATTTAATTCTCCTTTATACCATTCGATGCCGTAATCCGTGTGTTAAGTGTTTCAGACTTTATAGGGCAGGAATGGCTTAGAAATTGGAGAGGAAGCTTGCAAAAAATGGAAGGAACACAAGAAACTAAGGAGATGACCAGCGAGCATCGACACGCACGCATGGCTCACGCGTGCGCGCGACATGAAGAAATTTGCAGCGACGCGTGCACGTGCCTAACGCGTACGCGTGGATTGGAGTCTGCACAAAAGACCCGCACGCGTGGACGACACGTACGCGTGACAAGGAAATTCGCCAAATGACGCGCACGTGTGACTGACGCGTACGCGTGACCTGCCGATCTGCAGAATTAACAGAAAATGCTGGGGGCGATTTCGGGCCGTGTTTTGACCCAGTTTTCAGCCCAGAAACACAGAATAAAGCCAGGAAACGTGCAGAGACTCAGGAGACACATTCACACATTCTCATTAGGATAGTTTTTAGGTTTTTAGATTTGAATCTAGAGAGAAACTACTCTTCCTCTAGGTTCTATTTACATTCATAGTTTCATAGTTTATTGCTTTTGCTTTTGGATATTGAAGAGTCTTCACCTCCGTTGAAGATACTATTCTAGTTTGTTTCCTTACTTGCTCTTTTATTTATTCCATATTCTTAATTCTTGTTTAGAGTGGTAATTGGATTATTTTCATGGATTGTTATTGCAAAGGATTACTTTTACTTTTAATTAATTTAAATCTCCATTTTATTTAAATTATTATGTCTCTTTTCTATTCCAAACTCCCAATAATGAAGATGGTATCCATGTCAATAGAGTAGATTCCCTACTTGACATGGGGGTTGATTAAGAGGAGACACTTGAGTTGGAATACTCAAGTAATTAGTTAAATTAGAAGTTGTTGGCTAATTCTGTATTTACTAATGCTAGACCTTCCCAAGGGAGAGGACTAGGATTTGCGAATAAGAGTTAGCTCAATCACTTGACTTTTTTTATTTAGTAAGGGTTAACTAAGTGAAAATAACCACCTCTTTATACTACACTTGAGAGAATTCCAACAAGGACAGAACTTCCAATTAATCATTCTCCCAGTCAAGGCTTTTTATTCTGAATAATATAAATTCCTTTTAATTTTCATTGCACTAAATTACAATTGTTTATTTTCTGTTAATCAATTCTCAACTCTCGGAAACTCCTGATTAATAAATTAGCACCCTTTCTAGCAACTCGTTGGGAGACGACCTGGGACTCATACACCCAGTATTTTTATTCTAATTTTTGTGATATCTTTCTAAATTGATGCGGCAGATTTTTGCTGGTTAAGAGCTATACTCGCAACGCTGTTCTTATATTACAATCTCTTAATTGCTCTAATTTCTGCCACGCATCAGTGAGGCATAAGCTACAACCTTATGATGCTGCATCAACACACATCCTAAACCTTTCAAGGATGCATCACAGTACACCTCGAATGGTTCTCTCGGCTCAGGAAACACTAATACAGGGGCGGTAGTCAATCTCTGCTTTAAGGCAAGGAAACTCTCCTCACACTCGGGTGTCCATTCAAAAGGAACATCCTTCCTGGTCAGCTTGGTCAAGGGCAAAGCGAGCTGTGAAAACCCTTTAATGAACCTCCAATAATAACCCGCCAAGCCTAAGAAACTTCTGATTTCCGTCACTGAAGTTGGTCGCTCCCAATTCATCACCGCCTCAACCTTGGCAGGATCAACTGCTATTCCTTGCTTACTTACCACATGACCAAGAAATTTCACCTCAGACTTCCAGAACTCACACTTGGATAGCTTGGCATACAGCTTCCTATCCTTCAGAATTTGTAACACTGTTCGCAAGTGTTCAGCATGCTCATCCTCAATCTTAGAATAGATAAGAATGTTGTCAATAAACACAACAACAAACTTATCCAGATATGGATGGAAAATTCTGTTCATGTAATCCATGAATATTTCCAGAGCATTAGTTATTCCGAAGGACATCACGGTATATTCATAGTGGCCATAACGCGTTCTGAAAGTAGTTTTGGGAATATCCTCATCTCTGACCCTTATCTGGTGGTATCCGGATCGTAGATCAATCTTAGAGAACACACCGGCTCCCTGTAATTGGTCCATCAGCTCATCAATCCTTGGCAACGGGTATTTATTCTTCACTGTAACCTTATTCAGCTGCCTATAGTCAACACATAAGCGCATACTTCTATCTTTCTTCTTCACTAGTAATACCGGCGCACCACACAGTGATACACTTGGTCGGATAAACTTCTTACCCAACAGATCCTCCAGTTGAATCTTTAATTCGGCCATTTCTAGAGGCGACATCCTGTAAGGAGCACTCGAGATTGGTCCGGCCCCAGGTACTAAATCAATAACAAACTCATCTTCCCGTTTTGGTGGAAATTCATCAATATCATGAGGGAACATCTCCGGAAACTCACACACAACTGGGATTTGTTCCAAGTTCTGATCATCACCCGACACACCCGCAGATAACAACAATATCCCCTGACATTCATCCCCAGAATAGTTCACCATCATGGAATTCAAGTAGCAGTTATTCACTACAACCGGCCCTTCAGTGCCTTCAGGCATAAAATACACTACTTTCGCCGAGAAATCTAGTAGAACGCAGTTCTTGGATAACCATTCCAATCCTAAAATGAGATCAAGACCAGTCATCGGCAAACAAATTAAGTTATGCACGAAATCACGCCCTTGTACTCGAAAAGGAACTTGGGGGCACTCTAACCTAGTCACCATAGCCTCGTGGGTAGCATTATATACCTTTAAATCATACCCCAGTACTACTATTTTCAATCCTAGCTCATCAGCCTTCTCAAATGCAATAAAAGTATGTGAAGCTCCAGAATCAAACAAAGCATTCAAAGTTTTACCCGCCATCTCACAGTTACCTCTGATCAATGTCTCTGACCCCTCAGCGCCTACTGAAGAAGTAGTGTATACTCTTCCTGGTTGTTGCACCCTGCCTGTCTTATACCTCTTCTTCTCTGGACAACTACTAGCCAAGTGTCCCAGCTGCCCACAGGAGTAACAGACTCCAATCCCAAACTTGCATGGTCCTGAATGATACTTCCCACATCTGTGGCAACTCATATCCTGATGTGGTTGTTTCCCCTATCTCCTTCCCTGATTAGCATTGGTATTAGGCCTCCTGAAGTTGCCTTGCCCCTGATTGTTCTGAGGGACAAAGCTACCACGCTTGAACTGTCTACCTCTGGGTGCAAAGTTCCTCCCTGTGGTCCTCTGGAATGGCATCCTTAGACTCCCTTTTTCTGCTGCAGCCCTTCTGACACAATCCTCTGCCACCCTGCTCCTATTCACCAGTTCAAAAAACACCCGAATCTGCATAGGCGCCACAAAGCTCTTAATATCACTCCTAAGGCCTCCTTCATACTTTATACACTTCCACTCAGTAAAGTCCTCAGGAGCTCCCTGACAGATGCGTGAGAAGCGGCACAATTCCTCAAACTTACTGGTGTACTCAGTAATAGTCATTTGGCCCTGTTTAAGTTGAAGCAGTTCGAGCTCTTTAGCATTTCTGAATGAGGTAGGGAAATATTTCTTATAGAATTCATCTCGGAACAACTCCCAAAAGATCACAATTCCATCAGGCTGCAGAATGTGCCTCATACCCTGCCACCAGTGCTGAGCTTCACCATGCAACTGGTAAGTTCCAAACTCAACCCACTGTTCATCCGGAATCTGTTGAGCCTGTAATGCTCGCTCAATGGCCTGTATCCAGTTATCAGCATCGATCAGATTCGAGGTCCCTCTGAAAGTTGGAGGGTGAACCTTCAAGAAGGAAGAGAGCGTCATTGGACCATTATCACCTTTATTACCATTGTTCCCATTATTCATTTGGTTTCCCAGGGCTTCAGCTGTCACTTGCATAGCTGCTGTCATATTGCCTAATGCAGCCATGAATTCTATAGGGTTAGGAGTGTTTCCTGATGCTTCAAGCATAGCATTGCCTATTCGGCCTCTACCTCGCCCACGTCTGCGTTCGCGAGTAGACATCTGGTCCCTATACACACCAAACAAGTGATATCAAGTTGATCAGTCTCAATATCGCAAGTTCAATGCTTTAAGTCCCAAATGCATGCTCATAAATGTTTATGCCACATATATCAGTTAGATATCCTAATAGCACATAAACACACACACAGAGAATGCACAAAAGCACAATCAGTCCATCCTCAGGCTCTATAGGAACGAACTGCTCTAATACCATGATGTAACACCCTACTACACAGAGTTTTACGCTTAAGTCGTAGAACAGAGGTAGTGTGGTGTTACGGACCTCTAAACAGCAAAATAAATACATAGTAGAGAAGAAGATAATATACTAGGAGCCTTGAAACAAAACGGATAAGCAAAAATCGCAAAATGAAAAGCGCAACGCTCAAAAGAAAGGATTATTTGCGTGCTAAGAAACCTAATAGAAACATGATAAAAAGAAGCAAAAGGATAAAGGAAAGCCAAGGAAACTGCATAACTAGCCCCTGACTCAGCCTGCGAAGCTAAGGCTGGCTGGAGGATACATATAAACATATATACATACATAAGTGTCCCCAAAATACACCAAAATACCAAAGTAAACTCCTATCTCTCCCTCAACCTCTAAGAGGAGCAGCGTACATAAGTTACTTGGAGAGTAAGCTAAACATATATATATATATATATATATATATATACACGTATGCTGAAGCCACGCGTACGCGTACGTTGAAATTGTGCTAAACGCACAGTTCCCGCATGGTCCTGACACAACTCTCTATCCAGGCCATGCGGTGGCATAGTCCGCACACAGTGGACGCATGGTCAGATTTGGGGTGTCACGCGTATGCGTCGGGCATGCATACCTGTGACTCTTCTTTTTTTTTTTTCTCCTTCAAAACTCAAGGATAAATAGGATTTTTCACCCACTATTTACATTTTTAAAACCAACCAAATTTCAAAATTAGCACAATCCTTAACTTTTAAAAACTATTCAAACACTCAACTATGCAATTCAAACAAAAATGCAATTCAAAACAAGTTTTCCAACTATTCTAACCTACAACTTAAAACAAAAATCTAACCAATCAAACTAACATCTAAGGGTAATATATACAATAGTGATATAAAGAAAGAAAGTACTTAATAATGGAAACTCAATTCATTCATCAACTATATACACAAGAGAATAGAAAGAGTTTACTATGGTGGGTGTCTCCCACCTAGCACTTTTATTGATTGTCCTTAAGTTGGACATTTGGGAAGCTCCTTGTCATGGTGGCTTGTGCTTGTATTCATCCTTGAACTTCCAACAATACTTGGATCTCCAAAATGCTCCAAGATTTTCAATTGATTGCACCAAGCCTTGATGAAGTTCTAAACAAGTTATGAGCTCCCAAAGTTGATCCTCATGTGGTAATCCGGGATCCCAAATCTTGTTTTCACACCCATCTTCAAGTTGATCATTACAATTCCAATTGGGTGACAAGCAATTCGAATTCTCACTCTAGCACACAAACATTTTCCTAGACCCAAGTAATCTAGCTCTACACCAATCCTTGCACTTCAACCTTGAGCTCTTAACCTTAATGAACCTTGATTTACAATGCCTACTATTAACCATCTCCTTTTTGCTCTTGAATCCGCAAAGAGCTCTAAGTTGCCCATCCATCTCAAGAAAACCATATTCAAGCGGGAAAATAAAGCTTCGGGATAAGAGATTTACCCACTTGAATAAAAGAATGGATGGTTGCTTAGTGAGAGAGGCTCCAACTGGCTTTGGCAGGGTGATTGCAACTCCCTTTGGCTCTTTCTTGATAACTTTCACCTCTTGACAAGCTTCTTTAACTTTAACCTCTTCCTCACCAGATTCTTCTAATTCTTCCCCATCACTCAAGTCATAAGTTGGAGGTTGAGTGAGGTCTACCTCAACATCAAATTTGTAACACCCTACTACACAGAGTTTTATACTTAAGTCGTAGAATAGAGGTAGTGTGGTATTACGGACCTCTAAACAGCAAAATAAATACATAATAGAGAAGAAGATAATATACTAGGAGCCTTGAAACAAAACGGGTAAGCAAAAATTGCAAAATGAAAAGTGCAACGCTCAAAAGAAAGGATTACTTGCGTGCTAAGAAACCTAATAGGAACATGATAAAAAGAAGCAAAAGGATAAAGGAAAGCCAAGGAAACAGCATAACTAGCCCCTGACTCAGCCTGCGAAGCTAAGGCTGGCCTGAGGATACATATAAACATATATACATACATAAGTGTCCCTAAAATACACCAAAATACCAAAGTAAACTCATATCTCTCCCTCAACCTCTAAGAGGAGCAGCGTACATAAGTTACTTGGAGAGTAAGCTAAACATATATATACATATATACAAACAGAAACCAAAATACACCCAAGGACTACTTCGCTTCCCAGGATCCAGACGTCTAGCGAGGAGCCTCTCGACCTGCATCTGAAAAATAACAATATAATATGGAATGATAACTGGAGGTTCTCAGCATGGTAAAAGTGCCACGCGTATAATAAATAAGGTCCTGAGAATGCCATAGGCAATCCTAGAACTCCGTTATTCAATTATCTAACTTAAGTACTAAACAGAAGCCATAAACAGGGGTAGGTATTCTAAATCTACCTAACTTACTCAAGTTTAATCTTAACCTAACATCAAACCATTTCTCCATTTCCCCCATTCCTCCATCACTCATAATGCTATAGAAACAAGCAACCAAACAAGTTCACGCACAAGTAATAAGCAGATAGTACAAATAGCAAGTATAACAGATAGCAGGTGATATATATCAGTTAGGCATACCCAGGAAATGCAAGGCAACCAATACAAACAAATGCATATGATGCATGACTGTCCTATGCCTGATGGGCCCATCTGTCGGTTATCCAGCCAACCCGACAAGTCCAAAAACTTTAGACTGTCCCCCGCCGGGCATCCCCAAGAGTCTATGCATAGAGTTCACATTTAATCATCATATAATCACTCAATGGGGACAATCCATACCCGGGAATTTATATGTGCTCGGTCACCCTTACGACATAGGGTAACCAGAGTATCGAGATTCAACTTGGAACACGTGGGGGCAAGCCACGGTTTTTACCCAGGAAAACTCGTATCTCAGATATCATTATTCATAAGCCATGGCAATTATCATCATTACATCATCAAATATCAAGCCTTAACGTTAAACTTCATTAACATTCTTATTTTCTCCATAAAAGCCACCGTTTACAACTTTCTTCACCCTCAAGTTATCTTGTTTTCCTAGCTTCTTTTATCTACTGGACCTAGAACCATACTTTAAGCCTTAAAGGGAAGAAAATAGAGGTTTAGAAGTAGAAAATTAGTTTAAAAATGGCCAAACCCGATTTTTGCAGCAGGCAGCATCCACGCGTACGCATGAACATGCTCACACACGTACGCATGCCTCTCGTGCATGCGTCGCCAAAATTCCACGCCACGCGTACGCGTGGTTGGGCGTTTTTCAAAAAAAAATGGGCAGAATGCCCAGAAAGCTTGCAGCAACCTGTTTGGTCATCCTGAACTCAGATTTAAACACTAAACTTGCAACGTCTATAACTTTCTTCACAAAATTTTGTTTTCCACAAAGTTGATATCAATAAAAAACTCTTAAAACCATCTTTTATTTGCAACAAACCACAATTCAATCCAAAATTTGAGGAGAATATTATGGACGTCCAAAGTTCATCAAAATTTGGTTTTAACCAATTTCCAACAAAACCTCACTTTCATCAATTTAATTTTCTTACCATTAAAACTTACCTTACAATACCATATCAACCCAATTCACCAACAACCATTGCCAATATAACCTATAATCAACTTAACCAACCTTGATCATCAATAATTATCTGCATTTACCTCATACATCATTAACCCTTCATTTATTCATATCAATTCTTCACCTATGCCAACTTTCATCATACATTTGTCAACCTTCCATCAACATACACCAATTAAATGCCATTAACATAAACCAACTCTTTATACACATTAATCCATCAACTTTACATAACACATTTTAGTAACAAACACCAACCATAATCCATCAATACATCAACATCAACACAACCCCTTATAAGCAAATCCAAAAGCATAAAATTAATGCCCTCAATGTCTCATAATTCCAATATGTGTTCATCAACAAATATACTAACAACAATACAAAACTACTCATTTAATGCCATTAACAAATTCAACTTATCCTATGGTTCTTCTAACCTAAGTTTTTACAACACCGTAAATATTACACGTGCGAAAATTAAACCATACCTTGGCCGATCACTTAGCTCACCCAAGGCAGCCTCACAACACAAAATTACAACCCCTCCAAGCTCAACCAAACAGCCCCAAAACAAGCCTTGATTACCAACAAACCTCCAAGTAATCCCAATTCAATTCCAATGCATAAACACCCACTTAACCTACACCTAATACATATATATACCTAATACATATATATATATATATGTTCCAATTCAGTTTTCCATTACAAATACAAAATGGAGCTAGGATTAGGGTGTTCTTACCATACCCATATGCTCAATAGCTTGAGCCCACAAGTTCCGAAAGCTAACTTGAATCTAGAACACAAAATTGGACAAGATTCACCATAGGTTTTCAAGTTTACCAAAGAAAGAAAAATAGGAATTCTGAACCTAATAGGAGGCTTACTAGTAAAATTTTTCAGATAGAAAGGTAGAGCTCGACGCGCTGGACGCGTAGCCGCGAACGGTGCGGCGATCGGAGCTCAAATGAGGAAGTTATGGTAGTTGGAAGGAATGGTAAAAGTTTGGGGATCTCCTCTCCCCCCCCCCTTGCTGTGTTGCTGCGTGGTGAATGAAGTGAGGAAGAAGAAGCTGATGCTTCTTTTAAATTATGGGTCCGGTTGGACCCATGGGTCCGATTTGGGCCTCGGTTCAACCGATTCGGCCCTTTCGGTCCGATTTTGGGCCAAATTTTTGAAATTGGTATCAAAATTCTCGTTTCGACGAGCTCTATCCCATTTTGATATTAGTTTTGCATATTTAGCTTTCCTAATAAAAATTCAATTTATTAACTAATTATTTACCGATTTTAGCGGGATTTACAAAATTTAAATTCAATGGGGGAGGATTCATCAAGCTCAAAAGGATCATATGTTGATGCAAAATCATCATCAATAGGGGGACTTGTTGCTTGTTTTATTTCTTCTAATTCTTCATGTATAACATGCTTTGGAGGTTGTGCACTATCTTTCTCAACACCAATTTCAAACTTCTCAGAAGAAGGCTCTACAACTTTAGATTCCCATAGCCATTCAACATCTCCTAAATCTTAAATCACTTATTCCTCTTCAATAATTTTTGCTTCCTCCACCTGTTCTAATACAAAATTCCACTCCTCATCCTCTACTTTAGTTTCTAACCTCTCTTTCATACTCTACTATTCATTTAATTCTCCACAATTGGCAATGAAAGTACTTTAATTGCTTAAGCGTTGGGAGACTAAGTTGTTTACTACCTCAACTAAGATAGGCATGATAGTTTCTTGCCTCCTGTAAGCTTTACGTTACTCTTGAATAACTAAAATGAGAATGTCATTATTAGAGTTTAAAGTGGAATGAGGGGTTCATTGCTTGGAAGAAAGGGTTCATAATAAGAAGGTGATTCATCTTAGTGAGCATATGGAGATGGTGTATATTGAGGTGGTTCTTGGGAGTATTGATGTTGAGACTGTGGTGGCTCTAAGTATGGTTCATATGGCTCATATGGTTGTTGGTATGGTGGATATGGGTTAGGATCATATGGAGGTATTTAGTGGTATGAGGCTTGTGAATAAGGTTGAGAACAATGTTGAGGAGGGGGGTCATAGGTATATGGTGGTGGTGATTGGTAACCACAAAGAGGTCCACCATCTCCATTAGATTGGTATGCATCATGATTTGGGTAATTCTCATAGTATACCGGAGAGGGTTGTTGCCATGAAAATTGATCACATGCTTGAGGCTCCTCACACCTTTGATTTTCCCATCCTTGATACAAACTTTCATTAATTTCCATTTCTTACAACATAGTTAGAACCAAACTCATAGGCAAAAGGGTGAGAATTCATAGTGAAAAGAGAATAAAAATTAAAATAAAAGCTACTAAGAAAACAAGGAAAACAAACTCCTAAACTAGCAAAAACTAGCAACAAACCAAAAATTAAGCTATTCACAATATTAACATATATATAATAACCAATAACAAGCGCACATTTACAATTTCCCGGCAACGGCGCCAAAAACATGACGGAGGAAAATCGTCGGTTAGAATTTTCACAAAAATAATCTCGTTGAAGTATAGATCCAAACCGACAAACAACCCTCAATCAAAGTTTAATTTATTTGTCACAAGTACAAACTAATAAAAACTGAGAGTATTTAAACCTCAGGTCGTTTCTCAAAGAAATTACAAGGAAGTGTGCATATTATTGGTTATGAGATATTGTGGGAGTTTTTAATATGATAAACAAGAAATTAAAGCTAACAACTAAGAAAGGTCTTAGCAAGGGTTGAGAATTGGAATTATCCTCATTATCATCCTCAATTGTGATGGTAATTGTAAATTGCTTTCACCTAGTTATCCTCTAACGATTAGAAGAAAGTCAAGTGGACAAAATTGACTAGATTTCACAAGTCCTAATCAAAGATTAGCTTTAGTGGAATTTAAGCTAACTAGCAACCTTCAATTACCAATCAACAAGAGATTTTGATAATTCAAGAGTCTCCAAATTACTCAATCCAAGCCAAGAACACAAAAATCTACTCTAAAAACCAACCAAACATTTTATTAAACACTTAGAAGATATAAAAGAAAAGCATGGTAAGATTGCAATAATAATAATAAAATCTAAGGCTAACATTTGCAAGATAACAATAATAACAATTAAAGAAACAACAATAAACATGAAAACATAAATTGCATTAATAGAAATTGAAATTAACAAGAGTTCATAACATGAAAGTAACAAAATAAAGGAAATAGCAAGTAAAACTAGGAAAACAAAGATGTAAGAACAAGAAATTGCAAGGAAAACCAAATCAATACAAGAATTAAACCCTAAATCTAAGAGAGGTAACCTAAATCTACCCTAATTCTAGAGAGAAGAGAGAGCTTCTCTCTAGAATATAATCTAAAACATGATTCTAAACTATACCTAATTGCTCTCCCCTTTGTTCCTCCTTGAGAATTGCATGAAATACTTCAGAAATAAATTGAATTTAGGCCTGGATGAGATCAGAAATTGCCAGCCACATTTTCTTTAAGTTGGTCACGTGCCAAGTGACGCGGGATGCTTTTAATAATTCCACCAAATCCTCATTCTTCATGAAGTCTCCACCTTGCATGCTTTTTTTTCACTTCTTTGATCCAATCCTTGCCTTCTAAGCCTAAGATCACTAAACAAACACATCAAGGTATCGAATGGAATCAAAGTGAATTAAATTTAGCGAATTAAAAGCCTAAAAAGCATATTTTTAATCACTAATTAGGAGAAATTCATACAACTATGCTATTTTAGTGAATAAATATAGGACAAGTTGATAAAATCCACCAAATTCAATAAAAGAGAAATTATAAAATTGTGATTTATCACAACTTCAGGGAGAAAGACTCCTTCCTCTGTGCTCCCTGCTGCTGGACTAGAAGAGGCCTGGCTCCGAGTAGCCTCTCAACTAACTCCTAGGTCCCGGTACCGTACCACATGTGAAAGTCACGAAAGCAACTACCCATGGGCTCTCCATTAGCGTGCAGTCCGAGGTGGTATGCGACGTCCTAGAGGGTGATCGTGCACTCACCCCCACGGCATGTGGAAAGTGTGGTCTCTGGACGCCAATACTCAACGAATGCCGTGATCAGGGAGTTGTCGAAGATAAAATCTCTAAGCGGCAATGCATCCCGAACCGGGCCTCCCTCAAGCACGGGACAATGCGTCTAGTGGTGGGAGTGTGTGACCCACTCTCTTCGGAAGAAACAGGCGAGGCCTCTTGTAAACAATAAGAATATCGAATCAGGAATTAATTTAGCTTATAAGTAAACTATTCAAGCAAATAAGTACAAATACTTAAATTATAAATTTATTTACATAAAAAAATTACTTGAATAATGGAAATGCTTAGATAAATAATTAACTTTAACGTCTATTTTAATGCAAATGAAAATCTCTCCTAAGATAACTAATGACTACACTTTCTATTTTTTAATTAATTTAAATAAAATTATTTAGTGAAATAGTGAATAACAAAATTCATTTCACAACTCCTATATATGGTAGATTAAGTGAAAAACGTTTACTTAAGAAAACTTAACAAAAATAATTTAAACATAAACATTTTTCTTCATGATTAGGTTTATTACAAATTGTTAATATCCTAAATTAATAACTAAATTAACAAACATATGCTTAACAATAATTTAGCATACTAGTATTTAAACCTAACATATCTTAGCATTTAAAAAAATCCTAATCTTAGTTAATAACCTTAATTAATAACTAAATCAATAACATCTGATGAGTTTGGAAAACTCTAAACTAATATTTGTGATAACTAAACATTATTAAAAATAATTAATTACAAAATTATTAATCTGATTTTCATTTAACATATATTGATTAAATAATTTTGTTGCAGGTGCTATTTTTGGGCCGAAAATGAAACTCTGGTGCAAGCCCAATATGTTTAAAAATACTCAGCTTTGATATTAATTTATTATGATCATTGTGGCTGAGACAATGTTGTGTTTTAATTGGGCCCGAATGAGTTTGGTTGCTCTAAGCCCAAGTGTGTCACATGCTTTTCCATTTGATCATTGCTTGATCCAAATTTCATCAGGAAAGTAAATGTTATTATTGGGCTAGAGATTAAATGTTGTTGCTACCAAGCCCAATTTTAATTTTGATGAATGCCTCTTATGCTTGTTTGGTCCGAAACCAAAATGAGAAAGAAAGCAAAGTTACTTCATGTTTCCAACGGATTCCATTTATCATTATGGGATGGATCTCAAAATCTAATATGCTAGCATTGGAAAGATAAATGTGAGAGAGAGAAATTGATTTGATGAGTTCAGTAGCTTTACACGCTACCTTATGCAAGGAAGTTGAACTTTAATTTTACTTTATCATTACCCATTAGCTAGTGTTTAAATTTCTCTCTCCTCTCTCTCATCTTTGCTTCCTATTTCGGTCTTTACACAGCAAACCATGGAAGCTCTTGCAACATATCAAGATGAAGCTATGAGCAAGCTAAAGACCATCGAACTAATGATGGCAAGAAAACATAACAAAAGAAAAGTATGCTGTGGCTAAGATCTGCATCACTCTTGGTAAGATTCTGTGATGAGATCTTGGCTTCTTCATACCAAAAATGGTTGATGAAGATTCGGCCAGCAAGGAAGATCTTTGGAGGATGGCTTGTCTTTGATTCTGCTCAACCACCACAGGAAGTAGCTAGAATGGCGAAGTGATGGTAGAGGCAGAGATTGAAGCAGATGAAGTCATCATCATCATGAAGCATCAAGGGCCAGAAATCCATCTTGGAGAGGAAGCCAAGGATGGAGAGCTCGGATTGATGAAGAGTGATGACCAAGGAAGGACTAGAGGTAATTGCATGTTAGTTATTGCATGGTTATCTCTTCTCTCTCTGTGTGGCCGAACCGGTTTCTTGAAGGAAGAAAAAGTTGGCTTGGGTTTTTGGCTTCAAGTGTGGAGGCTTCTCTCTTCTATAAAAAGGGAGAACAGCCACTGTTTGGAGCAAGGAGTAAGATTTGAGAGTGCAAGGCACAGAAGTCTCAGAGCTACCTAAGCTAGCAGTTTTTCTTCTCCTTCAATGTATTCTGTTTAGTATTTTTCTGTTTAATTTTGTCATGTCTTGAGTCTCATGGAAAAAGGCAAACAGTGAGGTTTGTATGAAAAAGCCATAGAGCGAAAAAAGGCAGAGAGTGCAAAATTAAAAGAAAAAGCCATAGATGTCTTAGAGTTCCTTTGTTCATCTATGTTGTGTTTCATGATTCTGTGGGAATCCCCTTGTAAGTTGGGTTAGCACTTTACAGTTTGTAATCAGATTGATTATAGTGAAATTCCATCATGTTTGTGATGGAGACTGGATGTAGGCTGTACTGCACTTAGTAGCTGAACCAGGATATATCTGGGTGTAATTTTCTTCCCTTCTCTACTCCATTTCTGTTTCTACTGCACAGGAGCTAAAACCAAAAATATCTCGTGCCAAGTGACGAGACAAAAAGAAAAATCTCGTGGCTAGGGATGAGACAAAAGAAAAAGTCTCATGTGAAGTGATGAGCTAAAAATAGAAAAGTCTCCTCTAAGTCCAGCAAGTGTTAGCAAGCAAAAAAAGGGGGCTAAGATTCAACCCCCCCTTCTCTTAGCCACTGAAACCATCAATTGGTATCAGAGCTTGGTCTCAAAGAGATCAAGCTTTGCAGCTTGGAGAAAAGATCCTTATGGCAGAAAATAGTGGCGCAAATGTGGTGTCCTATAATCTGACTGAAGGTCAATCAAGCAACAGACCTCCTCTTTTCAATGGAAAAAATTATACCTATTGGAAGGAGAGGATGAAGATATTTGTACAAGCAGTGGATTACAGACTTTGGAAGATCATCTTAGAAGGCTCTCAATTTCCAACTAACACAAGTGCTGAAGGAATAGTCTCTCTCAAACCAGAAGCAAGCTGGACCGAGGAAGATAGGAAGAAAGTGGAGTTAAATGCCAAGGCAGTAAACCTGCTCAACTGTGCTATCAGCTTCGAGGAGTACCGACGGGTATCATGATGCACAACGGCAAAGGAAATCTGGGACAAGTTACAAATCACTCATGAAGGAACCACCATTGTAAAGAAGACTCGGACAGACATGTTAAACAGAGAATATGAAATGTTTGCAATGAAGGAAGGAGAGTCCATTGATGAACTGTTCGAACGGTTCAATGCCATCATTGTTGGCTTAGATGCTCTGGGAATTACACATTCTGAATCTGTGCTAGTGAGGAGAGTGCTGAGATGTCTCACAAAAGAGTGGAAAACAAAAGCTTTAATTATTTCTGAGAGCAGTGGCTTAGATTCTATGACTATTGATGATTTGAGAGGAAATCTTCTTGCTTTTAAAAACACCTATTTGAAAAAAGATTCAAAAAAGAAAGGAATTGCTTTTTCTTCTATGACTAACCCTCTGGATGATGAATCCAGTGATAACTCCTCTGAACATGAATTTGTGTTATTTGCCAAAAAATTCAGAAAAATGATGAAGCTCAAAGGCAAAGGTAGCAGCTCAAGGAAAGTGAAGAAAGACCTTAGCAAAGTAACCTGTTATAACTGCAAGGAAATGGAGCATTTCAAATCTGATTGTCCCAAGTTAAAGAAGGAGGAGAAGCCGAAAAGAGGAAAGAAGAAGGGACTGATGGCTTCATGGGAAGATTTGGAAAATGACTCAGATGATGATGACGAAGAATCCGAAACCAAGTCACAACCTTGTCTCATGGCAGATCACATAGATCAGGTAGTCTTTCATAATCCTAACACTGAAGATCTTCATCTTATGATAGACCACCTTTCTGAAAAAATAAGATGTTTTCTGCTGGAAAATCAAGAACTTGAACAACAAATCACCATTCTTAAGGCTGAAAACAGTTTTTTAAAAGAAAAAGTGAGAGAGGCCGAAACTGCTTGTGATCTTGTTGAAGAGAATAAGCAGTTAAGAGCCCAAATTAAGAGCTGGGAAAGTAATCATTCCGTTCTTGCATATGTGGATTGTTTTAAGCAAAATGAAGAGTTGCTTAAAGAGGTTAAAAGACTTAAGGAAGACTTAGCCAAGTTCACCCAAAGTTCTGAGAATCTGAATCAAATCTTGGCTAGTCAAAAACCTCTTTATGATAAGGCTGGGTTGGAGTTTTATAAATCTGAAAAATCTCATTTTGAAAACATTGCTTCATCTTCAAATGATACAAGGTATCAAGACCCAACTTACTTTAACAAAACAGCAACTCCAAGATTTTGTAAACTATGCAACCGAAATGGACACTTTCCCATTCAATGTTTTTTTGGTGAAAGAATGATTGGTGATAAAGTTTATAAAATTGTTTTTGATTACAATGGCTTAGGACATAGAAGATGGTTTAACGTAAAAGGATCCAAAAAGATTTAAATACCTAAGGTCACTTAAGCTTGTTTTGTAGGTGTGCCTAGCATCCAAACGGAAAAAAAAATATGTGGTATATGGATAGCAGATGCTCTAGGCATATGACCGGAAAGACAACCTTCTTCATAAAGCTTGATGAATATGATGGAGGACTTGTCACATTCGGTGATGATGCAAAAGGAAAAATTGTGGCTGTTGGGAAAGTGGGTAAAAGTTTCTCATCTTGTATAAATGATGTCCTTCTTGTACATGGCTTGAAACATAATTTACTTAGTGTTAGTCAATTATGTGATTTGGGTTTTGAAGTTATTTTTAAGAAGTTTGTTTGTTTAGTTGTTTGTGAAAAAACTGGGAATGTTCTTTTTGAAGCTAAAAGATGCAACAATGTGTATGGATTAACTCTTGAGGATTTAAAGGAACAAAATGTAACATGCTTTACATCTTTTGAATCTGAAAAATGGCTTTGGCATAGAAAGTTGGGACATGCTGCATGTATCAAATTTCTAAGCTAGTCAAAAGAAATTTGGTTAGAGGAATTCCAAACATCAAGTTTGATAAGGATCTTACTTGTGACGCTTGTCAATTGGGCAAACAAGTAAAATCCTCTTTTAAATCAAAAGATGGAATCTCAACCAAAAGGCCATTGGAGATGTTACATATTGATCTTTTTGGTCCTACTAGAACTCAAAGTTTAGGAGGTAAACACTATGGTCTTGTGGTGGTTGATGATTAATCTAGATTTGGTTGGGTACTTTTTCTTGCTCATAAGAATGATGCTTTTCATGCCTTTTCCACTCTTTGCAAGAAAATTCAAAATGAAAAGGATTTGAAAATTGCCCACTTGAGAAGTGATCATGGAAGAGAATTTGAAAACCAAGATTTTGAAAAATTCTGTGATGACTTAGGAATTTCTCATAATTTTTCATGTCCTAGAACCCCCCAACAAAATGGGGTGGTTGAAAGAAGGAATAGAAGCCTTCAAGAGATGACTAGGGCTATGCTATGTGAGAATGAAATTCCTAAATTTTTGTGGGCTGAAGCTGTGAACACAGCATGTTATATTCTGAATAGAACAATCATTAGAAAAGGATTAAAGAAAACCCCTTATGAGCTATGGAAAGGAACCTCTCCAAATCTTAAGTACTTTCATGTTTTTGGATACAAATGCTTTGTGCTTAATAATAAAGAAAATCTTGGAAAGTTTGATCCAAAATCCTATGAAGGAATGTTTGTTGGATATTCCACCACAAGCAAGGCCTATAGAATTTATCTCAAGGAGCATAGGACTATAGAGGAATCCATACATGTTACTTTTTGTGATTCTAACTTAATTCCCAGTACTGTGATAGATAATGATTCAGATGGTGAAGAAGCTGGAACAAGCAAAGAAAATCCCAAATCTGTTCAGAATGAAGAATCTGCCAGTCCAGTTTTATCTCGTCAGATTGGAGGAGACATTTCCATTTTGTCTCCTGAGCAGGCACGAGCAACTGAAACAGTGAGACCGCCAGAAGTTCATCAAAGCTCTACACCTGTCCGAAAGCCTAGAGAATGGAAGTCCATGAGAGGTTATCCTCATGACTTCATCATTGGTAATCCCTCTCAAGGAGTAACAACAAGATCATCTACCAAAAGGCAAACCGAACCTAGCAATCTTGCTCTCTTGTCACAAATAGAGCCCAACAATGTCAAACAAGCTCTTGAGAACCCATCATGGGTTAAAGCAATACAAGAGGAGCTTGCTCAATTTGACAAGAATGAGGTTTGGACACTAGTACCTCATTCGGATGGTAAGAAAGTTACCGGTACTAAGTGGGTATTTAAAAATAAGCTTGGTGAGGATGGACAAGTTGTTCGTAACAAGGCTAGATTAGTGGCTCAAGGTTACGATCAAGAAGAGGGTATAGATTTTGATGAGTCTTTTGCTCCGGTAGCTAGAATGGAAGCAATTAGATTGCTTCTTGCCTATGCCGCCCATAAAGATTTCAAAATGTTTCAAATGGATGTTAAGTGTGCTTTTCTTAATGGCTTTATTGATAGAGAAGTGTATGTGGCACAACCCCCCCGGTTTTGAACAAAAAGAGTTTCCAAATCATGTTTTCAAATTAACTAAGGCTCTTTATGGTCTTAGACAAGCTCCAAGAGCTTGGTATGAAAGGCTTAGTGCCTTCTTATTGGAAAATCAATTTCAAAGGGGTACCACCGACACTACTTTATTTATTAAAGCATCTAATGATGATATACTCCTTGTTCAAGTTTATGTTGATGACATTGTATTTGGATCGGCCAACATTTCCTTGTGTGAAGAGTTTGGAAAACTCATGACTAGTGAGTTTGAAATGAGTTTAATGGGAGAGCTTACTTTCTTTCTTGGCCTCCAAATTAAACAAACTCCTAGTGGTACTTTTATTTACCAAGGAAAGTATGCAAAAGAGCTTATCAAAAAGTTTGGCCTAGAAAATTCCAAATCAATGGGTACTCCAATGCATCCCAACACAAAACTTGAAAAGGATGATGATGGTCAAGATGTGGATGAAACAAGGTATAGGGGAATGATAGGTTCACTCATATACCTTACCTCCTCTAGACCGGATATTGTCCAAAGTGTGGGTGTATGTTCAAGGTTCCAATCTCACCCAAAAGAATTTCATCTCACGGCTGTTAAATGCATCATTAGATACATTAAGGGAACTTGTGATTATGGATTATGGTATCCTAAATCTGATGACTTTTGTGCAGTAGGGTTTTGTGATGCAGATTATGCGGGAGATAGAGTGGATAAAAGGAGCACCTCCGGCATGTGTTGCTTCCTTGGAAGCTCACTCAACATGTGGTCAAGAAAGAAACAAGCCACAGTGGCTCTATCCACAGCTGAAGCTGAATGTATTTCCGCATCTGCATGTTGTTCACAATTAATTTGGTTAAAAACACAATTGGAAGATTACAAATTAAAAATCAATAGTATACCCTTATTTTGTGATAATATGAGTGCTATAAACATTTCAAAAAATCCGGTTCTGCACTCAAGAACCAAGCACATTAAGATAAAATATCATTTTATTAGGGAACATGTGCAAAAGGGTACTATTGATATTCAATTTGTAAAATCTGAAGACCAAATTGCTGATATTTTTACAAAATCCCTCTGTGAAGACAGATTCTGTGCCCTGAGAAAAAGTTTGGGAATGTTTGATTTAAGTTTCATTGATAAATTGTGAAAATTTGATTCTGTTCAGTTTTGTCTCGTAGGTTTGGACAAGATAAAATTAGAAGCGTTGAAAGGGCTGTGATCAAGCGGGAGACAGTGTCTAAAAGTGAATTCTCATGGGCCCCACCAAATTTTCTTGACCCCACTTTGCCGTTATGTTAGTTGTCTCTCTATGCAAATAAGAATCCTCTTCCTTGTGTCATCATATCTTTTTGGAAGTGGTTATTGTCAAATCAAACCCCTCTCTCCATCTAATCCCTTGATTTAAGGCAACAACTTTTTAGTTTTTGATTTCAAAATAAAAAAAAGGGAATCATTTTGGGTAATAACTATACCATAATGGTCATTAACCGTCCACTAATGGTCATTACCTCCACCAAAGTCTCTCTCTCCAATCCACATTTAATGTGACACTCACCTTGCTTCTCCCCCCACTCAATTCGGTTACTTCGTCAATCTTTCATATTCCATTCTTCCATCACCATGAAAAAGAAAACCGCGCCAAGAAAGAGTGAAAGAATCCTCCTCTCTCAAAAACCATCAACCCCTCAAACCCACACTCACATCCACATACATTCTATTTCTTCATCTTCTCCCTCACCCCCAACCAAGCACATCAAAGCCATGAGGAAGAAAGTAATAGCACAGAAGAGTTCTTGAAGAAGAAGAAGCGGGAAAAATAAGGAGTCTCGCATTGAGGAAGAGGAATAATCCCATACCTCGCCCATTCATTCACCACCACCTTCATCACCAAAGAGAACTACCCCCAGAAAAAGCTCACAGAAAACCAAGGGGTTTGCACTAAACAACACCACCGAACCTCCAAATTTGGAATCCCTGGAATTCAAAAACAAGTACAGCAAGACTCACTCTCATTATGATTCAAGCAGATTCAACTCCTGTACCTCTTTTGAGTTTCACAAGGAAGTTATGGAAAAATGTCACTTGTGTGCAACCTACCTTGTCAATCTTGACACTCTCTCTAACAAAGGCATCAACATCTCTCCTCTGTTTGAACTCCTCAACTAGAAGCCACTTTTTCTCATTCAGAAACCAGTCTATCCTGGCCTAGTCCGGGAATTTTACGCCAATATGCGACTCATTGACGGCTCTCTTCATTCCTATGTCAAAAGGGTTCAAATAGCCCTTGATTCTGAGACCATTGGAGTGGCCCTGGGCTTCAAGGATGAAGGACCGCGAGCGTATATGGCAGAAAAATGGGATACACAAGTTGGCGTTTCATACAAAACGGTTCTTCAGCACATTTGCGAGAATCTCTCTGGCTTGCATGGAACGATTCCAACCCACAAAGCTCTAGGACCAGTCAACTCTCTGATTCACCGAATCATCACCCACATTTTGACTCTCCACAGTGTCTCACACAACCGAGTAACATTTTCTGACTGTCTCATATTATTTGCTTTGGTTACCTCTACACCGATATCCTTTAGTTATATTATGATTAGGCATATGTGGGATTCTGTTAGAAGCACCAAAAAGGCTAACCTGCCTTATGGTATGTTTTTAACTAGAATTTTTGAATACTTTAAAGTTGATCTATTGAATGAGGCTGTAGAGAACAAGGTGTCCTCAATCAAAGGAGGAGGAGCGACTAAGGGAACCAAAGGGCGCAAAACTGTTGCATCGGATAGTGACGATGAGAGCAGGCCAGAATCTTCCAAAACAGCCAAATCCATCAAACAGATTTTGAGTGAATTCTCAAACATGGCAGAAATGATGGTTCATTCTCACAAAGAGGCCGGTAAGCTAGCTTATGAGAGCGAGAAGGCTTGGAAAAGATGCCAAGATAGGGTCGATCTGATGTTAGAAGGTCTTAAGGAGGATCTGGGAGATGATAGTGAAAAAGGCGCTGAAGACTCTGCTTTCCATCTATCAGATGATTGAGGACTGTTGTTTTATGTTATTTGATATTGGCATGATTAGGCTCAATCTTTCTTTTGTAGTAGCATGACTTGATACTCACTGCTCCTTGACACTTTGACATATTTGGCATTTTATGAATATTTTGTTGTATTGCCAATGCCTTCTTGCTGCAGGTACATAATGCCCCTTGATGCCAAAAGGGGGAGGAAATTGGTCCAAAATTGAAACTGGAAAACAGGGGATGAAATTCTCTTTGAGAGTTCATGATCACCCTTGTTGATGATGAATAAAGCATTGTGAAAATGCATTAGGATTATGTTTGAAGATGTTTTGTTAATATAGCATTCGGTTCTACTTTAACTACTGCCATTTAATTATCTTGGTAAAATATGTGTTTGTAAGAAATTTGAATTACCTTGATAGAATGATTGATGATTGGATTTATTTTTGGCAGTTCTTTTACTTTGAATTAATGAAAGTTGCTGTGTCTGGAAAGATTATATCATGTTGATGAAAAATATTTTTCCTACCATTACCATGATTGCTCTGATTTAGTGAAAAATATTTGAACAGCAAAATTTTTTTTCAAAATAAATTAATTATGTAGTTTGAGCAGAAAATCAAACTTGTGATAGCAAATAAGTTTTGTATATCATTCTAAACTGCTCATAAATCAAGTATTCAACATTTCAAAATTAATATGTTGAATAATATTGTTACTTGAAGCTTGATTTAAATTGTTACAGGTATAAAGCTTCCCTTGGTAAGAATAGCATATATCAAGGGGGAGCCATGTGACATTTTGAAAGGGGGAGAAATTCAAATTCAAAGGGAGTACTCTTTACTCAATCTTTAAATTTCTTTCCATTTCAATTTTAATAATGTTTGTCATCAAGGGGGAGATTGATGAGTTTGGAAAACTCTAAACTAATATTTGTGATGACTAAACATTATTAAAAATAATTAATTACAAAATTATTAATCTGATTTTTATTTAACATATATTGATTAAATAATTTTGTTGCAGGTGCTATTTTTGGGCCGAAAATGAAACTCTGGTGCAAGCCCAATATGTTTAAAAATGCTCAGCTTTGATATTAATTTATTATGATCATTGTGGCTGAGACAATGTTGTGTTTTAATTGGGCCCGAATGAGTTTGGTTGCTCTAAGCCCAAGTGTGTCACATGCTTTTCCATTTGATCATTGCTTGATCCAAATTTCATCAGGAAAGCAAATGTTATTATTGGGCCAGAGATTAAATGTTGTTGCTACCAAGCCCAATTTTAATTTTGATGAATGCCTCTCATGCTTGTTTGGTCCGAAACCAAAATGAGAAAGAAAGCAAAGTTACTTCATGTTTCCAACGGATTCCATTTATCATTATGGGATGGATCTCAAAATCTAATATGCAAGCATTGGAAAGATAAATGTGAGAGAGAGAAATTGATTTGATGAGTTCAGTAGCTTTACACGCTACCTTATGCAAGGAAGTTGAACTTTAATTTTACTTTATCATTACCCATTAGCTAGTGTTTAAATTTCTCTCTCCTCTCTCTCATCTTTGCTTCCTGTTTCGGTCTTTACACAGCAAACCATGGAAGCTCTTGCAACATATCAAGATGAAGCTATGAGCAAGCTAAAGACCATCGAACTAATGATGGCAAGAAAACATAACAAAAGAAAAGTATGTTGTGGCTAAGATCTGCATCACTCTTGGTAAGATTCTGTGATGAGATCTTGGCTTCTTCATACCAAAAATGGTTGATGAAGATTCGGCCAGCAAGGAAGATCTTTGGAGGATGGCTTGTCTTTGATTCTGCTCAACCACCACAGGAAGTAGCTAGAGTGGCGAAGTGATGGTAGAGACAGAGATTGAAGCAGATAAAGTCATCATCATCATGAAGCATCAAGGGCCAGAAATCCATCTTAGAGAGGAAGCCAAGGATGGAGAGCTCGGATTGATGAAGAGTGATGACCAAGGAAGGACTAGAGGTAATTGCATGTTGGTTATTACATGGTTATCTCTTCTCTCTCTGTGTGGCCGAACCGGTTTCTTGAAGGAAGAAGAAGTTGGCTTGGGTTTTTGGCTTCAAGTGTGGAGGCTTCTCTCTTCTATAAAAAGGGAGAACAGCCACTGTTTGGAGCAAGGAGTAAGATTTTAGAGTGCAAGGCACAGAAGTCTCAGACTACCTAAACTAGCAGTTTTTCTTCTCCTTCAATGTATTCTGTTTAGTATTTTTCTGTTTAATTTTGTCATGTCTTGAGTCTCATGGAAAAAGGCAAACAGTGAGGTTTGTATGAAAAAGCCATAGAGCGGAAAAAGGCAGAGAGTGCAAAATTAAAAGAAAAAGCCATAGATGTCTTAGAGCTCATTTGTTCATCTATGTTGTGTTTCATGATTCTGTGGGAATCCCCTTGTAAGTTGGGTTAGCACTTTACAGTTTGTAATCAGATTGATTATAGTAAAATTCCATCATGTTTGTGATGGAGACTGGATGTAGGCTGCACTGCACTTAGCAGCTGAACCAGGATATATCTGGGTGTAATTTTCTTTCCTTCTCTACTCCATTTCTATTTCTACTGCACAGGAGCTAAAACCAAAAATATCTCGTGCCAAGTGACGAGACAAAAAGAAAAGTCTCGTGGCTAGGAACGAGACAAAAGAAAAAGTCTCATGTGAAGTGATGAGCTAAAAACAGAAAAGTCTCCTCTAAGTCCAGCAAGTGTTAGCAAGCAAAAAAATGGGGCTAAGATTCAACCCCCCCCTTCTCTTAGCCACTGAAACCATCAACATCCAATTTAACTTGTACCTAACATCATATCCTAACATTTAAATAATCCTAACATGTACTGCATACTACCTACGTAAAACTACCTTAATTAAGGAATTACATCTATACTTTAACATAAACATAAAACGGAAATCAACACCAACCTCAAAATTCTCTGCCCCTGCAATGTGCCAAGTCGCGTTGAGACTGTTATTGTCTCCATTGTGGTTATCAGCGCGCACCATATTCTTCGAGTAACTCGGAAATATGATTAGAAAGGGTTAAAAGTGGGAGAAAAGGCCAAAAAAGAAAAATCAAAGGGTCAAAACATTCACTGTGGATAAAATACATATATAGGCCTCTGTTCCTCTTGTCTCCTTCACCGTGTAAACGAAATAAGTAAACATGTATCTCGTTTACACTGTAAATGAGATAAGGCCGTTACAAAACACATGTATAAATGTGATACGACCACGTCTTTTTCAGCCTTATCTACTGTAAACAAGATACGTGTTAATTTATTTCGTTTATACTGTAAACGAGATAAGTAATGCGATGCTTTTCAATAAAAATGCTCGTAAATGCTTAATTCCGTAATTAATATATTTATTTTAAAAAAATTCTGAAAAACGAAACTTTAATGAAAAGTGAATATTACTTTTTTTTAGTAAAAAAAATTATAAAAGTTTTTTTTATCATACACAATATACATATACCTTATAAATTTAATAAAAATCTTCACTTTTCACTCAATTTGACTATTTACCAAATAAATTCCCATATTTAATTTGCAATCCTATCTTCCATTCTCAAGGAGTAAAATTCTTGCACAGAAGAAAATTGAAATAGCCGAGTGAATTCCAAATGTACTACAATCACAAAGACAATGTAGAGTCTTCAATTGGATGGTGCATAGTGCGCATGAGCTTTGCTGCAAAGTTCTAATATAAAGTGTAATTGTGTAAATATGTTGGTGGTAACATGAAAAGAGACATCTAATTTTTATATTTTAAAATTAACAATTCTTAAAAAGTAAGTTCTAACTTAAGAAGAACTTGTTTATTTATATTTTTAATTTTATGAAATTAATTCATGAATTTAATTTTAATATATTATCAATATAAAATATTTTTATACGTATATACAATTATATAATACCACGTTAGTTAGAGGACTGTGTAAAATATCTATAATTAATATATCAAAAGTCTATATATATAAACTTTTTAAGACTTTATATAGACAATCAATGTAAAATAAAATGAAATCAGAGTATATTTGGATAAAGAAATTTTAATTTAGAAGGAAATGTAAGTTTTAAAAGCAAATTTTTTTTTTAAATGGTTTGTCTTAATTTATAAAGTTATTTTTAAAATTAAGATATTTTGTAGTAAGAAATACAAAAATTTTAAATTCTTTTTACTAAGGTCGAATTTTCAAATTTCCTCCACCACAAAAAAAATTACAAATATATTTTTCTGTTCTTCTTTCCTTTTATTTTGATATTTAGTTGTATATCCAAACTAAAAAATTTTTAATTAATAAAATTAAATTGATTCAATTTAATTATTTTATGTTTTATATTCTAGAAACTTTTAACAGTTTCCTCCCACTCCCATCACACTCTGAAGACTTAAATTATTGGTGAATACTATGGTACCTATTACTTTGTACCTAAGTTACTAAAAAGGGTAAGTAAATAATATTTAATAAATTTTACATGATTTATATTTTACTTTAAACATTTTATTTTTTACTTTAAAAGGGAAGTTAGGCAATTTAGGCACCATAACAAAAGCACCATAGAACTCACCTAAATTATTAACATTTGTGATTAGTTGACATGCTAATCATCCACTAAGTTTTCGGCAGTTTAATGGTAGCTAGAATTAGATCAGATTAGACTGTATGAAAGGAACCTATGGTTAAGACTTTTACGGTCAACCAAAAATATGGTCAAGTCAAAATGTTGTTTATTAGAATTTAGGTTAAATATTTGTCTCTTTGCTATAGTAGAAGCTCACATTATCTTCGTATGAAATTATTAATTAAAAATTATTAAATAATTTAATATATTTAATTAAATTATTATTTAACAATTTTAAGTAATTCGCTATATTGTAATTAGTAATTTGTTTCTTTCTAGTGAGTAGTGACTAAATATCCGGGTGGAACACCCCCCCCCCCTTTTTCTTTCTTTTTTTCTCGTTACTTTAAAATCCGAAATTCTTCATCATCGATCTCTTTGTATACTCTTGAGAACTTCTATTTTATTTTATTTTGATAGAGTTAATTTTGGATCATTTCTACTCTTAGATGAACATGATAAAAGGGGTGTTTATGCTTTTGTTAGTTTGACCCTTAATCTTATTCCAACAATTGTTTATTTTAATCTATACTTTTATAGTTTCGTTCAAATAATTTTTTTTTTGTCTATGAAAATCTTATTAAGTAATAAAATTACTATTATTATTATTATTATTATTATTATTATCATAATATGATTTTAATTTTTTCTTTATTATTATTATTATTATTATTATTATTATTATTATTATTAGAGAAAATACTACTCCAAATGACACTCTCTTTTTTCTCTATTTATAAAATGTATATTCCCCTCCCTTATAACTTTTAAAAAATCTCATTTTAATCCATTTTAAATTTTTTTGTGTTAACTAATGTTAACTTTATATATTTTCAAGAAAAAATAAATTATTTTTTACAAAAATACCCTTTAGCAAAAAATTTATTTTTTTGTCATTAAATTTTGCTTAACAAAATACTCTTTAATAAATTGTTTTTTTATTAATTAAATTATATTTTTACCAAAATATTTTTCTAATAATTAATAATTAAATTATTGTTTCTAAGATATCCTTCAATAATTTTTAATTATTAAATTATAATTTTATCAAAATTTTCTTAACAATTATTTTTATATTTTACTATTAATTTTTCGATATCAATATATATTATTTTAACATTAAATAAAAAACCTTACTATTGTTAATATGTATAACAATTAATATATATTTACGTTGAAAAATAATCTTACTAATATTTTTTATTTATTGTTAAAATAATATATATCAATATCGGAAAATTAATGGTAAAATATAAAAAAATTGTTAACGAAAATTTTGGTAAAATTATAATTTAATAATTAAAAAATTATTGAAAAATATCTTAGAAAAAAATTAATTATTAATTTTTTTTTAAAAATATTTTGATAAAAATACAATTTAATCAATAAAAAAATAATTTATTAAAGAATATTTTGATAAACAAAATGTAATGATAAAAAATAAAACTTTTGCTAAAGAATATTTTTATAAAAAAATAATTTATTTTTTCTTGAAAAATAGATAAAGTTAATATTAATTAACACAAAAAATTTAAAACGGATTAAAGAGGAAGTTTTTTAAAAGTTATAAGAGAGAAAAATATACATTTTATAAATAGAGGGGAGGGGAGTGTCATTTTACTATTTTAGTATCTCACAGGAGAAGGAAATGGTATTTTCTCTCATTATTATTATTATTATTATTATTATTATTATTATTATTATTATTATTATTATTATTATTATTACCGAAAACAATTTTGTAAGAATATATATGATGACTTCGATTCACAAAGGAGATAATTTTTCATCACACTCACTTATAATGACGATGAACAAAAACCAAGATCAATAAGTGGAGCTTTTGCTTAAAAAACGTTGCAATTTTAAAAGTTATAACTATGCATGGATTGAGAATACTCATTTTATTTGTTATGAGAGTACTGCTAACAATTAATGATTTCTCAAAATAAATAATTCAATTAAAACTATCAAATTAGTTATCTCTAGGTATAAGGCAAGATTCAAATCTCTGACACTTATTTAAGTAAACGAGTGAGCTGACCACTCGACTAACCCAAGTTGATTAGTAATCTTTATATCTTGATGCTTTATTTTTATGCTTTATCTTTAAACATTGGCATAATAGTCATTGTTGGCAAGAGGGGATATATCTTTACATAGAGTTAGACTTTTTTAATGATATTGGTATAGCTTCATTTTGTTATATACGATTCTAAATTGATTTATATGTTCCCAAATCTGTTTCAGGTTTATGGTCAAGTTTCCAAGCTCTAACAAAGTTCAACAATCTCAATTTTTTTTAATGAACTCATATAAGTTTGCCAACAAAACTAGATTTTATTTATTATTTTTACTTTAATCAATTACTGATCAACGTCTAACTCAAATTTCACTACAAGTATGATATTATTTCTTTAATTTATAACAATGTTAATGAATTCCACAAATGTATATATATATATATTCTGCTATAAAAGTTTCTTTAAACAAACAAGACAATAAGACAATTAAATAAATAATTTTACACTTTATCTCCTTTTAATCATGTTACTGCTTTAATTAAACTTATCAACACATTTACGTATGAGTTATGATAACCATTGTCACTATGTAGCTACTTACTCTAATCAATTTTTTTTGTGAAGACTTTTTTTTTTATTCAAAATCTATCCGACGGTAATAATTTTTCTATCAAAATTTTTGTTTATCTATTCGACAATAAATTCAATAATAAATTTATTTTTTATTGAACGTTTAGTTAAAATTCAATTGGTAAATGTCCGGACTAAATGCAATGATACCAAGCTCAATAGATGATAGGATCCAAATTCTTATTTTATTGGTAAACTATGAAGTACGAATACTTTATTGAGTTGTTGTGTCTGTGTGTCTAGTAACGGATCCAAAAAATTTTAGAAATGGGGCAAAAATATTTATACTAAAATAAATTTTGTTAAACATTATTAATTATATGAAGATATAAAAATTAAAAAGAATAATTAATGAACACTTTCATTCTTAAAATACTATTCATTGTATATCATTTATAAAAAAAAACTTTTATTTCTAAAACTTGAACTTAAAATATTTTAATTAAATTATAGATAATTTTTTATTCTAACTAATTTTTTTATACACATTTAATAATAAAAGACTGAATTAATTGGCACATTAGTGCCTAATGATATACTAATATTTATAATTTGAAATTAAAATTATATATAAATACTAAAAAAATTAAATCTATATATAAAAAATATGTTTATATAAAATAATAGAAACTTAATTTATAATTTTTTATTTCTTTCTTTTTAAAATAATTAAATTTGTTATATATTTTTTAATTTAATTTTGATATAATGTTAGATGAAAAATTTTATGTATTTGTTTAATTATGTATTGTAATTAAAATATTTTTTCATTACTACTTCTAAAAATAAAAAATTTATTTTAAATTATTAAATTAATCAATTCATTTTAAAATTTTATATGCAACATAGGTACATATAGAACAAAAGTAAAAAAAACAAGTAATAAAGATGAATAAATTGAGAATAAAATAAAATATATAAAGTCAGAAAGAGAATAAAACATTAGATTAATACCTAAACTATAATTGTTTGAATTAAAATTTTCAATTGAAAATATCAAAAAGAGAAACAATAAAATTGGAAAATACATACATAGAGTCGTGGAAAGCTATATAAAAAACATGAAAAATTTGAAATTCACCTTTTGATGAAGAGAGGATGACCACTAGATAAAAAATAGAAAAAAAAAAGTTGAAAATATAAAAATAAGAGGAGGGTTTAATGGAATAAAAGAGTGACGACACAAGAACTAAATTTGATTAGGTTAAATAATAGTCAAAATGATAGAAAAATAAAAAAATAAATTTAAAATTTTGGCCAATTGAATTTAATTTATTTGTAGTGGAGTTATTTAAAATTTGAAGTGGGATCACATTATGTATAACTATTTTTTAAAAAAAACAAATTGAAAACACAGGGGAGCAAGTGCCCCTCAATGTTGTGCCTAGGTCCGTGTCTGCGCGTGTCGGATACATTTCGGACACGACACTCACCGACACTCGTCTGACACGTGTGCTGTTAACTGTATCTTAATAAAAAATAAAAAATTCTTCTCCGGACACGCCTAGATACACCTAAATACCATCACGTTCAGCGTGTTTAGTCTTATTCTTAACATATATTCTTAAAATAAATTTAGATATAGTATATATTATTTATTAAAACAAAAAATATTCTAAATACTTGATATAATTAAAATAAAACATTAAAAATAATTAAAATTTTTAATTTATATTTTAATATCAATAAAACATCAAAATATCATTACGATTTATCTAAAAAATATTTTATATTTTATATGTATATGTATCTCCGTATCATGTAAGATTTTAAAATTCGCGTGTCAGTATATCTTGTGTCATATCGTATTCCGTGTTCATGTTATATCGTATTCTGTGTCTAGATCAGTATCCGTGGATTATAGTTGATAACTAAGTTAAAAAGACAACCTACAATAAAATAACAATCTAATATTTAAATCAGCAATAAGTATCTTTTTGTTAGTAGCTATGAAGGTATATATTTATCTTAGAGTGGTTTGTTTCTCCTCTTTTATAATGTTAAAGATGTTATTTTTTTTATTTTAGTCGTTTTACCAACTTAATGCGATGATATCGCGATCTAGTAATGTTTTTGTTTATTAGCATTTGATGGCTTTTAATCAAATATCCGTTGTTCCTAATGTCTTGTTCTCAAATACTTTTTATTAATGACTTTTGGAGCTTTTCCGTTGTAATTTTTGGGTTTTTCTCACAATAGCATTTGGGTCTTATCTGTAACAGTATCCTTAACTCGAATTTTCGTCATCTCATGTTAAAATAGCCGAGTTTAATAGATCAAACCCAGAAGCAAAGTTAGACAATAGGGGTTAATTTCTTTTTTTGTTTTTTATTTAAACAAAAAATAATTAAAAATAACTATATATATAATTTTAATTGAAAATGATAATTAAGATTTAAAATGTACTTCTTATAAAATAATTGAACATATCATATATTAAAATAATTAAACATAAATATTTTAAAACTAACTTCAAATGTTATAAATATAGTTGGTTGAATTTAAAATCTTTAAATACTATTCAAATTCTTTTTTAGACGTTTTATGTAAAATTATTTAAAAAAATGTATTATGCTTCATGTAAATAATTTAAATCACAACTATAACTTATGCGATGAAAAATTAATAATAATATTATTAGAGTTGAACTGAATTAAAATTTGCAACTTACATAGACAATTGAGCTCAACGTTTTCTCTTTGATTCAAAGTCATCTATTATTGAATCTATACTAAAAGTAGTTATAATTTCTTTCTCAATAATATAAATGACTAAATTATTTGCAAGAAATTTGTCTGCCATTTTACTTCGAAGTCTTGTTTTAACAATTTTAATTGCCAAGAAAGCTCATTTTGTTGTTGATGTAGATATTGAAAGAGTCAAAACATTACGAATAAATCTATCAACTAAATGATAAGTTATTGATTTTTCTGTTTCTTTCAATCTTTGATATAACTCAAAAAGTGTCCCAACATCTTTTAAATGATTCGGTATATCAAATGCATAATGTTGCAATTGAGCATTTAAAAGAATCATTTGATGATTAGAAAAATTTGAAGTATAAAACTTTTCAACTAATTTGCATATATTTTGAATATTAAACAACTTAAAATTGTCTTTAGGATCTAAAGCGGTATTTAAAGTAAAAAATTTCATGGTTTTTTCATTAAATCTACTATCTAACTCTTGTATTTAAGAGTTAATTGTTGTAAAAAATAAATCAGCTCGATAAAGATGCTCAACTGTTATCTTTGGTTGACGAGATCGACCTTTTTCAATTATGTATTCTGTATTCATATCAGGGATGTCAATTTCATGCTTGTCACAAAACTTTTTAATAGTCTCAAGTAAATTGCACCAACCATTATCCCTCAATTTTTGAAGAGGTAGTTTTGATGTGAAAACAACATGCATTGCATTTAAAATAATTTGGAATTTTTGTTGTAATGCTTGGCACAAAATATTATTAATTTCCATAATTTCCTTCATCAAATGTAATGAAAAATAAATTCAAACAAAGATAGCACTTTCCTGACATCATAAGCCGCATCACTTTGAGCAGAAGTTGTACCATCATCAATAATGTTATTAAGAACTGCATAAGTAGTTGCAAACATTCTTATCAAGCTATAAATAGAATGAGAGTGAGAACTCCATCTTGTATTTCCAACTCTTTGCAAAGTGCCCACTTGATTTGCACCTTAACCTGTTTTTAACTCATCATTGGTAATCAATTTTGCAATTTCAATTTCTTGAACTTCTTGTAATTGATCATGTCATTTGCAAGATGTACGAATAATATCGACAATAGCAGTTAATTGTGTGAAAAAAGCAGCCATCAGTGCTAACTGCAATCTATGAGCAAAACAATGGACATTGTAACAGCTCAAACCACCCGGTAATACGATATTGTCCGCTTTGGCACACAATACCTCACAGTTTTGTCTTTGACGATAGGGATGATAGCCGAAGCCCCCCACACTCACTCGTCAAAATGCGTCATGCAAGAAAGATGTATCCACACCCT
Source organism: Arachis hypogaea (assembly GCF_003086295.3). Classification (NCBI taxonomy): domain Eukaryota; kingdom Viridiplantae; phylum Streptophyta; class Magnoliopsida; order Fabales; family Fabaceae; genus Arachis; species Arachis hypogaea. The sequence continues at coordinate 121,735,602 of NC_092049.1, read as the reverse complement.
TATAAGGCATGTTTCGTTCCCCTTCCCAACCGATGTAGGACCTTACAGACATAATATGCTTGTCAACAATCATTGAGAAATAAAGCATGTAAAAACATTATATTTTCTTCTCATATTACTAGCACCATCATACCTCTGACCTCGAATGTTTTCAATTTAGAGATTATAAATAGAAAGCACAGACACCAATTCTTTTTTCAAAGTCAAGGCACTAGTGCACTAACATATACAAGATCAAAGAAGCATTCACGAACAAAATTATCTATATCAATAAATCTCAAAATAATAGTCATTTGCTCTTTTTTAGATTCATCACGAGTTTCATCAATAATGATACATAATTTGGCATCTCCAATATCTTTTTTAATTGAGTTTCTCATAATTGTAGCAAGAACATATAGAATCTTTTTCTGAACATCGCTTAAAGTATATTTAGCAAATTTAGGAGCATTTTTAAAAACAAGCTTTTGAATACTACTATTGTAAGACTCCAAAAACTTTATCAATTCAATAAAGTTACCTCGATTATCTGAACTCGAGCTTTCATCATGGCCTCTATAAGCGCAACCTTGAAAAGTCAATCATCTAATACAATCGATAGATGCTCCAAGTCTACGTCGATTATTGTCAATTTTCTTTGATGTTTGTCGTTTCATAAGTATATCAACATGTTGTGATTGCTTCATCAAATCATCATATGATTTCGTTGCCTTGTGATGGAACAAATTGAGGCCTTTGCCAATGTGATCCAAAAGAAGACAATCTTTTTCATTATTTACCTTCTTCCAATTCCTAAAGTCGTTTTCAATGAATGCATTTGAATCTGTGTTGATTGAAGATTCCTTAGCAAATAGGTAGCATGGTAAACAATAGAATACTCTAACCATGAAGGATATAATTCAAACCAAGAAACTTGAAAACGACGACGATGACTTGCATCGTTCGAGAATGGATAATTATTAAGTATTAGTTGATTCAATCCAGCTTTAAGATAAGCTTGACAAATTTCATCTCTTTTACTTGGATGAAATTTTCAAATTATTAGTTAAATTTCCGGATCTCTTACCAAATGGCATACTTCCATTTGTTTATGATTAAGTCATAAACGCTTTGACTTTGAACTATTTTGTTGAGATGCTAAAATATTTATGTTTGATGCCTCAAGTATTGAAGAGGTTGGTGTTGATGTAAAAATATTAGAAACATCTGCACTCTTTTGGCTAGCCTTTTTTTAAAAAAATGTCTATTATTTTCATTTTATCTATAATTCAACTAAATTTTTACAATTGAGAATTTGCATAGATAAATATTTTACAACTTAGCTAAACTCAATTAATTTTATTTTTTGGAAATCAATAATATCAATGTCACAAACAATTAATAATAAAAAAAATAAAAACAATATATACTAAATTAACATTATAATTACATAATTATTTTCTTCAATTTCTTTAAAAACTTAAATAATTATAAGATTATAAACTAGATAAACAAATATATAAATTATTCAAAAAAATTAATAAAATAAATAATAAAAGAAAGGAAAGATGAGAGATGAAGAAAACTATTTATTATCTTGTAATGATAATGGAATGACATTTTGTTTTCTATTTGAGAAAAAGAAAAAAGAAATGATCTTTGCTGGCTGCTGCGTTTCACGATGCTGAGAAAGAGAAGTGTTCTTTTTTTTTTTTTTTTCCTTTTGGTATTGAAAAGGTGATCTTGAATCATTACTTTATCAGAGATTAAATTTTCTTTTTTTACTTATGGTAATATATATAGCCTATGACGTCGTGCATTTTTTAAAGGGGCACTCTTTTATTCATTTTTTTTTATAAAATCAGACTCAATCATATTTTGGCCTTTTCTTTTAGGCGCCAAAATATTTCTATTTCTTTAGAGAACCTTTTAGTTTTCTTAGTGCGGGGTTACTTGGCCCTCGGTTCTCGAACCGTTTTAAAAGTTTTTAATAAGTTTCATTTCAGTTACATCACTTCTATTAATAACTTTTTTTCCAACTTCTCACAAAAATTTTCTCTCCTCCTTCGTCGTTTTTGTATCTTTAGAAATAACTTTCTTTCATTTTCTATTTTCTATTTTTCTTCGCCTAAGATTCCTTTGGTACTGCGTGCCTCTTTCCTTTTGCTTTTGTGTATGTTTAGAACATCTCCAATAGAAAATTCATCCTAATTTTTATTTGTGGCCTACCTGTTATAAAAAATAACTCCATATCAATTTTTGCGTCATAAACAGTAAATAGGAACTTAAAGTATCCCTCTCTTTTCTATTAGGAGGAACTAACTTTAGTCTCTATTGTGATCCTACTTAATTAATTAATTAAAATACTTAAAATTAATATAATTAATTTTTCAATAATATAATTTAAATTTATAAATTTAAAAATAATTCACTATTAAAAAATATTAATATTAAATAAATTTATATATAACAATAATACACAATACATAATTCGGAATTACACTAATTTGTAAAATTAATTAATACAAAAAAAACATAATTAAGCTCTATAGTTGATAAATTTTAATAATGTAGTTAGTTTTGCAACGGCTAATTTTGCAACAGCTAATTTTAATAATGTGGTTAGTATTTTAAATTTTAAAAATAAAAATTATTTAATAAATTAATTATGATTTAATTATTTAATTATATAAGTGTTAGTATGTTAATTATTTAATCTAATTAATTATTATAATTATTAACAAATTAATTATGATTTAATTATTTAATTAATTATTATTTAAATAATTAATATAAATTATTAATTACATAGAGAAATAATTATTTACTATAATTATTTATTATTTAATTATTTAATATAATTATTTAATTATTTTAAATTTTATATAATTATTTATTTTTAATAATAACTTGCCAACTGGCAAGTTATTATTGGTTACAATGAGTTCCTCTAAGCAGGGACTTTCTTCTCTTGAAGAATGTGTTGGGACTGAGTAGTGATATATTTCAACGGTAGGTTCCCCAAAATGTCAGAAAAAAGTGGAATGGAAACCAACTGTTGGAGGTGCTCCTATTTATATTTTACTGTATTTTTTATGACATCTGTAGATTTTTATACTTCATGCAAAAAATCTTTTTTTAGGTTTTATCCTTCCACCTTCATATGCATATGTACAGTTTATGCTCTCTTTATCTCTTTTCCCTTTCATACTTGTTCTTCGTTTAAATGGAAATGCCACCACGTAGCTCTTGTTTTTATAATATTACTTTAGGTTAATTTTTGTCTCATTCTCATTGTTTGGAAATTTTAGGAATAATTTTCAAATTTTATTTTTTCTGTAACACAGTGGTGGTGGTGTGTCTCTGTAGGTTCTTTGAAATGGTGAGGAGAAAAGTAGTTACAATTCGTGAGCATGCGGAAACTTTTAGGCAAACGATTCCAACTCCTAGCTAATCATATATACCCTTTGGATTAATGGAAGCAGTTTTATAACCACTATAAGCATCCAAAAAGCTGAGTATCCAATATTCCAAAGCTGAGCGAATTATGTTATCAATGTTTGGTAATGGAAAATAATTCTTAGGACAGACTTTATCCAAATATGTATAATCTACACGCATTCGTCATTTCTCATTATTACATTTGATAACTATATTGAATAAGTTAATTCTCTTATAAACCTAGCATTTAGTAATTTCTGAACTTGCTTTTTGACTTAGGTAGTTCGGTCAGGTGACATCTTCCAACGTCTTTGTGTGACCGGTTTAATTGTAGGGTCAATAGCAAGTTGATGAGATATAAATGCAAGATCTATACCTGGCATATTGAAAAGTACCCATGCAAATAAATCAACATTACCTCTAAAAATGCTAACTCCGATTAAAAAAAAAATAGATTGTGATTTTATCATTGTGTACTTTTCAGTAAGTCTACATCTACTAGAAAAACTCCAATGGCTTCCTTTGTTTTGTCTCTTAAGACTAAGCTTGCCTTGTTGCAAGTCAAAGTGGCTATCCTATCCCCTCAGATAGCAGCAACCAAACTTTCTGCTGTCAAGAACTTTATTACAAAAAATTTTGTTGATATAAAAACATACAAGTCATTTATGGTTTTTCCCACAAAGATCACATTATATGTTGTGGAATATTTGAGAACCACAAATTCAACCTCAACAACTCAGACTTCGGAACCTTCTCCTACTATTATGAAAAGGTCAACGACTCCATCTGGTTTAATGAAATGGTCACCTAAACCTAGTATTCTTGGAAGGTGTGGCTTTAAGTGTTGATCTTTTAAACCCAAAGCATCATAGGCATTTGGGAAGGAGGTTAGAATCTGTTCTAATATTAATCAAAATTCTTTTAACAATTTCATTCCCCAACTTAACTGTAATCATCAAGGGCTCATCATCATCATCTGATGTGGCATATTGAAAATTCTCAACTGTAAATTAAAAGCTTTCGAGTTAAATGCCTTTTGTCTTTCTTGACCGCATTCATCGACTTTCTGAAGTCATTTTTTTCCACTACTACATTTACCACAACCTAAGCTATGTCATCTTGGGATTTTGGAGGTCTAGTACTTCTAGGATTCCTATCTTTTCAGTCATCTTCCTCATTCTACCATCTAGGTAGCCTCACGTGCTAATGAACCCCGTTTAGGTAGACCCACACAATCCTTAGTGCGATGACCATAGAATTTATGGTAATCACAATACTGAAACTTATTTAGAGATGCTCTAGGCCTAATCTACCTTGTCGGAAGAATTTCTCTCTGTAACACTTGCTGATAAACCTCAGTTAAGGAAGTGATTAAATGGGTATAGGTGAAAAACTTTCTAACCTATGGTGTTATAGACTTGGGAGTTGTAGATTGTCCCAAGCTTCTGGCCTTATTAGGTGACGAAGCTGGGTTCTTCCTCTCAGTAGACACCACCATTGTGACGTCTTCATTTCTCATATACTCCAAAGCAATTTGATGGATTTTCTCCATTGATTTCATGTATTTAGACGTCAAGCATTACCTAAAGTCTCCTTCTAACAATCTTACAATAACTTCGGGAGTCCGTATATTCACTTCCAACAATGCCTTATTGAAGTGGTCCAAATAATCTCTAATACTTTCTCCAAATCTTTGTTCTACTTTTGAGTAGGGAAACTGGGTGCTTTGCCTGAGTTCTCCTGGTAGTGAAATGAGCAAGAAATTTTGACTTTATATTGGCAATAGTTGGTCCTGATAATATTGTCGGGAAGGCTTTGCATCGTATGTCATCTCCTACACTTTCTAGGTTCATTTTTGCTTCGAAAACGTCAATATGCTCTTGAGGATCAGTGACCCCTTCATACTTCAAGTCGGTTGGCTTGTTGAAGTTCTTCGGCAGTAGAACTTGAAGAACATGGGAAGAAAATGGGATTTGTTCCATAATAACATGTTCACGTGTATCCTTATGCCTTTTAGAACTTTCGTTCTTTAACAGAGTTCTTCTTCTTTTAGACTAGGTTGAGCGTGATTCAGTTCAAGATTGCCTTCCAGTTTTCCGTGTCTATCCTTAGTCAAGGTTTAAAAACTGAACCGGCCAGTTTGACCGGATTAACTGGTCATCTAACCGGTCTAGTTGACTCCAGAACTGCCCTGTAAAAAATTGGTTAAAAAATTGGTTGAACTGGTAGTTAATCGGTAAATCGGCCGAACCAACCAGGTTTTTTTAGGCTTAGTTTTGTAATCCGCCTCGGAAACGGTGTCATTTTAACGCCAGAAAAAAAAAAAGAGAAAACCCACTAACCCAGTCCCAATTTCCAAATGAGCTTAACGAAGTCACGAACGCCTCCCTCTCCCTTCCAACCCTAATTTCCTTCAACGAGCTAAAGGAGCACCTCCACCATCCCTACCACTATCGGCGTCGGTAGTGACCACCAGCAGTTGCCACTCTCGCCACTTGAAGCTTCTGTCGTCGTCCTCGTCGGAAGGTCGGTTTGAAGCTTCTGTCGTTTTCATCGTCGTCGTCGTTGAAAGGTCAGTTCAAAGCTTCTGTTGTTGGCCGTCTCTGTCCTGCCAAGCATCTGTCTCTGCTGTCGTAGACTCTAGGCCTTCTCTGCTGCAGTGAGTTCTTCAGTTTTTCAATTAATTTTTTTGTTAATTATATGAATTGCCGCAGTTAGTTCTTCAGTTTATGATGTTGTTAATTTTTTGAAATAATGGTTGATGGTTGATTTGAGTGATTCTGTTGAATTTTTTTTTTGCTGAGTTAATTTTGTTGATGGGATTCTGAATTGGGGTTGATGATTGATTTTAACGGTGGTTGTTAATTTTGTTAATTTTGTGTTCTGAGTTGGGGGTTGTTGGTGATGTGATTCTGAATTTAATTTGGATGCTGAGTATGGATTCTTTATTTTGAGTATGGGTTCTTTGTTTAGTTTTTCTATTTTTGGATTTTCTGACTTTGGATGCTGAGTTTTCTATTTTTGGATTCTGATTCTTTATTGTTGAATATATTATTAGAAGTCTTTATTGAAATTTTTCCTGATTCTAAATTCTTTGTTGCTGGTAGTTTGAGTTTTTAGTAAGTTTGTTATTCTCAATTCTTTTTTTGTGATTCTTGAATATGATCTTCGCTCTAGGTTCTGCCCTCCAAAAGAAAGAAGTGTATGTTGTTTCCAAGAATGTGATTAGAGGTAAAGAAATTGCTCTGAGATGATGAACCTGGATAGGAGAATTATGCAGCACCAATTTATTATTATGCAAGAAGTCATAGAGAGTGAAAGAAAATTTGAGATTGAAAAAGGAAGTTGATTTAATCATGATCTGCATGTCTCTTTTACACTGAAATATACAAATATTTATACTAAATCACTGCTTTAGTTTCTATAATATCTACATGTATATTGAATTTTAATAATTTTATTGTATATTTAATTAAAACAGTTCAACCACGGTTCGATTCCGGTTGAGCTATTAAACCAATCACTTGACCGGTTCGATTCTCACAACCTTAGTCCTTAGGTCAGGGTAATACCCTCTTGTCTTTCCGGGGAGACTGTGAGCGACGACGATAATCTCCTTAATGTCATCGATGACCTCGATTTGGTGTCCTTCTTTTCCGACCATCTTGGTGGTCCCTAGTGGCATAGCTTTGTGACCTTGATTGTCGAGATCATTTTGTGAGTTAGCGTTCCATCTCCTAGACACAATGATGCATCTCTTGCATAGTGTGGACATAATCCTCTCCCAAGCCGGCAAAGTGCCGACCTTCTGCAGTTTAGCCATCTCCACGACCAAAATCAAGGGGACTATGATCCTGATGTTCTCCTTTATTGTGATCAGGAATAACAATAGTTTCATGTCCATCTTCCTTAACTTGTTTCTTCTTATGGGGTGTTACTGGTTGAATTTTTTATTGTAGATTAATATCACGATCAACCAAGGTACCTAACACTTTAGGGTGTTCATAGATGGCGCTAAATGTTCGGACTAAGTGCAATGATTCCGAGCTCAAGAGACGATGAAAATCCAAGTCTTTATCTTGTTGGTGACCATGCCAAGAGAACAACTTGCAAGGATATTCTGATACTTAAGTCTATAAATGTCTTTTTGTTAGTAGCTATGAACATACTTACTTTAGAGTGGTTTATCGATCTTCTTTTATAATGGTTTTTCTTTTTTGAACAAGAGAGCTCAACACAATACAGTGGAGCATCAGACAACCAAACTGCAGTCATGATCATAAAAGAAAATAAAAACAAAGGTAAATAAACTACCCCTGATGTCATCTCCGGCATTGCCATCAACAACAAAAGGGGTCCAAACTACTCCACTCTCTATAACTGGTCAACGATCTTTGAAACACCTCTTCTGTACCACCTTCTTTGGAATTAAAAATCTGCCTGTTCCTCTCTAGCCAAACATTCCAAATAACCGCAAAGAAGCATATCATCCACTTGTTTCGGTCCTCCTTTCTGTTTACAACACCTGTCTAACTCTCAAAATGTTCTTTTAGTGAGCCCGGAATAGACCACGCTTTCCCGAAATCAGAAAGCCATCGACACCACACTTGCCAAGTAAACTCACAACCCAGAAACAAGTGGTAAATATGTTCAACATCTCTTTTATATAACACATATATGTTGTCTCCATGACTAATCATTCCAAGTCTAAGTAGTCTTTCTTTAGTATTTACTCTTCCTATCAAAACAAACCAAATAAATAACTCCACTCGTGGTGGCACCAAACATTTCCATATAGTTCTGGTGAAGCTGTAACTGGTGATATCCTCTGGGAGAGTATCTGACTGCATCACCTGCACAAAAGAGTTAGTTGAAAAAATTCCTTCCTTGTAAAACTTCCAAACAACTCTATCTTGCTTATTACATGCTAGTTTAACAGGTCTTAAAGACTCATGCAAAATATCCACTAATTCCAACTCTCATTGATATAAGTCTCGCCTCCACTGGAAGTTCCAAATCCACTCTAACCTATCCCAAAACCCACAGTCCCCTATGACAGATCCTTTTTGGTTTGAAACAGAGAAAAGTCTCGAAAATCTCATCTTGAGCGAACCACCTTGTAACCAGACGTCTTTCCAAAATCGAGTCCTCCTACCATCACCCACCTCCATAGTCAACCCAACAATCATCTTGTCTCTTACATTGTTATCCTTGAGCTGCATCTGACATATATCCTTTCATGGTCCCCCTCTAGTAGGTAGTTTCTGAGCTGATAACATCATATTAGGATTCAAGTCATAGCAGGAGCGTACAACTTTCTTCCATAAAGGACATTCCTCCTTTGAAAAGCGCCACCACCACTTGAAGAGTAGAGTAGAGTTTCTAATCACTGCATCACCTATGCCCAAGCCACCCTCCTTTTTAGGGGCCTGAACCACTTCTCACTTAACTAGTGCTATACCATTCCTATCTTCCTCCTTGCTCCATAAGAATCTTCTCTACAACGATATCAAATTTTCTGCCACAACTTTGGCATCTTGTACAGGCTCAGGTAGTACACTGGCAAACTATTCAACACAGACTTTATAAGGACTAGCTTACCCGCTTTATTCAGCACCTTTGCCTTCCACAAACTGAGCTTTTCCTCAACCTTGTCAATTATCGATTTTCATGTCTTGACCAGCCTTAGGTTTGCTCCTAGAGGAATGCCAAGATATCTGACAAGAAGGTTTGCCTCTTTACATCCCAATAAACTGCACATGTTGTCAGTCCAATGCGGTTCACAATTGATTGGGATTAAACTTGATTTATCAAAGTTAATCGTTAACCCCGACATTACCTCAAAGCACCTTAGCAATCTGGCATAGTTTCTGATGGTCTCCTCCTCTGGTGGACAGAATAATATAATGTCATCTGCGAACTGTAGATGTAAAAACTCTATATTTTCCTTGCCAACCAGCAGCGACAAAATTCGTGGGTTCCTCACTACCTCCCATATCATCCTGTGTAGAACATCCACTACCAGAACAAACAAGAACGGAGACAGTGGATCACCTTGCCTCAAACCTCTCTCCATCTTGAACCGTTTAGATGGGGAACCATTTATTAGGATTGCCATGGACGCTGTACCAACACACTCCCTAACCCATTCTCTCCATCTCCAACCAAAGCCCATCTTCTGAAGCACAATATCCACAAAGTTCCACTTTACCCGATCATAAGCCTTCTGAAAGTCTAATTTAATAATTGCCGTCTTCTGCTTCCTCGTCTTCAACCATTGCACTGTTTCGCACGCAATTAGTGCCTCGTCGTGAATTTTCCAACCCTTCACAAACGCGCTTTGAGTTTCCCCTACTAGGCCCGGCATCACTGACCTCATCCTTCTAACCATCACATTGGATATTACTTTGTAAATGCAGCCTACCATGCTGATCGGCCGGAGGTCTTTGATCTCCTTGGCTCCAGTGTACTTCGGTGCAAGGGCCACCCAAGTAATATTGGAGTTAGAAGGCAACCTCGATGACCGAAAGAAGTCCAGAACAGCTGTCGAGAACTCTGTACCAACCTCGTCCCAGCACTTCTTGATGAAGTTCATATTATACCCGTCGTTACCTGGAGCCTTAGAGGATTCACAGTCCCAAGCAGCCTCTCTAATCTCCTCCAATGTCGGTATTCTCTCCAAAGCACTTGATTCTTCTTCGCCAATCCGGTTAACTAGTCCGTCCCTAAAACCCACCACCAGTGATCTCTCCTGATGATACAAATGTCTGTAAAACTCTCTGATGGCTATCTTGATCCTAGCTTGATTTCTTATCAACCTTCCATTATTCACCAAAGAGTCAATTCTATTATTTCTTCTTCTTGCCGATGCCAAGTTATGAAAGTACCTCGTGTTTTTATCCATGTCCTTCGCATGCCTGGAGCGCGACATCTGTTTCCAGTGTATCTCTTTCCTCACATAATACTGCTTGTAACAGATTACTAACGCCTTCCTTCTAGCCTCCACTATACCATCATAAACTCCATTCCCAACCATGTCATCTACCTTCTTGATCTCCTCCTCAAAGCGCTGAATTTTCTTATCCATGTCACCAAATTTTTCTTTATGCCATTTTTCCAAGGGCACCGTTAGAGCCTTCAACTTATCTGTGAACTGCCCCTCTCCAATATTCCTCCATTCCTCTCTGACCATTCTTAGGAATCCTTCATGTGTAAACCAGGAGTCTAGAGTCCGGAATGGACGCGGGCCACCTCTGTACATAGTCACTTCAACTATTATTGGGCAGTGATCTGACAGGCCTCTCGGACCACCTTTTAAATGAATCTCTGGGAACTCCTCAGTCCATTCTACACTCACTAGGACTCTGTCAATACGACTACAGGAACCACCTCTATACCATGTAAACGATCATTCAGCGGTAAGTCCACCAACTGCATATCTTGGATCCAACTCTTGAATTCTTCTGCAGACGTTGTTAACCTGTCCTGATTTTTCCTCTCATCAACCTGTAACACCTCATTAAAATCACCCACGTAGCATATCGGGACTTGACATAAGCCAGCTATAAAACTCAGTTCCTCCTATACAGCAAGTTTTTTCACTCTCGTATGAGGACCATAAACCAAACAGAAAGCACAATGGAACTCATTTTTCAATAAAATCCCCTCAACACATAACCACCTCTCCCCTTTGTAGCAGTTACTCATTCTAAACAGCATCTCATCCCACATTAACAACAGACCCCAGACGTGCCTTCCGATTCTACAAACTCCCAGCCCACCGCATCACTTCCCCAAATACGTACTACATCAAATTTAGTCACAACTTGCAATTTTGTTTCAACCAAACCTAACATATTCAGTTTTTGTTTTTTTATCTCTTTTATCATACTCAGCTTTCCTACCCCCCTCAGCCCCTAACGTTCCAAGAGCTAAAATTCATTTTAAAACATTGTTACATACCTTTTTGATTTTTTTCGATCTGCTTCTTCGCGCCTTCTCTTTTTGTTTTGCTAGTCTCCTCTTCTCAGCTAACGCTTCATTCTGTTCTTGTAAAATCATAATTAAGTCATCTTCTTCATTGTACTGCACTGCTCCGGATTCAACAGCCAACTCCCACGCCTTCCTATTTTCAATCATTTGTTCTTCCCTTTTCGAAACATTATGAATACTGATTACCTGCTGTCCTTCGCCAGTTTCCACGCCCGCTCCAGTTTTGCTGCTGCTCTCACCAATTGTCGCAGGACCTAGTACCCTCCCATCATCCACTGCATCGGCACCATCTTCGAGGCCCACTAGGTTCGTCTCGGGAATCAAGCCAGTCTCCTCGGCGTCTCTGTCAAGCTCGTCTTCACTGGAGGGATCGTCACCTCTCATCGCCAGCAATGGATTCCCAGCACTTTTTGAACGGCATCTTGTTGGCCCATGGAGTCCCGCGTCGTTCCCTGTCACCAGACATGCGTCCCCCTTCTCTCTCCAGCTGGGACCATGGTTGGCTTCACGGTGGTCTCGGCCTCGTCGTGCTCTAACCACTCTGTTCTGGTCTAGGTTCAACATCTCCACTTCCATTAGTTCCTCAGCTGCGGCGCTCTGCTTCGCAATTGGAGAATCCCAACCCGGATGGATCCCTACCCGGCCCGACTGCGTCAGCGTCTCGTCAGTCCATTTCTCCAAGTGAGTTGGGCTACCTGCTTTCTGCTCAGCACGGACTGGGCCTTCGTTGACAAAAGAGCAACCCGTATTCCTTCCTTCTGCACAGGTGTAACCCTCCTTGTTTTTGGCCCAACCATTAAACCGTGTTTGGACAACCTTTTTCCTACAACAGCATCCTTCGTTAAGCCTAGCATCGTATCCCCAACTAACCGTTTGTTCTGATTCCGTATCGTTAACCAAATCACAACATCCCTTCAATTTAGCGATTCCTACTACATCAATGCCTTCTGTTACCATTGGAATTTGAAATTGAACTGATTTGCCACTACTCCATTCATTCAATATATTTTCAGTAATTACCAAATTATCCTTTCCACCATCTTCCTCCCTTGGCATCGCCATCACCAACTCAGCCGCCGGATCTCTGTTTACCAATGACACTATCGAACGGCTCGTACCTGAGATCTCGCATATTTCTGGAAAATATAGTTTATCTATCTCCTCAAATTTACACTCCCATCCAAAACTCTCGTGACCAACCTCTTTAACTAGGACGTCAAATCCACTAGTACCAATTGTGATGTGGATTTACTCGTTAATTCTGTCCATAATGCAAGTGTCAATTTGCACCCGTGCCACACTGAAGGAGAGGCATGATTCCGTGGCTTTGTCACATCCAACAACTTTTTCCCATAGGCTTCCTATCATATTGAAGGTCTCTGTTGACCACGTATGCAAGGGAATACCAAAGCACTCTAACCATACCCTTCGAGTTTCACTACGCTCCTCCTCATCCCATCTCCATACACTATGAAAAAACTTCAGGAGGCTGTTCAATTCGAACGTGTAGGCTTCTTCAGCACTGATTATACTTTCAAACGTCAGAAGTGCTTTGTACGCTCCTAGTTCTCTGACTTCCACCACATGGGGTAAATTCTTACTGATTATGGCCTTCAAGGACTTATAGTCAATTACCTTTGTCGTTCCGCCTATTAAACTCCTCTGTAACCAGTCTAGATTTTCTTTTGCCACCATCACTTCCAGCTTCTTCGTCCACCCATTGTCGTGCGGGTCACCTGGTGATTCCTTCTTCTTTAGCTCCTTCACATTGCTCCTTACAACTTTTTGGTGCACTTCATGTTGAGATTGAATCTTGACTGAATTCTGTGCGTCATTTTCCTCTTGATGTCCCTTCGTAATCTTCACTTCATTCGTGCGTCGATATCTAGCTTCTCCTACTGTGACAATCTTGCCTCGTAATCTCATCCTATTCATTTCCGCAATAGCCTTCATAGCTCCCCCTTCGTTGTATATCGGATGAACGCAAAAATGTACAGTGTTCCATTTTTTTGTTTTCGTGACAAATAGATATCATTTATCCGCCCAGTCCAATTGAACAAATGATGCAGCTCCCTCTTGAAAATATCTTCTGGAAGATGATCTACGAAAATAGAGAATGATTCGTTTTCCAATCGATAATACTCTTCTCTATTCCAAACTCTAGGATCTCTACGAAAAACCTACTTCTACCCCTCTCAGTGTTTTTCACCCCTCTCTCTCACACTCTCCCACTCATCTTAATCTCTCTCAGGTGGCATAGGATTTAAATCTTGAATTTTATAATGGTTGTTACTTCTGATTTTAGCCGTTTTACCAATTTTATACGATGATGATATAGTAATGCTTTTGTTTATTAGCATTTGATGGCTTATAACCTTCTTTCAGGATGTATATTAAAATATTTCTTATTTATAAGGTCTTGTTCTGGATACTTTTTTTTACGGTATTCTCCAACCTAATAGTTCAAGAACTAATTTATTGTGAATCGGAGGTTTATTTAAAAGTTTGCCGTTGGCTAATAAATTGCTGCATACACAAAACAAGATTCGAACTTCCGACGCTTGCCTAAGCGAACTAATGAGTTAACCACTAAACAAATCCGACTTGATTTCTTGAATACTCTTTATTAGTGACTTTTGGATTTTGTTCGTTGTAATTTTTGGACTTTGCTTGCTATAATTTTTTGGTTTTTTATGGTATTCTCAATTTGGCATTAAAAATTAATTTATCGCAGTACTAAATTCTATTTAAAAATTTATCGTTAGCCAATAAATTTTTAAGGTGTTTGCTATGGTACGATGATAAATTTATACGTATCGATACGTTTAAAATATAGACAAATAATAACAATCCACGTGGAATTTATTTTCCATATCAACATTTAATTTTTGTTTTTTTAAATATATATTATATCACCACTTTTACTAATACACCCCTTTAATTAAACAAAAATAAAAAATATTTTTTATTTAATTTTATAAAAAGTCTTAAACATTCTTCTTTTATTTGATTAGACAAAAATATCCTTTTAAATTAACGAAATTTTAGAATTCAATTAATCCTAATTTTATAGTTTTAAATAATTTAAACAACAAAACAAAAACATATTAAAAAAATAAAAAATCAAAAAATTTTTATCTTCTCTAATTTCTCTAATCATTCGTGTCCCCTCTAAACAAAACATATCAAAAAAACAAAAAATCAATAATTTTTCATCTTCTCCAATTAACCCTCTAAAGCAAAATAGTGAAAATCTCAAACCAAAACCCTAGATTCTTTAATCTGCTCTAACTTCTTTCTCATTGCGACTATCGAGTGCTTTCTCGTACAGCTTGAAGAACTGATTTAAGTTGATTGAAGCATTTACATACCCATCAGAGTATGAGTTCATGCCAAAGTGATATTATTTTGAGTTCTCATGTTCAAGCTTCGGTTTGTATAACTTTGTTGTTTTGCTGGCAATTCTTTTTAAGTGTATTTGTTGTTTTTTGCTAGGATCCACATCCGCCACGAAGAATGGAACACCCAGTGAAGATTCCTACTTGTCTTGCATCACATCTGGGAGTGATTAAAATCAAAGGATCTATTGATGTCCATGATGGGTAACAACCAAAGCGATGGCATGAACTCATACTTTGATGGGTATGTAAATGCTTCAACCAACTTAAATCAGTTCTTCAAGCTGTACGAGAAAGCACTCGATAGTTGCAATGAGAAAGAAGTCAGAGCAGATTATGCAGCGGGGAAGAATCTAGGGTTTTGGTTTGGGATTTTTATTGTTTTGTTTTAGAGAGGTAATTGGAGAAGATGAAGAACGATTGATTTTTTGTTTCTTTGATATGTTTTGCTTAGAAGGGGCACGAATGATTAGAGAAATTGGAGAAGACGAAGAAATTTTGATTTTTTGTTTTTTTAATATGTTTTTATTTTGTTGTTTAAATTATTTGAAACTATAAAATTAGGATTAATTGAATTCTAAAATTTCATTAATTTAAAAGGATATTTTTGTCTAATCAAATAAAAGAAGAATATTTAAGATTTTTTATAAAATTAAATAAAAATTATTTTTTTATTTTTGTTTAATTAAAGGGGTGTATTAGTAAAAGTGGTGATATAATATATATTTAAAAAAATAAAAATTAAATATTGATATGGAAAATAAATTCCACGTAAATTGTTATTATTTATCTATATTTTAAACGTATCGGTACGTATAAATTTATCATCGTACCATAGCAAACACTAATTTTTAATACATAAAATAAAATTCGAACTCCGACACCTACTTAAACATTTTGTTATAGTGTTTGGGCCTTGTCCGTAACAACAAATTTAACGGTAATTATCATGAAGTTTATCATCTTATTAGTATGCTCTGGAATCTAGATGTTAATCAAGTCTTCTGATTTTCTTTCCATTTTCCTTTTTTCCCCGAAGACAAAACTAATCGAGCTTCACATTTTCCAAAGACAAGACATAAGATAATGACACTTGTTTGTCTGTTTTTGGTTGCAATTTTATTTTTATTTTTATATTTTAAATATCTCAATGACTTTAATTACTTCTCCATTAACGGGATTTAGTCTCTCCTCTGTGTTCCTTTCTCTTGTATACCACCATTTAAATAATAGTAAACAGTTTATGTTAAGAAGATAATAATTTAAAATTATTTTATTTTATATTTTAAATTTTTAATTATATATAATATATAAATATATATTTATTATATTAAATATTAATTAAATATTCGATGATAATTAAATAATAGAAAATGAAATAAATAGTAGTTAAAAATACAAAATAAATAATTTTATTTAGACTAATTTTTTTCTAAATATTTTTTATTTATAAATAATACACACATGTTAAATCAAAGGACAAATCAGAAATAGGCGAGTGAAAATGCAATGATGAATTTATAATTAATCCAATGTGATAAAATAAAATAAATATATAAGTAACAAACAATTTTGAACACATATCATTCTTTGATGATCAGTCTAATTATTTTTAAAATATTAAAAAAATATTAGGTAAATAAATTATTTTTATAATTATGTATAATCAAGTTTTTTCTCTGATTAATTAAAAGTGACTATCACTTTTAATTATTGATTTTGTATATTTAGTATTTTCATATTTTTAAGGTATTTTTTATTAAGAAATATTTTATTTTATGTTTACCCAATGTTAAGTTTAGTTAGCTTAATATAGGCGGTACACTACGACATAAAAAAAAAACTAAGTTTTAGTCTAGGCAAAAACCACTAATTAAAAAATCAGCCTCTGATCTAATTAATTTCTTATAAATAGAAAAAAAACATATTCCTAAAAAAACGCAAAAATAATAAAACATTTTTGCTATTTTTAGTCAATGCTAAACAGCTATCACTAATTACTTGTGCATATAAATTTTATTATATCGAAAATAAAAATATTTTAATCATTAAAATTAATTATTATATAATTATATAAATATATATTATTTAATTTATTTTTAATATATATTTTATATTTTAATATATATTTTATACTAATAATTAATTTTAATAATTAATTTTAATATACATTTAAGATGGGTATATAAAAAAATATCATAATTATGTATGAGCGTCGCTCTCAATGCATTATAATGCGGAAGGGGAACAGGGGATTCAGGTAACTAAAATTCTTCTTAGCAAAGTCTTATTCATATATATAATTAATAAAGGAAGTGTTAAGTAAACAATGATCATTTTAAACAACATAAATAATCATCAATCAAATAAAAATACACTATATTTTAATTTAATGTTATTAATTAAATTTAAGATTAATTTACTCTTTTAACTTTATTAATTCACATTATTCACATATTTATTCAAAAATATTATTAGTTACCTATACTTTTTCAATTAATAATTCTTCCCGACAATTATTGTCGCACTTAGCATCCAAATTCCCATAGCATTCATATTTATCTAGATTTCTCTTGTCTTGCGAAGTGTTTTACACTCACAGCCTTGACTAATTAACCCTGCAATTTTTCCACCATTGACTTGCATTATTATTTATTAGAAATATATTTTTTTATCTGTTTAAATTAAAAAAAATAATTTTATAACATGTTATTAAAATTTTAATTATAAAAAATTTTAGAATTTAATTTTTATTGAACTCTAAAAAAAAACTAATATAAGACAAAAAAATTATATAAAAAAATAAATAAATTTAAAAAAAATTATATTTAAGAGAATATACAAAATATAATTATTATATATTTTCTCTTATTAATTTAAATTTATGAGTTTATACTTGTGAAAAGAATGATTTCATGACATTATTCGGCACCCACATGCAGTTGTTCATTCCCTCATTATTAATACACAAACAAATTTGGCAATTGGTATGTAGTACTTGTTATTAGCTCCACCATACCATGGGTTTGAACTTCAACTCCCTCAGGCTTCTTGTCTTCATCTTTTCCCTTGTTAGCTTTATCATGAGTTTCCCAACAACTACTAAAGCAAAAGAACTTGATTACCAAGGCCCAAAGTGTTCTGAAGATAGGACCACTTTTAACAGCACCTACCAAGTAAACCTTATGACACTTTTCTCATCCCTATCTTCCAAAGCCATCATCACCATCTTCTACAACGACACCGTCATAGACAACAAAGATACTTCTAGTGCAGTGTATGGACTCTTCATGTGCAGGGGTGATGTACCCTTTGATGTTTGTGGAGACTGCGTTCAAAGCGCAAGCCATGTTCTCTCTGCAGAGTGCACCTTATCCCTATGGGGTATGATCTGGTACGAACAATGCATGGTTCGGTATTCCAACACTCGTTTCTTTTCTGTTCCAGAAACAGAGCCCTTCACTCCCATGTCCAACAACTTCAATGTTTCCATTAATCAAGACATCTTTGTCCCTCTTCTTGCCAACACAATGAACAAAACTGCAGAACAAGCCGCCGTTTCTCTCAACAAGTATGCCACAAAGGAACAAAAGGTAACAAAACTTGAGACGATTTTTACTCTTGCTCAGTGCACCCAGGACCTCTCGGTTGGAGATTGCAGATCTTGTCTTGGATTCGCCGTTGGGCAGATCCATGAATGTTGTAAAGGAAGACGAGGAGGGAGAGTATTGCTCCCCAGCTGTAATGTTCGGTTTGAATTTTACCCCTTCTATCGTCATGGCGTCTCTAAAGCACTTGCTCCTGCTACAAAGTATCCAATCATGGAGTCGAAATATTCGCCAGATCCGGGTTATTTGTCTCACCAATGTTCAAATAATCAACCCACAAACTTACAGAAACGCCTAACGACGCTCCTCTCTGACTTGTCTTCCAAGGCAACAAACTCGAACAACAACGAGTTCTACATGAGCAATGTTAGCAACAACTTGTTTGGCCTCTACTTGTGCCGCGCCGACCTACCGTCTTCTCTCTGCGCAGACTGCATAGTCAACGCCACAAACCGAATCACCTCCGAGTGTCCAACGTCCATGGAGGCTATAATCTGGTACAACCATTGCTTGCTTCGTTACTCCAACCACTCTTTCTTCAGAACAATGGGAACTAATCCAAGATTCAAGATGATGAATGTTACGGACTATGACGATTACAAAAGCTACTACAAGTACGAACTGTGGAGTGCGTTGACGAAGGTGGCGGGAGAAATCTGGGATCGGAGTGACAGATATTACGCAGAGTCCTTTGTGTTGAACGATGTGCAAAGATTGTTCGTGCAGGGGCAGTGCACGAAAGATTTGGCTACTTTGGATTGTAATTACTGTATTCACGATGTGATTGAAACGGCGATTCCGTGGTGTTGTTTGGGAAGCATAGGTGGCAGAGTTTTGTATCCAAGCTGCACTTTGAGATTTGAGTTGTTTCCATTCTATAGGAATGGTACGGACGATCAGCCTCCGTCAACTACAACTACAGGTATGTATAGAGTATTTTACATTCCAATAATGTTATAGAAAAAATTTCAAGTATACCGGGAACACCGGTGTTTCAATTATTTTAATCGTGAATTTTAATTAATATATATTATATATATCTTTTATAAGGAAAAGTCTAGGGGGCCAGCAGTTTTGTTGAATTTTGGCCAGCATGTAGCCAGCAGAAAAAGGTGAGTCATTGGATGAAAACTCACATCGATCTCACACCATTAGATCATTATTGATGGCTATTTAATGGCTACCAATCACAAAAGTTGCTGACCCCTAACATTGCTCCTTTTATAATTCAAATTAACGGTTAAATCAACTAAAACACCGATGATGTTTCGGTATACTTAAAATTCTTCCAATGTTATAATACACTTCTGTTATTTCACAGTTGCACGCATGAAGCACTCGCACGCACTCACATCACATGATACAAAATGATAAGGACAGACAACCACTTTAATTTTAAATTTTTATTAGATACGAAAAGTGTGTGTATAATTTTTTATAAATAATAATATATTAATTTTATTAATGTTAAAGAATAAACAAATATTTTTTAATTATATAAAATATATTAAATATTTTTTGTGTTAATTAATCATATTATATAAAATTTTTAAATTTATTTTAAAAATATAAATTAATAATAATATTTGATACGTAATTAATATTTAATAGTATTTGAGTGTGTTTAAATATATTGAAAATATATTTTTATTTTTTATCGAAGACGTGTGTGAAACGTGTATCGAGTATGATGTCCAAATCATATCAGATATGTATGAACATAATAACATAACGAAATTTTTGTACTTCATAAATAAATATTACACAATGATGCTATATGATCAAATTATTTTAATAATTAGTTTTAATTAAGTTCGGTTCAATAATTTATTAGTATGATAAAAATTAATTAAAAAACAAAAAAATTAATTAAATTTTATTAAAAAACAATTTATTCATTTATTATTTTTTTAACTTTAAAAATAGAGTAGTTTCTAAATTAATATGACTAGACAATTAATAGAGATTGGTTTTTATTCCGTTAATAATTATTTATGTTGCGTTTAGAAGGGAGATTAAAATTGAGAAATAGATATTAAAAGACAGATTTTTATTATGTTTGGTATAAAATATATAAAATTGGATTATGTCTTAGTATCATGTTTAGTTTAAGATAAATATAAAAATTGAGGGGTATATTTGAAATTTAAAAAGTTAAATAAAAATATTTTTATAAAAAAATATTATTAAAATTTCAGTTTTCGTTTCTAGAAATTTCAATCCTTGTGTCTTACTTTTTGAAAATACTGAATGGACTAAAAATTTTATATTTCAAAACTAAAATTTTAGTTCTAGTTTCTAATCACCAAATACAATACTCAATCCTAGTTTTCAGTTCCAGTCGCAACCTAAAATCTATTTAAATGAATGCAATTATGCAAGAAACGTATCTTTAGATTTAATATCTTTGGCGAGTGCTAAACACTGATTTAAAAAATTCGTAAGTTTAAAACTAAAGATTCGTTGTAACTCTAAACTCAAATTCAACACTTTTCAAAATTTAGTAAAAGATGTCACAATTTCAAATCAATAATCAGGAGTTTAGTTTTGAGTCGTTCTCCCTATAAATCACAATCGAATGTATTATTATTGGCTATGAAAAAATTAGGGATTTGATAGCAATTGACGAAAATTTAAATAACAAGAAATTAAAAGAGCAAACAAGGATTAAATAGCAAAGCCATAAGACTAAGAATAATTAAAGTAATTAACTAAGAAATGAAAGTAAATTCAAATGTTAAAAAGATCGATCTTGACAAATATTGAGGGTTTAGGATTACTATCCTTGCCACTAACTACAACATAATTACAAAGAACAAATTCAAAGGAAAGCCAATTAGGCTTAATTAACTTTATTAATCCATAAGTCATAACCAACTTACTAATTGAATTAGTAAAAAATTAGCATTAGCGAAAACAAAATTAATTAATATCTCTGAATTATCAATCAATTTGGATATTAATGACTCAAGTTCACCCAAGTTCCTAGCTCAAGCCCAAAATATAAAATCTACTCTATAAATAAGTCAAACAATTTATCAAACACCTGAAGTGCATAAATATAAAACTTCATAAATTGCAAAAATTAGTAAAATCTACAACTACATCATTCAAGAAAGCAATAATAACATCTCATCAATTAAGTAATAATAAAAGATAAAACATTAAATTCATTAAATGAAAATGAGAATTCAACAAGGATTTAAAGACATAAAATAACAAAATAGAAAAATAATAAAAAATTCTAAGACACTAGAATAGCAAAATAAGAAATCATAAACTAAGAACTACAATTAAACAAACTAAAACAAAAAAGAAAAAAAAATACATAAGAAACTCTTGATTTTAGAGAAAAGTTAAAGCTTTTCTTTTAAAAATTCAAAATTCTAAACCCTTAAAAAAAAAAGAAAAGAAAAATGAGTGTATGATGTGTGTGTCCCTTCATAAATTGCTTCAAATATGACCCCCCCCCAAGTTGCAAATTTTGTGTCATTTTAAATGAAGCCCGTGATTAGGGTACGCACGCACATGTGGGTGCATGCACACGCACCTGTGCAGAATTTTTCAACGGTGCATGGGCACCAGATAGAATTGCTTCTTCCTTATTTTCTAGAATTACTTTCTCCTTTTTTTTGGCAAAATTTCTATTTCTGTCTATTTTTTTAAGTTATTTTTGTCTCCTAAATTTTAAACAACTTAAATAAATATATCAAGTCTTTTAAAGACTTAAAAAATATGTTTTAATCAATTAAGCATAATTAAATTTTTTTTTACAAAAACATGCATTTATAAAAAATATGTACAAGATAAATTCTGCTTTTTTTTAATCTAAAAATCATTCTAAAATATAAATTTATTAATCTTATATTTCTATTTTTCATGTTTAAAGTATAAAATTAGTCTTTCCAAAATTAATACATTTAAATTTAAAATAAAACATAATATAAATAAAAATAATAAAATTTAAATTTTAAATCCTAAAAAATAATACATTACATAACGTAATTTAAACAAAAATAACAAATTTTGAATCTAAAACTTTAGATTTTATATTTTTTCTAATATTTTACTTGTAATAGTATATGATTGAATAATAATAATAATAATAATAATAATAATAATAATAATAATAATAATAATAATAATAATAATAATAATAATAGCTCTCCTCAACCTTTGCGGTCGTCGCCTCTCGCCATCCTCTGTTTCAATGTCACGCTGCTCATCCCCCACTCCAATTTCATCTCTCACACTCAAACACAGTAGAAGCAGACGCAGAGCACAAAACCTCAATCTTCT
This sequence comes from Arachis hypogaea, assembly GCF_003086295.3. Lineage (NCBI taxonomy): Eukaryota > Viridiplantae > Streptophyta > Magnoliopsida > Fabales > Fabaceae > Arachis > Arachis hypogaea. The sequence goes on along the minus strand of NC_092049.1, from coordinate 121,712,885 downwards.
CTATCATCGATGCGCCGCTCGTCAGGTTTCATCTCGTTGCCGCGCCGCTCGTCAACCCTTCTGTGTCAACACATCGTCTCATTTCTCGCAGTCACTGTTCGCTTCTGCCTCCCTCTCTAGTCGTTGCTGTCACTGCTTGCGCATCGGCGATCTTCTCTTGTCTCCGCTCTGTCTCTCTCTGCCTCCTTCTTCTCTCCTCTAGCACGATTCTCTCTCTCAACCGTGGTGAGTTTTTTTTTAATTTTTTTAGTTATTCAATCATTGTTCTTTAATGTTCTGGTGATTGTTGCTGCTGATGTTGTTTCAACATAACAAAAATGGTTAATTTTAGTTGTTTTCTATTCTATAATTATTGCTAATTTTTTTATTGTTGCTATTTTTTGTGCTTGTTGTTGTTTAAGTTGATTGATACTTGCTATTTAGGTTGATTGATCTTTTCTGATTAATGCTGATTTTTTTTTGTGATATTTTGTGTTGCTAGTTTTTATTTTTGTGATTTGTTGAAGAAGAAGAAGAGCAGAGTTGAAGAATAAGGAATTAGGATTTTAGAAGGGGATTGCTGTTATCTTTTTAATATAAAACGACCTCATTTTAACATAAATCAGTCTAGCTCAGTTTTTCGATGGACGGAAAATACCTTAGGGACTACTATGAGTTTTGGAGTGCAACTTCGAGGATAAATTTGGATAATTATTAACTTTAGGAATCACTTTAAAACTCAAATGCAATTTGAGGGACTACTTTGAGACTTAACTCAAGAAAAAAAAATAATATATTGATAAGGACAAATATATATATATATATATATATATATATATATATATATATATATATATATATATATATATATATATATATATATATTCAAAATTTATCTAGTGGGACAAATACACTCCTCATTTGTACTTAGGTTTAAAAGTTACATCAACATTGCATTACAATTATGTTAAAATATTATCATCTGGGTAAAGTACTAAATTGGTCCTTTACGTTTGGACGTAACCTTGTTTTGGTTCTTAAGGTTTAAAGTGTCCTATTTGAATAAAAAAAAGTTTCATTTAGCTCTAACGTAGTCCCACCGTGAGGTCAAAGTTAAATAATTAACGAAATATCCTACATAACAGTAGTACAAGAACAAGATTGATAATTTGAAGAACAAGTACAAGCTTCAAAGGCACAAAATCAACCGTAGATGCATTAATACATTTATTTATCATTCTCTTTAGTTCTATAGAAAATATTTCATTTAAATTGTAAGAAGAATGATAAATAAATGTATTGATGCATTCACGGTTGATTTTGTGCCTCTAGAGCTTGTACTTGTTCTCCAGATTATCGACCTTATTTTTGTACTGCTGTCATGTAGGACATTTCGTTATTTATTTAATTTTGACCTTACGGTAGGACTACATTGAAGCTAAATAAAACTTTTTAAAATTCAAATAGGACACTTTAAACCTTAAGGACCAAAATAAGATTACGACCAAATGTAGGAGACAAATTTAGTACTGTTCATACCCTGGTCCAGTACTATGGTTTAGGCCCAAGTAAGTCAAAAAAGTCCAATCCAAAGGTTGGCCTTCACCACTTACCCCGACCTCATCTAAAGAGGTCGGGCTTGACATAGGCCCCTCCCCAATGAGGTCGGTTTCGACATAAGCTGGCAGATAACACTTATTCAAATAAGTAACTGCCTCCTAAAATCTCTCATCCACTTCTAGAAGCAATATCTCAACAACCCTAAGATAAAGGGGCGGTTATTCACCTTCAGAAGTAGAGCTACTGTAACGGTGGTTATTGAATCACCACTATAAATACCCTGATACACCCAGGTAAAACTAAGTTTCAATACTTTAAACCTGCTTACCCCCTTGCTAACTTAGGTATCGGAATGTCTTTGCAGGTACCACCCCCATTCTCCAAATACACAACTCGGACGGCAGTTTTCAAACGTGTACAAGTCGGAAACCACCTTTCATTGACGCTTGGGCCAACTTTCAAGCCCAATCCACCTATTTCAGGTTACCTACATAACAAGTACTTTACCCTATGATCTTAAACATGTAAATAAATCAAATCAATATTATTATATCCATTATTTGACCTAATATGTGATTATTTGTTTTGTGACAAGTAGTTAAGTATGATATTAAATATTTGTCTAATAGGAATATTAAGCCCCACTACTAAAAACTTTTTAAGAAAGAAAAGCCAATAAACCCAATTCAACTTTCTAATATCTTGGTGTCTTATAAAAAAAGTCATAACCGCACCGCAAGGCTTGGTTTAGTGGCAATTATGTTTGCCTTGTAAGAAGGTATACCGGGTTTAAATCTCAGCTGAAGTTGGGTGTTGTTTAAAAACCCATACTATTCATGATAGTGTGTGTGAGTGTGTTATGTAAATGTGTGAAACATGAGTGTATTGTCTATGATTGGGGGCTGTCTAATCCGCTTGACAAAAAAAAACCATAACCGAACTTCAAGCGAGCAATGGAGGAAGAGAACGACTTCAACGAGCGAGAGAGGGAGAGGGGTTCAACCGGGTCGGGTTTCTGGATTTTTTCGGGTTGAGCATGGGCTTTTGCTTTGTTTGGGACTGGGCCAGATTGTTGGTTCCATTCTTGACAAAAAAAATCTCTAAAATATCCACACAATCACAGAAATAGATAAAAAAAATAAAAAAAAATCATTAATTAATATCCTAATTAATCTGACTCAATAGTCAGCAACTTTTAACATCAAGCACCTTTCAAATGGGATCTACCGTTCTGTAATCCTAAGGTTTTGTAGGACCTATTGTATAGAATTTGTCTCCATTAATATTTTTGCATAGCATACAATGTTCTTCTAATAACAACATGTGTCTTTCTGCTAGTATAGAAAAAATTTACTTTCTACACAGGAGCACTCACCTTTAAGTTGATGTCCTCACAATTGAGGCGTAATTCAGATGAGAGGTTGCGTTTGATTTGCGTTTATTTTTTGTTTTTATTTTCAGCATTTTTTATTTTTTAGATTTTGTAAAAGAAAAAATGAAAATAGGAGATAAAAATAAAAACAAGATTTTATTATTTTTATTTTTTTTTTCACAAAATTCAAAAAATAGAAAATATTGAAAATGAAAACACAAAATGAAAACACAAATCAAACGCACTCTAATTGTCTCACAAAATACTCCATTCGGGTCCAATTCTCAGTTAAGACTGGACTGTAATTTAAAAACTCTAAATGTGTGAGTGGATGTGTGTAAATAGTGTATTGACAAAAAAATAAAATGTTGATGTCCTCATTTATTTTTTCTTTTATTAACTTTAAAACATATATGAATATGACTTATATATGTTATAAATAATAATTTTTGTATTGTAGTGAAAACTGGTCGATCACGAGCAGTTATCTTGATTATTGTTGTCCCCGTTGTTGCTTTGGTGTTACTCCTCTCTTTTTGTTGCTATTTGTTTCGGAAAAGAGCAAGAAAAAGTTACAATAAGACCATCCTCAGAAAAAATTGTAAGTATCTTGTGGAAAATGAAAAATTCAATATAATTGATAGTTTACAATTTATTTGTAAGCTTAGAGAAATTTGCAAAGTTATTGGATTTAAAATGTTAATAATTTGTTTTGTCTAGTTGGCCATGAAAGTGACACTATAGGGGGCTTGCAATTCAATTTGTCTATAATTGAAGCGGCAACAAATCACTTTTCACAAGAGAACGAGATTGGCAAAGGTGGATTTGGACAAGTTTACAAGGTAGGAGAGAAAATAAAAAAGAGAAAGAGTAGTGCTAGGAGCCAATGGCCTAAGTGTACAATGTGGCTAAATCTTTGGTTTATGAATCAAATGAACATCACCTATACTATGCAGAATAACCATCCGGATACCAGGGATAACCATCCGGATACTTATAAAAAGCTAATTTTGGGTTCACCAAAGATCAAACCCTTGACCTTCTGGATCTAGAATTCTTATACTATGTCCTGAAACCACTCATCCCAAAAGCATAACTTGACAGGACAATGTAACACTAATAATAATATCTCTAATACTTTTCAAACCTTCATTGTACACATTGTACGCTTAGGTCATTGGCTCCCTATACTTTCTCAAAAGAGAAAATCTATTTCTTTCAATTAATTTTAATATTCTTTTTTCTATTATAGTTGATGTGGTTTATATTATATATTTTAGGGTGTTCTTCCTGATGGACGACATATAGCTGTAAAGAGACTTTCAAAAAGTTCTACCCAAGGTGCTACTGAATTCAAAAACGAGGTTTTATTAATAGCCAAACTTCAACATAAAAATCTAGTGGCATTTTTAGGATTTTGTCTTGAAGGACAAGAGAAGATACTTATCTATGAATATGTTCCAAACAAGAGCTTGGATTACTTTCTGTTCGGTTTGTTGCTTTTCCCCTCTTAAACTTCTCTTTAGTTATTTAACTTTCGCATATTTTTGTGATTAATTTGCATTATATATTTTGAACTATATTTGAAGTATCTAGTTGTCTAATATGTATTAATATATATTCACTAAAAATTTTGTAGATCCTCATTCCGAGAAGTTGTTAAATTGGTTTGAACGCTACAATATTATAGATGGAATTGCTCAAGGAATTCTTTATTTACATGAATATTCTCGTCTCAAAGTTATTCATCGTGATCTTAAACCTAGTAATATATTACTAGATGAAAATATGAATCCTAAAATTTCAGACTTTGGTCTTGCTCGAATCATAGATCAACAACAAGGATCTGCATCTAGAGTTGTTGGAACACTGTAAGTCGCCTTTCTATACTTTCCTATATATAACGTATACATGGAAAGTTTAAGCATGTCATGATACATTCTTTCTAATTTTATAGGGGTTATATGTCTCCTGAATACGCAATGCAAGGAAAATTTTTTGAAAAGTCAGATATTTTCAGTTTTGGAGTCATGATTCTCGAAATTATTACAGGAAAAAAGAATGTAGGTTCCAATGTATCATACCGTATTGCAGAGGGTCTTCTAAGCTTAGTAAGTGAAATAATCTAATATATAAATTCTTCAACGTAACACAACCCTGTCCCTTTTATGCAAGTCTAAAAAAAGTATGTTTTTTGTTCGTAACCTTTATAATTTTTTTTAAAAATATTCTTAATATTTAATATCATTCAATTTTGTCCCCAATAATTTTTGTTTATGCCAAAATTATCTTTGGACGTTAATCATATTTAAAATATTAGGATAAAATTAAAAACATTCAAAAATAACTTGACACAAATTCTAAATGTTAGAAATAAAATCAAATAAATCGAAAACGTTAGAGATAAGATTAAATGAAATTAAACATTAGAGTATTTTTGAAAAGAAAATACAAAAAGTATATTTACTTTAATGATTCTATTAACTATTAAGTTGATAAATTGGTTACAGGTATGGAGACAATTTTGCAACCAAAGACCATTATCTGTATTGGACCCAAAAATGAAAGAAAATTGTTCTGAATTTGAAGTTATAAGGTGCATTCAGATTGGTTTATTGTGTGTTCAAGAAAATCCAGACGAAAGACCTACAATAGCAACAATTGTGTCATATCTTAGTAATATCTCACTTGAATTGCCTTCTCCACGAGAACCAGCATTTTTCTTGCATGCTAAAATGGATCCAACAAAAACAATTGCTGGCGAGTCATCAAGTTCTTTCTCTGTTAATGAGATGTCTGAAAGTACCTTTCTTCCCAGATAGGAACCAATTTATATATAATATATATGATGGTGTATAATAAAATTTCAATGGGTCATTTTGATGGTTGAGAGATAATGGAGTTACACATATATGTTATCAAAATTTGAATGCATGTGTTGGTCTCTATATATCTGCCATCTCTTGTTTATTTGGACTTTAGAGATATAATTGTGAGAAATTATTGTATGCTTGTTGAATATCTTGGATGTGTTCAAAAGCAATATTTGGGCCAAACTATGTTACGTAGGTCATAAGAAAAAAAAAAATAATCAAAAGGGGTGTCTAACTTAACCTTGAAAATCTTCTAGCATTGTTCTGAGCTCGAGGGGTTAATTATCCACAAAATGACAAAAATTCTTTCAAAAGATATAAGATATTTGTGGAATAATCTATTATGAATAAAATTGATAAACAACTCTTAAATTTTATTATCTATTAACTATTTTGGCAAGTATCTTATATATTTTTTGGGATTTTTTTTGAAATTTTATTTTTTGAAGTTCTTTTTATCATAAAGAAATCTTGTAAGATCTAATATAGAGGTTAATGGAGTCGTGAAAAATTATATAATGAAGTGATTAATACTATACAAAGAAGAAAATTATTTTATTTTATCATGTAATAAATATTTCTACAAATATACGTGAATCGAATGAAATCGAATATAAACAAATTTTTTATAAGATCAGCATGTAATTTTGAGTATATAAATAGTTTTTGATAACAACTCACTATAGAGACAATATGACAATGGTGTCATTTTGCTGGTTTATTAAGAAAATGTTTAATTATTCTGCAGGTCTCTATAGTTTTACCGAATTTTCAATTAGGTCCCTATACTTTTTTTCTTTTCAACTGAGTCCATAGACGTTAATTTTTTTTTCAATTTAGTTCCTGCCGTGACAAAATCGTTTGAGATAACAGAATATTCTGTTCAAAAATCGAAAATTTTGTTCAAAATCGAATATTCTCCTAATTAGATTAGAATTACTAATTAAATCCACCCCATTTTTTTAAAATACCAAAACTAACCCTTAGCATTTTGTCCTAAAAGTGAGAACTCTAGCCAACGCTTGTTCTCTGAAGTCAGTGGCGTTTCTCCTCCGTTCGTTGGTGTCGTCGTCCATCTGCGTCGTTGTCGTCGTCCATCGTCCTTGGTCTGTGCTGGGCTAGTCGTGCGTCTGCTCTGCTCTGCTCTGCTTCGCGCTGGTGGTGTGTCGCTTCCGTCGCGTTCCCTCGTTGTGGATCGCCGCGCCGTGCATCGCATCGCCGCACCACGCTTTGCCTGGCCGCACCTCACCTTGCTGCTCTACTCTTCGGGTATCGATGCTAAGGTAGAATCTTCAACAAACGCCCTATTCTAATCTTAGGTTCAGTGGGGAACTATGGAGCTTATTTGGCTGATGGGTTAGAGAACAGGTGAGATTTTCAAAGGACTAATATCAAGTATTTAAGAATTAGCTGTAATTGCTGTTTACTTGTGGTGTTTGTTATATTTTCTTATCTTTTGTGTAGCCAGTTAATTGATCAACATAGTTAATGATATTCTAGATATGATGATATTCCAACCTTGCTTCTTCATCTTGGCGTCCCATTTTAATCTCTTGGTTTTTGAAAGGGGACAGTTTGTGAGGTTGTGCGAAATGAGTTTATATGTCAATTTTACATGCATATATAGTTTTGAGCTTTTTCTGCATATAAACATTTTAATCTTACCATTATTGAACGTATTGAACCTTTTGAACCACTAGTTTCTATAACATCCATCTTAATATGAGCTTGTTATGACAAAATAAACTTTGGCAAATTTGTTTACTCCAAGAAAAATGTAAAAAAGAATGTGATGAAGAGAGTTGAACTTGAGGGAGAATTGATTGACTGAGATTGGGAATAAGGGGAAACTGAATGTTTTAGGGGTATTCTATTCGTATTGTGTTGTTTTTTTTTTCAGTTTTAATTAGTTGTTTTCAGCTCCTATCTCTCAAGCTGTGAATTCTTAAGTTGTGTGAATTTGTAGTTCAGTTTCAATTTTGTTGAATTGTTTGCAACTTCTGTTTGTTTCTCAAATTGTGAATTTGTTCTTCATTTCTGCTTTACTTTTAGAGTTTTTCATTTTTATCACCAATTGTTCAAATTTGGTGGTTGGAGAGACTGCAGTGATTGCCACCACAGACTACCACGATTGGAAACCTGGGGAGGTTGGTAGGTGGGATGGAAAAGCCTTCTAAGCATGAGGATGTCTCCGAGGAGTCAATGGATTTTGGAGAAAAAGAAAGGGAATTTTATGAAAGATGAATGCTTCAAAGTTCAGATGGATTTAGGAGGAAAAGAAGCAAAATTTTATTGCAGAGTTTGTAATATAATTAGATTATAGATGTGGATTGAGAGCTTAGTTGGCTTTGAAAATCTAAGGTTACATATTGGTTTATTATGTGTACAAGAAGATGCAGTAGATCGGTCAACAATATCCACAGTGGTTGTTATGCTAGCAAGTGAGACAATGACACTTCCTATTCCTAATCATTCTGCATTTTCAGTTGGAAGAAAGATCAAAGAAGAGCCAACATCAAATGCTTTTGATAAGGATCCTTTGGTCAATGAAGTATCAATTTCAAATATTCTACCTAGATAATCAGTATAAGTGTTCTATTTTGAAATTGTTCGAATTGTATAAGTAAATCATGTCTTTCATTTTGAATCATTGTTGTTTAAATTTGTTATAGTGTAGTAGATTCTACTCATCATTCAAATATATAGTCATAATTTCTTCTTTTTTAGTTGATTGAGTATGTTATATCTATTTGTTTAATAAAAATTTGAGCTATTCTAGGTGAAAACCGATCCATTGATTAAATGTTGTAGTTATTGAACTATGTTGAGATTTGAGAAGTGATTTTGTAAATTCCTAATATGGCTAATAAGGCCATGGTGCTATGTTTTATACTGAGATCAAAATTTTGGCTGCTACTGCAGTATGATATAAAAAGAAGCTGCAAACAGATAAAATGGATTTTTGGTACAATTTGTATATAAATAATCAAAAAGAATAATAATGACAAAATAAAAGGAATTATATGAATATCTTTCATTGATTATTTATAGTTTCACCGAATTTTCAATTAAGTCCCTATACTTTTTTTTCAATTGAGTTCCTAAGGGTATACAAGTAATTTCACAATTTACTAACATTTTTTTGACGTTTAATGTTAATAGGGACTAAATTGAAACAAAAAATAATGTATATGGACCCAATTGAAAAGAAAAAAGTATAGGGACTTAATTGAAAATTCGGTGAAACTATAAGGACCTGTAGAATAATTAAACCTTAAGAAAACTCAATGGCTTACCCTTTTTTTAACCTTTAACAACATGTTAGCAAGTGATAATAGTTTTTTTTTTTAAAAATAAAAGTTACACTTTGTTTATTATTACTAAAATTGTTTAATTGTTACCGCTCTTGATGTTGTTATTATTGTTGTTTTTTTTTTTTCTCTTTTTTTTCCCTCATCCTCTTTTATTATGATTACCATCGTCTTCGTTTTCTTCTTTTTCTTATAAATGTTCAAAAAACTAGAGTACAGAAATTTTGATGCATAACACATAAATTTTGGTGCGCAGCACACAAATTTTAGTATATAGCACAAAAATTTTTAACATTGACACTCAACCAATGAAATACGCAAACGCATAAATTTTTGTGAACAAAACGAAAATTTTGTTGCATAGCATAGAATTTTTTATATGCGCATAGAAATTTTTGAAGGACTACATACCCAAAATATTGACTCACCCAACTAACAAAATATATTCGCAGCAAAAATTTGTGCTATGTGCAAAGATTTGTGTGCTATGTGCAAAAATATGTTTGCTATGCGTAAAAATTTGTATGCTATATCGATAAGTTTGTGTTATGTGTAAAATTTTGTGTGTTATGCTTCGAAAATTTATGTGCTATATCAATAAGTTTTTGTGCTATCCAACAAAAATTTGTGTGCTGCAGAAAGCGTAAAAAAGGAGTAGTGACTTATGCACGCATTTTTTTCTCGCTGACACTGCAAGAAAAAATCTGAGTACCGTCAGATTTACTGTCGAAAAATGAATAAAATTCGATGGTATAAACCTAGCCAAATCAGTTACCGTCGAATTTTTTCGTCCGACGGTAATTATTGTTGGATTCTGCGATGGATTACCTGCCCGAAAAACTAGCCGGTTACCGGTGAATTTTTCTAACGGTTATGTTGGCACCACAATGTCTTGTTTCCCGCACTATTACCGATGGCAATCTCAATTTTTTAAAAAAAAAAATTGTGACGAAATTTTTTTAATTTTAATTTTATTTTTATTTAAATTTATTTTTCACACAATTAGTCGTCATTTTATAAATAATAGAAACCAAATTATGTAATGTTAAATATCAAATGTTCAAATAAATACAATGAAACAGTAAAACAAAGCGTTAATTATTAAAGATCTTGGTAGTCGTCGTCGTCTCGTTCTCGTTGTCCTGCTGAGGCGGCGCAGAAGATGGTAATGTCTGTGTCCCACCAGCAGCACTGCTGCAACCAGCATGGCCGATGCCAGCGGCGCGCATCTGAGCCTCCATTCGCTGAAGCTGCTCTAGCTATTTCCTCCACTCTAGCCTAAGGTCATCCGTATTCGTCACGCGTGTGAGGATCTCTTGATACCTCTCCCGAGTCTCGGTCAGCTCCCGAGCCTGGTCGTGAAGGCTCTAGGTGAGCTCCTGCACCTGCAGCCTCAAACAAAACTTCAGAAGCAAATAACCATAATATATAGAGATTTTTTTAGAAATTTCGACAAAGTTTCATCTATAACAGGAATGCACCACAAACTCTATCCATCAAAATTTAACTTAAAAATCACCAATCGTCAATAATCATTGAACAATAGGCAATAATCAGATACTTTTAGTAATTCAATAATTAGGATATATCAAACACTTTTAGCAATTCAAACCTACAACCCTAAATCCACTAAAACTAGAATCAACTATCAAGAATCATTAATCACGATATATCAAACACTTTCAGCAGTTCAAACCTAAAATCCTAATTCCACCAAATTAGAATCAATGATCAGACATTTTTAGCATATAAAAGACTTAAAGTAGTACTTTCGCCGTTCCGCCATCAGGCCAAATCATTAACCATACGATGGGGGTTCCATGAGAGCATTCCGGAGCCATGGTGTCTGTCGCTAGAGGCGGTGTCATCGAGACATTGGGCTGCTGAGCGGATGGAGGCAGCAGCGTCGCTGTAGACGCAGGGACATAGTTAGGGTTAGGGACCATGATGAACGGGTGTCTGTCGCTAGAGGCGGTGTCATCGAGACATTGGGCTGCTGAGCGGATGGAGGCGGCGGCGTCGCTGTAGACGCAGGGACATAGTTAGGGTTAGGGACCATGATGAACGGTTGGTTTGATGCATCCACAACCTGTGACGTCATTGGGGTAGTTAGAGTAAAGGGAGAAGATCTAGAATTCCCAGAGATACCAGCAGAAACCCTCCATCTACCATGACCACGACCCCGATCCACAACACCTCTACCTGTCGTCATGTCTGCAAAGAGCCTACCAATTAAAAATGTGCTAAACATGTTCACAACAACATTCAAAATGATTAATCAAAATAAACTACGTTAAAATTAGTTCAGAAATCAAACAAAGAGAACTAAATCAACAATAATTAGAAATTCTGAATAACAAATCAACCTTATAAATTATAATAGCTAGTTTAGAACAAATCAACAATAACCAAAACATATTTTAATTAGATTAAGAATAAATCAAAACTAAATAAGGAACAGAAATAAGAACATATTCTAATTAAAATTGAAACTAAACAAGTTTAGTACCTTAAATTCAGAATTTTTGAAAATCCTAAGTTAAAAACAAGTTCACTATCCTAAGTTCAGAACTAAATAAAGAACACAAATCCACCAATGTTCTAATTAAAATAGAAACTATACAAGTACAGTACCCTAAGTTTAGAACTAAATAAGGAACACAAATTAGAACACATTCTAATTAAAATTGAAACTAAACAAGTTTAGTACCCTAAGTTCAAAACTAAATAAGGAACAGAAATCAGAATATGTTCTAATTAAAATTGAAACAACCCTAAGTTCAATATCATAAGTTCAGAATTTTAGAAAATCATAAATTTAAAATAAGTTCAGTACCCTAAGTTCAAAATTAAATAATCAACAATAGTTAGAAGTTTCAAAACAGCCAATAAACTTAATAAATTATATCAACAAATCAGAATTCTAGAAAATCCTAACATTAGAAACATTACCTGAAGAAGAGACCAAAAGGTGAGAAGAAGAATCGGCATCAGCGGCGACAGCAGTGGCAACGTAGATGTCGGCAGAAGCAGCGGCGTTGGCGTACGACAGAAGCAGCAGCATTGGAATTGGCGGCAGTAGCAGTAGCAGCTCCTTCAGCGTCCGGTAGCTACAACGGTGACAGCGAAAGAAGACTGACTCCTGGAAATGAGGGGGCTATCGGGGATATGAGAGGGGCATAGAGAGTGTGAAGTGAGAGGGTTAGAGAGAGAGAGAGAGAGAGATGGATTCGAATGAAGGAGAAGAGGGTCCGCGCTTTAATTTTACGGAATAGTTAATGTCGAATTTTTTCGACGGTCAATTAACCGAAATGCAGCGTTTCACTAATTGGGTTTACCATCAGATTTTTTCGACGATAAATCTGACCCTAAAGGACGCGCCAATCTCTTTTTGTTTCTCTCCAATTATTACCGGCGAATTTACCGTCGAAAACGTAAATCTGCCGGTAATTATTTAACCTTACGAATTTGACGCCTTTACTGTCGGTAAATCTACTGCTACTTTGAGACCCTAATTGCAACAATAAATTTTGCATCAACTTAGTTGGATTTGATTACAAAAAGACTTGTACGCGTACTATCACTCTTAATTAAAATGGCTGGATTGTATTGGAAATTAAAATTTTGTTTTTTATTTTGATATTAAAAGGACCATAATAACTTTTAGAAGGTATTTTTTAAATAAATATTTTAATTATTTTATTTATGAAAGAGGTATTTTGGACACTATTTACGATTTTAGGTTGTATCTCGTTTACAGTGCAAACAAAATGATTATATACGTATTTTTTTTACACTGTAAATAAGATAAGACACAAGTTATTTGGTTTTATCTTGTTTGCAAATGAGATATATGAAATTTGAAAAAATACACATATCTCGTTTATAGTGTATTATTATAAAAAAAAATTACGATTAAAGTAATATTAATTTAATTTATGTTTTAAGTTAATCCAATTTTTTAGGGTGCAGTTGCAAATATCTTGAATAGGTTATATTACATATTTTAATATAATTTAATTTTATACAACACTTTAAATTTGATTTTTTTTAATCCAATTAGTACTAAAAGATAAAAAGGTTGGTGGAAGAGATAAAAAACGAAGGATATATTTAAACAATTAATACTAAAAAGATAAGTGGTTTTTATTTACCCCACTCTTTTAAAACAAGCTGTCATCTCTTCTCTCTTTTTCTTTTTTATTTATCCCCATCAATCTCACGTTTTTTTTTTTAAATTAGTAACTTCTCGTCTTTCAATTTTTAGGAGTAACCACAATTACCGCAATTATCTCTCCCCATTCTTTTTTTGTGTTATTTGTCCTCATCAAGCTCACGCTTCTTTTTATTTAGTAACTTCTCATCTTTCAATTTTTAGAAGTTGGCACAACTACCGTATTCCTTTTCATTATGGAATTTGAACACGTAGAAGTTCTTTTTTTCTTCTATTTTCAAATTTAAATAAATTTAATTCGATCTATAATTTAGTATAATTTTTTTATGTATTTTTTTTAATACTAATTCAAATGTATTGATTTCTAAGAAAATTATGTTCTGATTTCAAATGTTCTGGTTTCAAATGTACAGTTTTAAATCACTAGTTTTAAATAATTAGAGAGATATAATTCATGTATTCCAAATTAAATTGAAAGAAGCATGAGAATGACGGGGATAAATAAAATTGAAAAAGAGTGGAAAAAGATAACCGCTTATTTTACAAGGGTGGGATAAATAGAAATAACTTGTTTTTTAGTACTAATTACTCAAACATATTTGTTTTATCGATTTTTAGCAAATCGAAAGTGGTTCGATATCCAGTGGTCTGGGAGCGAAACCTACTCCTCTGTGAGTACTAGTTCCCTAAAGTGCATCAAAGGACCTTTTTGATTGAACAAAATTAAAGAAAATCTGAAAGATAAACAAAATAGACTTTGAAAATAAATTGACTGAAAATTTGAAATAAATTGCATTGAATTTAAATGAAACAATAGAATGCCTTCGATTAGATCAACGGACTTTTGAAATTGAAAGTAAAGTACTGAAACGTAAAATTTAACAAGAAAACTAAATGTTGCTTGAAAGGTAAATTTGCAAGAAAAGTAAATGTTACAGAAAATATAAATGAAAATTAAAAACATGGAAGGAACCCTATAGAAAAATGACTCGAACGTAGACTCAGAAAGTCTCTGAGATGTGAGTGTCCTTGAGTGTTTTTCTGAAGTAAAGTTCCAACCCTTTCTTCATCAATCTTTCATCTATTTATAAAAAATTCTGACCAATCAAATTCAAGAATAACTTCCACGTATGCTAGTCTTTGAATAACCGTTTCACTCTTTATGTGTAACATGTGTAACCGCAAAAATCATCTTCGAATTACCTTCCTTCTTCGACTGAGTGTATCGACTAGCTCCTGTTTTTTATTCCTCGACAAATCTTTCTCGATACAATCCTTCATTCTTCGAAATAGAAATCCATTATATTTCGAGCTCAATATTTCTCAAAACAAAATATTTTCCATCAACAAATTGCCTCCTTAGGATTAATGTGTTTTTTCGATATCATCTAATGATGAAACACTTATTCCTATTTCATTTAAATTTGTCATTATAATAAATAAATTTGATTTTAAATGAAATTTATTAACCTCATTTATTCATGCCCACTACAGCACGTTCCCCAGTACTGACTATTTTTCTTTCTCCTGCTTTGCCTTCTTAAAGAAGTTTTCAAATTAAATTTGAAAAAAATACGAAACAGCAACATTATTTGCCTCCTTTATTTTCTTTTGAGAGAATTCTTACCATCACTTAACGTTAACCTTCCGTCTCTTAACTTCCACCTTTTTTCCCAAAAATTTAACTTTACCAATCCTTTCTGAGTTCTCTTGTGCGAATTCTCCCCTCTGTAACCAAATCGATCATTAAGAGTTTCTTCACATACTCATCAATGGATTTTTCCTCTGTTCTAAATCTTTGTCTGCTCAAGACAAGGGCAAAGGCCTGGTGCGTGGCAGAAATTAGACCAATTAAGAGATTGTGATATAAGAACAGTGTTACGAGTATAGCTCTTAACCAGCAAAAATCCGCCGCATCAATTTAGAAAGGTTGTCACAAAAGTTTAGAATAAAAATACTGGGAGTATTAGTCTCAGGTCATCTCCCAGCGAGTTGTTAGAAAGGGTGCTAAGTTATTAATCAGGAGTTTCCAAGAATTTTGAGAGTTGAATAACAGAAAATAAACAATTGTAATTTAGTGCAATGAAAATAAAAAAAGGAATTTATATTATTCAGAATAAAAAGCCTTGACTGGGAGAATGATTAATTGGAAGTTCTGTCCTTGTTGGAATTCTCTCAAGTGTAGTATAAAGAAGTTGTTATTTTCACTTAGTTAACCCTTACTAAATAAAGGAAAGTCAAGTGATTGAGCTAACTTTTATTCGCAAATCCTAGTCCTCTCCCTTGGGAAGGTCTAGCGTTAGTAAATACAGAATTGGCCAACAACTTCCAATTTAACTAACCACTTGAGCTTTCCAACTCAAGTGTCTCCTCTTAATCAACTCCCATGTCAAGTAGGGAATCTACTCTATTAACATGGATATCATCTTCGTTATTGGAAGTTTGGAATAGAAAAGAGACATAATAATGTAAATAAAATAGGAATTCAAAATTAATTAAAAGTAAAAGTAATCATTTGCATTAACAATCCATGAAAATAATCCAATTACCACTCTAAACAAGAATTAAGAATATGGAATAAATAAATAAAAGAGTAAGAAAACAAACTAGAATAGTATCTTCAACGGAGGTGATGACTTTTCAATATCCAAAAGCGAAAGCATAAAACTAATAAACTATGAAAGTGAACAAAACCTAGAGGGAGAGTAATTTTCTCTAGATTCAGATCTAAAAACCTAAAAATTATCCTAATGAGAATGTGTGAATGTGTCCTAAGTCTCTGCACATTTCCTGGCTCTATTATGTGTTTCTGGGCCAAAAACTGGGTCAAAACTTGACCCGAAATTGCCCCCAGCGTTTTCTTTTATTTCTGCAGATCGCGCTTGTCACGCGTACGCGTCAGTCACGCGTGCGCGTCATTTGGCGAATTTCCTTGTCACGCGTACGCGTCGTCCATGCGTTCACGTCTTTTGTGCAGACTCCAATCCACGCGTACGCGTCAGGCACGTGCACGCGTCACTGCAATTTTCTTCATATCGCGCGTATGCGTGAGCCATGCATGCGCGTTGATGCTCGCTGGTCATCTCTTTAGTTTCTTGTGTTTCTTCCATTTTTGCAAGCTTCCTCTCCATTCTCTAAGCCATTCCTGCCCTATAAAGCCTGAAACACTTAACACACATATCACGGCATCGAATGGTATAAAGGAGAATTAAAATATACAAATTAAGATCTCTAGGAAGCAAGTTTTCAACCATAGAATAAAACTAGGAAGGGATTGTAAAATCATGCAAATCATATGAATAAGTGGGTGAAGACTTGATGAAACCACTCAATTAAACACAAGATAAATAATAAAATAGTGGTTTATCAAGGCCCCGCAACCGAAACCTTTGAACAACCTGATTTGCAGGTTTTGAATCAATTCAATGATGTTATCATTGAAGATCCTAAGAATCTTCCTAAAGATAAAAGGATTCTTATCCCTTTCACTGCCGAAGAGGAGACTTGCTGTTTCATTGGCCCCATACAAACTCTGGAGTGCACAAAAAAGAATGTCCATTTCTTTCCAAGTGCCGAAGGAGAAGATTTGCTCATCAAGCAAGAACTTTTCATTGCCCCCTTCATCGATCCCAAGGCGTCGATTTTCTTGCCTGGTATCAACACATCGAACCATCAAACGGTAACATTTGGAGGGCACAAGGTATCTATGACCTTCTTTGTCTCTCTCACTTCACACCCACTACACACCACTCGATGATCGGGGCTACACTGTGCTTTTGGCATAAAACAACCAATAATTTTCACCTTCTTTGTAGCATGGTGGGGCCCACACTGTTTGATGTTGCCGCCATTACTGGACTGCCGACAAACTATCCCGAGGCATCATTCGACATAAAGCCAACTAGATCCTATCAAATAGTTCAAAAGAACTCTTATGGTGATTTCATTAATTACCACATGGGCCATGGAAATGACCCTGTCACCGATAAAGAAAGCATTGCTTTCTTATATTACTGGTTGAATGCTATTGTTTTCTGCTCAAGGACCGTTCAGATGCAAAAATTGTTCCTCCCATTGGCTGCCTTACTATATGAAGGTCACAAGTTTAACTTGGCCAAATTGATATTGGGAAATTTGTATAATGAATTAGGGCATTTGGTTGACTATCTTCGAAGCAGGTCTTCGATCAATGTGGGTGGCTGATAAACCCCAATTTTGTGGTTTATCTTATGCTTAATTTGGGGGATTTTATCACCTTTTCCCACATTTATTCAATGAAATAGCATGGTTTTGCAATTCTCCCTTGATTTGTGCTTAAATGTGAAAACATACTTTTTAGGCCCTTAAATTGGTGATTTTAATCCACTTTAATTTCATTCAATACCTTGATGTGTTTTTTGAGTGATTTCATGTTCATAAGGCAAGTATTGGATGGAAGAAGTGAGGAAAAAAGCATGCAAAGTGGGAGAACTCATGAAGAAATGAAGGAACCGTAAAATTGTCAAGCCGACCTCTTCGCACTCAAACAACCATAACTTGAGCTACAGAGGTCCAAATGAGGCGGTTCCAGTTGCGTTGGAAAGCTAAAATTCGGGGCTTAGAAATGATATAAAATCTGCCATATGTTACTCTGCACCCAGGGGCGCGCACGCGCACTTTGCGCGCGCGCGCCGATTCTGCCGTGGCCCACTAAGGTGAAATCGCCCCCAGCGATTTCTGAAGCACTTTGGGCCCAACCCAACTCATTTCTAATGCTATTTCATGCAGAATTCAAGTTTGGGCAAAGGGGGGAGCAATTAGTTTAGCCAATATGAGCCTTTAGTTAGATTTCTAGATAGAGAAGCTCCCTCTTCTCTCTAGAATTAGGTTAGGTTAATTTTCATCTTAGATCTAGGTTTAATTCATGCTTTGATTTACTTTTCCTTTGCAATTTCTTGTTCATATACTCTTCCTCTCTCTAATTTTTCATTTCATTCTTGTAATTGCTTACTTTGTTGTTGATACACTTTTGTTCTTCCATTTTCCTTTAATGCAATTTATGATTCATGTTCCTTTATTGTTGATTTGATTTGTTGTTGTTTAATTCCTTGCAATTGAGTAGTGTAGATTTACTTTTCTTGCTATTTTACTATGCTTCCCTTTTATGCCTACCAAGTGTTTGACAAAATGCTTGGTAGGATGTTAGAGTAGATTTTGAGCATTCTTGGCTTGGAAAGAGTGATTAGGCAATCTTGAGTCATGAAAATCTAACTTATGTTGGCGATCTAGAGTTGTTAGCTAGTATTGTTTCCATTGACGCTAACCTTTTGCTAATTTAATTAGTAAGTTGATTAGGACTTTTGGATTGAGATTAGCTAGTCTCGTTAGACTTTCTCCCTATTTGTTGGAGATGACGTAATGAGATAAATTCTTGTTTATATTTGTGACATGATTAATTAGTCTTGTTTGACATTCTCCCGATGTGTGAGTTAACTAAATAAGGTGAATTATTCATTGCATGACTAGGATAGAAAGCTTATGATCTCAACCCTTGCCATGAATGTCTCTCTTTATTAATTGCTTCCTTTAATTGCTTTCTTTACTTTTCTTGTCATTTACTTTCTTTCCCAATTATCAACCAAACCCTCCTTGATCTTCATAGCCAATAATTAAACACTTCATTGCAACTCCTTGTGAGACGACCCGGAGTCCAAATACTCCGGTTAAATTTCATTGGGGATTGTTATTCGTGACAACCAATATTTTTGCATGTGAGGATTCTTTGTTGGTGTAGAACTATACTTGCAACGAGAATTCATCCAATTGAGGAAATTATATATCAACAAAAGTTCACGCATCAAAATGGCGCCGTTGCCGGAGAGTTGCAATGGTGTTATGTTATTGGTTATTGTATACATGTGAATATTGTGAATATGTTTGCTTTTGTTAGTTCTTGCTAGTTTTAGGATTTGGTTTTCTTTGTTTCTTATTTGATTTTATTTTTCCTCTCTCTTGCTATCATGAATTCTCACTTTGGCTATGAGTGTGATTACAATTATGTTGTAGGAAATGAGAACTTCAATGAAGATGTGCATCAAGGATGGGATGAACAAAGGTGGGAGGAGCCATATGTATATGATCAATCCTCATGGCAACAACCTCCACCAATGAACTATGAAGAATAGCCATTCTATGATGCATGCCAATCCAATGGCTATGGTGAATCCCCTTGTGACTTTCAAGAACCACCACCATATGCCTATGAGCCATATCCTCAACATAGCCCTCAACCATACTCACAAGCCCCTTCTTACCAACTATCTTCATATGACCCTAATCCATATCCATCCTACCAACAACCATATGAGCCATATGAGCCACACATAGAGCCACCACCATTCCAACATCAACATTTTCAAGAGCCACCCCCTCCATATTATTACCAAGATGAACCACCTCCAATGTATGAAAATTTTCAACCACAAGATGAATACCACTTTCCACCACAACCTCCCATGGAAGAACACTCATGTCCTTCAATCCAAGAGTCATATGATCCTACTCATGATATCCAAGAAGAACAAGAGTCAAGGGATCGTTTCAAGGAGACATTGGATCAATTTCAAGCAACCATGGAGTGTTTTGTGCAACAAATAGAAAGAATGGGAAATATTGAACCACCACAACCCTACCAAGAAGAACCACCTTCCAACTATAATACCTTTCCCTCAAACAATGAACCCTCTCTTCCACCATCACCTCCCGATGAAGCCTCTATGCTAGAATTAAGGGATCTTGAATCTCATATCTTAATACAACAAGAGGAGGATGAAAATAATTTTGAGGAGTTAAGAGTAAAAATGGCTATCATGGTAGAAGCCATTAGCAACATAGTCTCATCCCACCTAAGCCTATGTGATCAAGGCACTTCCATTGTGGAATGTGGAGAAGCAACCAAGGAGCTTAGCGAGGGAGTGAACTTGAAGCTCCAAGGTGAAGAAGAGGAGTTAAAGCAAGAAATGCAACAATAGGAGGAGGTAGGGATTATTGAACAAGGGGAAGAAGTGGTTGAAGACTTAGGAGATGCGAAACCACCTTGGGAGTCTAGGATTGAAGAAAACCTGATGAGCGGATAATTTATACGCTTTTTAACATTGTTTTTAGTATGTTTTTAGTAGGATCTAGTTACTTTTAGGGATGTTTTCATTAGTTTTTATGTTAAATTCACATTTCTGGACTTTACTATGAGTTTGTGTATTTTTCTGTGATTTCAGGTATTTTCTGGCTGAAATTGAGGGACTTGAGCAGAAATTAGATTCAGAGGTTGAAGAAGGACTGCTGATGCTGTTGGATTCTGACCTCCCTGCACTCAAAGTGGATTTTCTGGAGCTACATAACTCAAAATGGAGCGCTTCCAATTGCGTTGGAAAGTAGACATCTAGGGCTTTCCAGAAATATATAATAGTCCATACTTTGGCTAAGAATAGATGACGCAAACTGGCGTTCAACGCCAGCTTTCTGCCCAAACCTGGCGTCCAGCGCCAGAAAAGGAGCCAAAATCAGAGTTGAACGCCCAAACTGGCACAAAAGCTGGCGTTCAACTCCAAGAAGGACCTCTACACGTGCAACACTCAAGCTCAGCCCAAGCACACACCAAGTAGGCCCCGGAAGTGGATTTATGCATCAATTACTTACTTCTGTAAACCCTAGTAGCTAGTTTATTATAAATAGGACCTTTCACTATTGTATTAGACGTCTTTTTGACCATCTTTGATCAGTTGTATGCTATCTTAGATCACGTTTGAGGGCTGGCCTCTCGGCCATGCCTGGACTTTCACTTATGTATTTTTAACGGTAGAGTTTCTACACTCCATAGATTAAGGTGTGGAGCTCTGCTGTTCCTCAAAGATTAATGCAAAGTACTTCTGTTTTCTATTCAATTCATCTTGTTTCGCTTCTAAGATATTCATTCGTACTTCAATCTGAATGTGATGAACGTGACAATCATCATCATTCCCTATGAACGCGTGCCTGACAACCACTTCCGTTCTACCTTTGACTGAATGAGTATCTCTTAGATCTCTTAATCAGAATCTTCGTGGTGTAAGCTAGAATGATGGCGGCATTCAAGAGAATCCGGAAAGTCTAAACCTTGTCTGTGGTATTCCGAGTAGGATTCAATGATTGAATGACTGTGACGAGCTCCAAACTCGCGATTGCTGGGCGTAGTGACAGACGCAAAAGGATAGTAAATCCTATTCTAGCATGATCGAGAACCGACAGATGAATAGCCATGCCGTGACAGGGTGCGTTGACCATTTTCACTGAGAGGATAAGATGAAGCCATTAACAAGGGTGATGCCTCCAGACGATTAGCCGTGTCGTGACAGGGCATTTGGATCATTTTCCCGAGAGAAGACCGAAAATAGCCATTGACAATGGTGATGTATCACATAAAGCCAGCCATGGAAAGGAGTAAGACTGATTGGATGAAGATAGCAGGAAAGCAGAGGTTCAGAGGAACGAAAGCATCTCCATTCGCTTATCTGAAATTCTCACCAATGATATACATAAGTATTTCTATCCCTATTTTATTATATTATTTTCGAAAACTCCATAACCATTTGATATCCGCCTGACTGAGATTTACAAGGTGACCATAGCTTGCTTCATACCGACAATCTCGGTGGGATTCGACCCTTACTCACGTAAGGTATTACTTGGACGACCCAATGCACTTGCTGGTTAGTTATGCGAAGTTGTGAAGATATGTTTAGACCATGGTTCTGTGCATCCGTTTTTGGTGCCATTGCCAGGGAATCAATTTCGAACAACAATTCACAACCTGAGTAGCAATTTCGCATACCAAGTTTTTGGCGCCGTTGCCGGGGATTGTTTGAGTTTGGACAACTAACGGTTCATCCTGTTGCTCAGATTAGGTAATTTTCTTTTTGTTTTCTTTTCAAAAATTTTCTCACCTGTTTTCGAAAAAAAAAATTTTAGATTCAAAATTTTTAAGAATGAATTCTAGTGTTTCATGAAGCATGTGAAGCCTGGCTGGCTGTAAAGCCATGTCTAAATTCTTTTGGACTGAGGCTTCCAACCATCAGCTGTTATACGACTGTAGGGTATGTCAGGCATGTCATGTCTGAATTACATGCTGAAGCTTGGCTGGCCATTGGCCATGTCTAGTGTTTTGGACTGGAGCTTTCTTTGAAAGCTTGGCTGGCTAGTGAGCCATGTCTAATTCCTGGACTGAAACTTTAGACTAAGAATGCAAGATTCCTGGAATTCATATTAAAAATTTTGGAATCCTTATTTATTTATTTTTTCAATTAATTTTTCGAAAAAAATCCAAAAAAATTAGAAAATCATAAAAATCAAAAATATTTTTCTGTTTCTTGTTTGAGTCATGTGTCATGTTATAAGTTTGGTGTCAATTGCATATGCATCTTGCATTTTTCGAAAATTCATGCATTCATAGTGTTCTTCATGATCTTCAAGTTGTTCTTGGTAAGTCTTCTTGTTTGATCTTGATGTTTTCTTGTTTTGCATCTTTTGTTGTTTTCACATGCATTTTTTGTTTGTTAGAGTCTAAACATGAAAGATTTCTAAGTTTGGTGTCTTGCATGTTTTCTTTGCATTAAAATTTTTTTAAAAATATGTTCTTGATGTTCATCTTGACATTCATAGTGTTCTTGGTGTTCATCTTGACATTCATAGCATTCTTGCATGCATTCCTTGTTTTGATTCAAAAATAAAAGAGAAAAACATGAAAATGATGTTTTTAATTTTTTCTCTCTCATCAAAAAAATTCAAAAATAAAAAAAAATATTTTTCCCTCTTTTCTCTCATAAATTCGAAAATTTGAGTTGACTTTTTTCAAAAAATTTTAAAATCTAGTTGTTTCTTATGAGTCAAATCAAATTTTCAATTTAAAAATCTTATCTTTTTCAAAAAGCAAATCTTTTTCAAATTTCTTAGTTATTTTTGAAAATTCCAAAAATATTTTTCAAAAATATTTTTCTTATTTTTACATCAAATTTTCAAAAATAACAATAACAATTAATTTTTTGATTCAAAAATTTCAAGTTTGTTACTTACTTGTTAAGAAAGATTCAAACTTTAAGTTCTAGAATCATATCTTGTGATTTCTTGTGAATCAAGTCATTAATTGAGATTTTAAAAATCAAATCTTTTTCAAAAACTAATTTCAATCATATCTTTTCAAAAATATTTTCTTATCTTATCTTTTTCAAAAATTTGATTTCAAAATATCTTTTCTAACTTCCTAACTTCTTATCTTTTCAAAATTTGTTTCAACTAACTAACTAACTTTTTGTTTGTTTCTTATCTTTTTCAAAACCACCTAACTAACTCTCTCCCTCTAATTTTCGAAAATATCTTCCCCTTTTTCAAAATTTCTTTTTAATTTACTAATTATTTTAATTTTTAAATCTTAGTTTTCGAAAACTACTAACATTTTTCAAAAACTATTTTCAAAAATCACTAACTCTTTTTCAAAAATTATTTTCGAAAATTCCTTCTCTCTCACCTCCTTCTATTTATTTATTCATCTACTAACATCTCTCCCTCACCCACTAAAAATCCGAACCCTCTCTCTCTTTCTAAGTTCAGATTTTTCTCTTCTTCTTTTCTACTAACAATAAGGAACCTCTTTACTGTGACATAGAGGATTCCTCTTCTTTTCTTTTTCTCTTCTCTGTCTTATGAGCAGGGACAGAGAAAAAGGCATTCTTGTTGAAGCTGATCCAGAACCTGAAAGGACTCTGAAGAGGAAATTAAGAGAAGCCAAATTACAACAATCCAGAGACAACTTGATTGAAAATTTCGAACAAGTAAAGGAGATGGCAGCCGAACCCAACAATAATGCAAGGAGAATGCTTGGTGACTTTACTACACCAAATTCCAAATTACATGGAAGAAGCATCTCCATTCCTGCCATTGGAGCAAACAACTTTGAGCTGAAACCTCAATTAGTTTCTCTGATGCAGCAGAACTGCAAGTTTCATGGACTTCCATCTGAAGATCCTTTTCAGTTCTTAACTGAATTCTTGTAGATCTGTGATACTGTTAAGACTAATGGAGTAGATCCTGAAGTCTACAGGCTCATGCTTTTCCCATTTGCTGTAAGAGACAGAGCTAGAATCTGGTTGGACTCTCAACCCAGAGATAGCCTGAACTCTTGGGATAAGCTGGTCACGGCTTTCTTAGCCAAGTTCTTTCCTCCTCAAAAGCTGAGCAAGCTTAGAGTGGATGTTCAAACCTTCAAACAAAAAGATGGTGAATCCCTCTATGAAGCTTGGGAAAGATACAAATAGTTGACCAAAAAGTGTCCTTCTGACATGCTTTCAGAATGGACCATCCTGGATATATTCTATGATGGTTTATCTGAGCTATCAAAGATGTCATTGGATACTTCTGCAGGTGGATCCATTCACCTAAAGAAAACGCCTGCAGAAGCTCAAGAACTCATTGACATGGTTGCTAATAACCAGTTCATGTACACTTCTGAAAGGAATCCTATGAATAATGGGACGCCTATGAAGAAGGGAGTTCTTGAAGTTGATACTCTGAATGCCATATTGGCTCAGAATAAAATATTGACTCAGCAAGTCAATATGATTTCTCAGAGTCTGAATGGAATGCAAGCTGCATCCAACAGTACTCAAGAGGCATCTTCTGAAGAAGAAGCTTATGATCTTGAGAATCCTGCAATAGCAGAGGTGAATTACTTAGGTGAACCTTATGGAAACACCTATAACTCATCATGGAAAAATCATCCAAATTTCTCATGGAAGGATCAAAAGCCTCAAAAAGGCTTTAATAATGGTGGAAGAAACATGTTTAACAATAATAAACCTTTTCCATCATCCACTCAGCAACAGACAGAGAACTCTGAACGAAATACTTCTAATTTAGCAAACTTAGTCTCTGATCTATCCAAGGCCACTGTAAGTTTCATGAATGAAACAAGGTCTTCCATTAGAAATTTGGAAGCACAAGTGGGCCAGCTGAGTAAGAGGATCACTGAAATCCCTCCTAGTACTCTCCCAAGCAATACAGAAGAGTACCCAAAAGGAGAGTGCAAGGCCATTGACATAAGCACCATGGCCGAACCCAAAGAAGGAGAGGAGGACGTGAATCCCAAGGAGGAAGACCTCCTGGGACGTCCAGTGATCAATAAGGAGCTTCCCTCTGAGGAACCAAAGGACTCTGAGGCTCATCTAGAGACCATAGAGACTCCACTGAACCTTCTTATGCCCTTCATGAGCTCTGATGAGTACTCCTCTTCTGAAGAGAATGAGGATGTTACTGAAGAGCAAACTGCCAAGTTTCTTGGTGCAATCATGAAGCTAAATGCCAAATTATTTGGCATTGATACTTGGAAAGTTGAACCTCCCTTGTTCATCAATGAACTAAGTGATCTGGATCAACTGACATTGCCTCAGAAGAGACAGGATCCTGGAAAGTTCATAATACCTTGTACCATAGGCACCATGCTCTTTAAGGCTCTGTGTGACCTTGGTTCAGGAATAAACCTCATGCCCCTCTCTGTAATAGAGAAACTGGGAATCTATGGGGTGCAAGCTGCTAAAATCTCATTAGAGATGGCAGACAATTCAAGAAAACAGGCATATGGACAAGTAGAGGACGTGTTAGTAAAGGTTGAAGGCCTTTACATCCCTGTTGATTTCATAGTCCTGGATACTGGAAAGGAAGAGTATGAATCCATCATCCTAGGAAGACCTTTCTTGGCCACAGCAAAAGCTGTGATTGATGTTGACAGAGGTGAACTAGTCCTTCAATGGAATGAGGACTCCCTTGTGTTTAAAACTCAAGGATCTCCCTCTGCAACCATGGAGAGGAAGCATGAAAAGCTTTTCTCAAAGCAGAGTCAACCCAAGCCCCCACAGTCAAACTCTAAGTTTGGTGTTGGGAGGCCACAACCAAACTCTAAGTTTGGTGTTGAACTCCCATATCCAAACTCTAAGTTTGGTGTTGGAGAGTCTCAACAATGCTCTGAACATCTGTGAGGCTCCATGAGAGCCCACTGTCAAGCTATTGACATTAAAGAAGCGCTTGTTGGGAGGCAACCCAATGTTTATTTATCTAACTCTATTATTCTTGTTTTTCATGTTTTCTTAGGTTCATGATCATGTGGAGTCACAAAATAAATATAAAAATTGAAAACGGAGTCAAAAACAGCAGAAGAAAAATCACACCCTGGAGGAGCATCTGCCTGGCATTCAACGCCAGAACAGAGCATGGTTCTGGCGCTGAACGCCCAGAACAAGCATGGTTCTGGCGTTCAACACCAGAAATGGCTAGTAAATGGGCGTTGAACGCCCAAAATGGGCACCAACCTGGCGCTGAACGCCCAGAGTTGTGTGCAAAGGCATTTTACATGCCTAATGGGTGCAGGGATGTAAATCCTTGACACCTCCGGATCTGTGGATACCACAGGATCATCTCAAGATCTGTGGACCCCACAGGATCATCTCAGGATCTGTGGACCCCACAGGATCACCTCAGGATCTGTGGACCCCATAGGATCCCCACCCACCTCACCCTCTCTCTCCATTCATGACCATCCCTTCTGTTTTCCATTTACCACTCACATCCATACACCCACTACCTTCAAAATTCAACATCTCTCCCACCCAATCCCACCCATATAGCCGAATACACACATCCATCCATCTCCTCCATATCTTCTTCTTCTTCTTCCATTCTTTCTTCTTTTGCTCGAGGGCGAGCAACATTCTAAGTTTGGTGTGGTAAAAGCATAGCTTTTTTTGTTTTTTTCCATAACCATTGATAGCACCTAAGACCAGAGAAACCTCTAGAAAGAGGAAAGGGAAGACAAAAGCTTCCATCAAGGGTCTATAGCTCAGTGGTAGAACATTTGACTGCAAATCAAGAAATCCCTGAGATACCTCAGGGGATACATTTTCTTCCACACAATCATTGGAAGCAACTAAGGGTGGAACATCAAGAGCACTCCATCATCCTTCATGAAATCAGAGAAGATCTAAAAGCAATGAAGGAGGAGCAACAAAGACAAGGAAGAAACATAGAAGAGCTCAAGGACATCATTGGTTCCTCAAGAAGGAAACGCCACCATCTCTAAGGTGGATTCATTCCTTGTTCTTATTTCTTCTGTTTTTCATTTTCAATGTTATGTGCTTATCTATGTTTGTGTCTTCATTACATGATCATTAGTAGTTAGTAACTCTGTCTTAAAGTTATGAATGTCCTATGAATCCATCACCTCTCTTAAATGAAAAATGTTTTAATTCAAAAGAACAAGAAGTACATGAGTTTCGAATTTATCCTTGAACTTAGCTTAATTATATTGATGTGGTGACAATGCTTCTTGTTTTCTGAATGTATGCTTGAACAGTGCATATGTCTTTTGAAGTTGTTGTTTAAGAATGTTAAATATGTTGGCTCTTGAAAGAATGATGACTAGGAGACATGTTATTTGATAATCTGAAAAATCATAAAAATGATTCTTGAAGCAAGAAAAAGCAGCAAAGAACAAAACTTGCAGAGAAAAAAATGGACGAAAAAAAATAGAAAGAAAAAGAAAAAGCAAGCAGAAAAAGCCAATAACCCTTAAAACCAAAAGGCAAGGGCAAATAAAATGGATCCCAAGGCTTTGAGCATCAGTGGATAGGAGGGCCTAAAGGAATAAAATCCTGGTCTAAGCGGCTAAACCAAGCTGTCCCTAACCATGTGCTTGTGGCGTGTAGGTGTCAAGTGAAAACTTGAGACTGAGCGGTTAAAGTCAAGGTCCAAAGCAAAAGAAGAGTGTGCTTAAGAACCCTGGACACCTCTAATTGGGGACTTTAGCAAAGCTGAGTCATAATCTGAAAAGGTTCACCCAATTATGTGTCTGTGGCATTTATGTATCCGGTGGTAATACTGGAAAACAAAGTGCTTAGGGCCACGGCCAAGACTCATAAAGAAGCTGTGTTCAAGAATCATCATACTGAACTAGGAGAGTCAATAACGCTATCTGAACTCTGAGATCCCATAGATGCCAATCATTCTGAACTTCAATGGATAAAGTGAGATGCCAAAACTATTCAAGAGGCAAAAAGCTATAAGTCCCGCTCATATGATTGAAGCTATGTTTCATTGATAGTTTGGAATTTATAGTATATTCTCTTCTTTTTATCCTATTTGATTTTCAGTTGCTTGGGGACAAGCAACAATTTAAGTTTGGTGTTGTGATGAGCGGATAATTTATACGCTTTTTGACATTGTTTTTAGTATGTTTTTAGTAGGATCTAGTTACTTTTAGGGATATTTTCATTAGTTTTTATGTTAAATTCACATTTCTAGACTTTACTATGAGTTTGTGTATTTTTCTATGATTTCAGGTATTTTCTGGCTGAAATTGAGGGACTTGAGCAGAAATCAGATTCAGAGGTTGAAGAAGGACTGCTGATGCTGTTGGATTCTGACCTCCCTGCACTCAAAGTGGATTTTCTGGAGCTACAGAACTCGAAATGGCGCGCTTCTAATTGTGTTGGAAAGTAGACATCCAGGGCTTTCCAGCAATATATAATAGTCCATACTTTCGCCAAGAATAGATGATGCCAGCTTTCTGCCCAAACCTGGCGTCCAGCGCCAGAAAAGGAGCCAAAATCAGAGTTGAACGCCCAAACTGGCACAAAAGCTGGCGTTCAACTCCAAGAAGGACCTCTACACGTGCAACACTCAAGCTCAGCCCAAGCACACACCAAGTAGGCCCCGGAAGTGGATTTATGCATCAATTACTTACTTCTGTAAACCCTAGTAGCTAGTTTATTATAAATAGGACCTTTCACTATTGTATTAGACGTCTTTTTGACCATCTTTGATCAGTTGTATGCTATCTTAGATCACGTTTGAGGGCTGGCCTCTCGGCCATGCCTGGACTTTCACTTATGTATTTTTAACGGTAGAGTTTCTACACTCCATAGATTAAGGTGTGGAGCTCTGCTGTTCCTCAAAGATTAATGCAAAGTACTACTGTTTTCTATTCAATTCATCTTGTTTCGCTTCTAAGATATTCATTCGTACTTCAATCTGAATGTGATGAACGTGACAATCATCATCATTCCCTATGAACGCGTGCCTGACAACCACTTCCGTTCTACCTTTGACTGAATGAGTATCTCTTAGATCTCTTAATCAGAATCTTCGTGGTGTAAGCTAGAATGATGGCGGCATTCAAGAGAATCCGGAAAGTCTAAACCTTGTCTGTGGTATTCCGAGTAGGATTCAATGATTGAATGACTGTGACAAGCTCCAAACTCGCGATTGCTGGGCGTAGTGACAGACGCAAAAGGATAGTAAATCCTATTCTAGCATGATCGAGAACCGACAGATGAATAGCCGTGCCGTGACAGGGTGCATTGACCATTTTCACTGAGAGGATAAGATGGAGCCATTGACAAGGGTGATGCCTCCAGACGATTAGCCATGCCGTGACAGGGCATTTGGATCATTTTCCCGAGAGAAGACCGAAAGTAGCCATTGACAATGGTGATGTATCACATAAAGCCAGCCATGGAAAGGAGTAAGACTGATTGGATGAAGATAGCAGGAAAGCAGAGGTTCAGAGGAACGAAAGCATCTCCATTCGCTTATCTGAAATTCTCACCAATGATATACATAAGTATTTCTATCCCTATTTTATTATATTATTTTCGAAAACTCCATAACCATTTGATATCCGCTTGACTGAGATTTACAAGGTGACCATAGCTTGCTTCATACCGACAATCTCCGTGGGATTCGACCCTTACTCACGTAAGGTATTACTTGGACGACCCAGTGCACTTGCTGGTTAGTTATGCGAAGTTGTGAAGATATGTTTAGACCATGGTTCTGTGCATCCGTTTTTGGTGCCATTGCCAGGGAATCAATTTCGAACAACAATTCACAACCTGAGTAGCAATTTCGCATACCAAAACCCCTCCAAGATGATTGAATTTGATGCTAAGGAGGAATGTGCACAACCTCTAAGGCATATCTCTTATGAAGAATTGGATGGGATAGAGCAAGAATTGAGTTCCCTTGGTGATGGAGATCAAGCATCAAGTCTTAGTGGTGAAGAATCCTTTGAGCATGAAGAACTTTCTCCCAAAGAGATGGAAAGCAATGTGGAGGCAAATCTCTCTTGTCCTCCCATTTGTGATTTGAGTAAGGGAAAATGTTTAGATAAAATTGTTGAACAAAGGATTGAAATTAAGAGATCTTGTGGAGAGGTTGAAGTCCTTAGAAAAAGGAGGATGGGAATTGAATACGCCTTGTCAAGACCCTTGGAATCACCTTTGCCTAGGTTGCCATCTACACCTTCATTTGAGTGGATGAAACTCATTTCTATAATCCCACTCGAATATGGCTTGCTTGAAACGGATGGTCAACTTAGGATGCTTTGTGGGATGAAGCATAAAAGAAAAATGTTTTGTGGTTGGTGTTGCAAATCAAGGCTCATTATGGTTGAAGCTTCAAAGAGCAAGAGTTGGACTAGTGCTCAATTGGATGGGTCTAGGAGAATAGATTGGTGCTCCTATGAGAATTCATCTCTCTTGCCACCCGGAGGAAATCACCATGATCAACTCAAGGACGGGTGTGAAAACAAAGTGTGGGATCCCGGATCGCACAAGGAAGATCAACTTTGGGAGCCTATGGTTTGTGAGGAACTCCATCAAAGCTTAGAGTTACTAATGTTGAATGATGAAGCACAATGGAAGTCCAAGCATTGGTGGATGTTCAAGGATGGATTCAAGCACAAGCCACCTTGACGAAGAGCTCCCCATAAGTCCAACTTAAGGACAATAAACAAAAGTGCTAGGTGGGAGACACCCCATCATGGTAACATCTTTTCATTTTTCCTTTTTGTACATATTGGTAATTTAGGTTTAATTTCATGTTTTGTTTGATTAGTTGAGTTTAATTGGGAGTCTAGTAGGTCAAATAAGGTTTTATGATGTTTTGGTAGTTGTTTGGAGGTTTGAAATGCTTGGTTTGGTGCAAAGATATAGAAAAATTTTGAAAAACAGAGCACCATCCACGCGCACGCGCACCTGGCGCGTACGCGCGCCTCAAGCATTTTCGACCATCCACGCAGACGCGCCATGTACGCGTACGAGTGGATTGATTTTTCCACTTCCCATACATTCACCCGAGAGTTGTGCATGAAGTGTGCCAACTTTGTGCCCCAGGGCACGCGAACGCGTACCTTTCGCGTCCGCGTCGACTCTCTGCTTTGCCATGCACGCGTACGCGCACTGCACGCGTACGCGTCGCTTCCATTTCATCAATCCACGCTTACGCGCACATGACACGCACGCATGGATTGCCCTGTTTCACTCACCTTCTTTTCTTCTCCTCTTTCCATTTCTTTCCTTCTTCTCTTCTCTTTCCACCCTTCAATCATCATCCAACACTACCAAACATCATATAACACCATTTTTTTTTAGTTAGTTGGTTAGTTTAATTTTTGATTTCCATTATAAGTGTTGGATTACTGATCTTGTTTACCATTTACTGCTGCTTATTACTAATGGGATGTTAGTCTAACATCATTGTTGTTATTGTCATTGTTGGATTCCTTTGTTGAGGTTGCAATCTATTACTTGGTTTGGAATTTTTCATGTTTAAAACTTTTGAATACCAAGTACTTGTTACATTGCCTTCATGCATCTTATCTCTTTGAATTGCATGTTTTGGCCACCATGCATTCATATCTATTGTTAGGCAATTGTATATTATCATTGCATTTTTTTTAGGTGATGCTTGTTTATGGTTTACCCTTATTCACATCACTTATTCCATGCATTGAGATTGTGGAATTGTGAAATTGGATCGAAAGCTTACCTAGTGACATATTTTTGAGCTTTGTAAGGCTTTGTGGGCCATGCTTGCTATGTGATTGATTTTTAACTTCTATATCCTTTTTCCTAAGTTCCATAGCATCCATGTGTTTCACCTCTATGTCACTTAGGTGCTGCAACAATTCAATAAGTGTCATTGTTTGATGTGTGAGCTCTCTATACCATTTTGTTCATCAAAATTACTTACACATCAATCAATGTCCATGCATTATTAATTTCACAATTGCTTATTTTTGCTTGAATACTTTTATACTTTTTTTCATTACTTGTTTGGTTGCCTTAACCTACAAACCTTTTAAAGTATTTCAAGCACACTAGAATGAGTGAAGTGCATGTTTTCCTTTGCGCAATGGTGACATAACTTTTTATACTCGTGTGTGTGTGTGTGTGTGTTCTAAACTGCGCGTAATTTTAGAACCCACACACCTATTTTTCATCAGTGTCACACTAATTCACTCGCTCAATTCTAATGATTCACCTCATTCCAACAATTCACGCTTCCTAGCTTTTATATGTTTTCATCTTACGGTGTTTATTTTGTTTTTCATGATTGATGCACCATAAGCAAAAATGGAAGTGGAAGGAAGAACACGCAGCACCGATTGACCTACCAGCTGAAGGTAGCAACTCGGAAAGTCGCCGTACCCCCTTGTTCATCTTTGAATGCACCGAGGACGGTGCAAACTTTTAAGTGTGGGGAGGTCGTCCGACCGCTCGGCATTTTTGGGTGACAAGTTCCTAATCCCAACACTTTTGCATTTCATTTTAGGATTCCTAGTTGCACTTTCTTATTTTGCATATGTATATATTAAGCTTAGTCAAAATCATGATATTTTCCAAGAATTTTACCTATAGGGCACCCCACCCCAATTGATTGAAAAAATTTTTTTTAGAACTTGCTTGAATTATATACTTTGTGGAACATGATTTATGAGCTAAGAATACAAGCATGTGAGATTTGAGCCTAATTGTGTGGTTACATCATACATAACCACTTACTTTCATTCTTGTGTGCATTATTCTCTTCTTATGATTGTAATCTTTGATTTGTTTGATTCTTTATTTCCATTACTTTGTGTATACATGCATTTATATGATTGAGGCCATTGTTCAAATAGCTCACTTACCCAAATAGCCTACCTTTTATCTTCCATTGTTAGCCAATTTGAGCCTATGCTTAACCCATTTGTTCTTAATTGAAGCACATTACAAGCCTAAGTGAAAAACAATAAATATTCCTTAATTTGGATCTTTGATTAGCCTAGGCTAGTGAGAGTGTTTACCATTTAATTTTGGGAGAGTTGGGAATATTGGTTAGAGATAAAACTGTGTTTTTGTATTTGTGTTGAGAATCTTGGGAATTGGGAACATACTCATGTATTAATCATGTGTAAACCATATGCATTGATGTTTTTGTATATATTTTAGTTTGAAAAAAAATGAGAAAAACAAAAAGGAAAAAAAAATATATATATATATAAGAAGGAAAAAAAAGAGAAAATATATAGAAAAAGAAAGAAAAAGAATTACAATAAAAAAGGGACAAAAATGCCCCAAAGCAAGGTTCAATAAAAGTCAATGCATATGGGTGGTGATCAAAAAGAGAATGCATGAGTGTGTGAAAAAAGTGAACAATGGGTAGTTAGGTTTGTTTATAATTGTATAGGTTGTCATAGGTTAGGTGAAAAGTTTAAGTTAATCAAAGATTCAAATCCCAAGCCCACTTGACCATATGCATCCTACCTTGACCCTAACCCTATTACAACCTATGGGAAGTCCTCATGATATTTGTATGCATGCATGGAATAATTGTTGATTGTTAGATGAAAAACAAATCTTGGAAAACATTATTAGGGGAGAATTGAGTGAATCAACCCCATACACTTGAGTGACTAGAGCGGATACACATCCGGTGAGGGTTTGATTGCTCAATTACATGTATCTACCCATGATCATCTTTTCTTGCAAGTTTGTAAAATCTTTTTAATAATTCAATCCAATTGTGGGTTGAGTGATTGCTATTGCCTTAGCCCTTGTATTTGTATATGTATTCTTGGAAATTGATTTATTTTGACTAAGTGGATGCACTCATGTAGATAGATTGCATATAGATAGGTTGCATGTAGTTAGTTTGCATTGAATAAATGTTGATATCCCTTTGCTTCTTTCTTGATTTTAGCATGAGGACATGCTTAGTTTAAGTGTGGGGAGATTTGATAAACTCCAATTTTGTGGTTTATCTTATGCTTAATTTGGGGGATTTTATCACTTTTTCCCACATTTATTCAATGAAATAACATGGTTTTGCAATTCTCCCTTGATTTGTGCTTAAATGTGAAAACCTGCTTTTTAGGCCCTTAAATTGGTGATTTTAATCCACTTTAATTCCATTCGATGCCTTGATGTGTTTGTTGAGTGATTTCATGTTCATAAGGCAAGTATTGGATGGAAGAAGTGAGGAGAAAAGCATGCAAAGTGGGAGAACTCATGAAGAAATGAAGGAACCGTAAAGCTGTCAAGCCGACCTCTTCGCACTCAAACGACCATAACTTGAGCTACAGAGGTCCAAATGAGGTGGTTCTAGTTGCGTTGGAAGGATAACATCTGGGCTTCGAAATGATATAAAATTTGCCATATGTTACTTCGCGCCCAGAGGCGCGCACGAGCACTTTGCGCGCGCGCGCCGATTCTGCCGTGGCCCACTAAGGTGAAATCGCCCCCAGCGATTTCTGAAGCACTTTGGGCCCAACCCAACTCATTTCTAATGCTATTTCATGCAGAATTCAAGTTTGGGCAAAGGAGGGGAGCAATTAGTTTAGCCAATATGAGCCTTTAGTTAGATTTCTAGAAAGAGAAGCTCCTTCTTCTCTCTAGAATTAGGTTAGGTTAATTTTCATCTTAGATCTAGGTTTAATTCATGCTTTGATTTACTTTTCCTTTACAATTTCTTGTTCATCTACTATTCCTCTCTCTAATTTTGTATTTCATTCTTGTAATTGCTTACTTTGTTGTTGATACACTTTTGTTCTTCCATTTTTCTTTAATGCAATTTATAATTCATGTTCCTTTATTGTTGATTTGATTTGTTGTTGTTTAATTTCTTGCAATTGAGTAGTGTAGATTTACTTTTCTTGCTATTTTACTATGCTTTCCTTTTATGCCTACCAAGTGTTTGACAAAATGCTTGGTAGGATGTTAGAGTAGATTTTGAGCATTCTTGGCTTAGAAAGAGTGATTAGGCAATCTTGAGTCATGAAAATCCAACTTATGTTGGCGATCTAGAGTTGTTAGCTAGTATTGTTTCCATTGACGCTAATCTTTTGCTAATTTAATTAGTAAGTTGATTAGGACTTTTGGATTGAGATTAGCTAGTCTCGTTAGACTTTCTCCCTATTTGTTGGAGATGACGTAATGAGATAAATTCTTGTTTATATTTGTGACATGATTAATTAGTCTTGTTTGACATTCTCCCGATGTGTGAGTTAACTAAATAAGGCGAATTAATTATTGCATGACTAGGATAGAAAGCTTATGATCTCAACCCTTGCCATGAATGTCTCTCTTTATTAATTGCTTCCTTTAATTGCTTTCTTTACTTTTCTTGTCATTTACTTTCTTGCCCAATTATCAACCAAACCCCCATTGATCTTCATAGCCAATAATTAAACACTTCATTGCAACTCCTTGTGAGACGACCCGGAGTCCAAATACTCCGGTTAAATTTCATTGGGGATTGTTATTCGTGACAACCAATATTTTTGCATGTGAGGATTCTTTGTTGGTGTAGAACTATACTTGCAACGAGAATTCATCCAATTGAGGAAATTCTATATCAACAAAAGTTCACGCATCAGTGGCCCTCTTTGGAATTTAGAAATCTGGCTAAATGACATTTCCGAAAAGTTCATGAAACAAGATGGGGGCAATATTTCAGAAAAATAGCACACCGAAGGTTTTCTATTAGTCCCCTTTCAGCCGAACTTCAAGGATGCTACTTTGACTGAAGACCTCTTCTGGGCTGTATTTTCACTATTCCATTCTTGCAAAAGCTTTCAAAATAAGGACTTGACGTTTACCCTTTTTTACGTCAAAGTTGTGGACCAGGTTGGTTCAATGATGAAAACGACATGGCTAATGCGACTTGGGCCAATTTCCTTGTTGTTCAGGTATTTTCGATAGGAATACCTCTGTACAAGAAAGAACAGTTCAAAGTGACTCTCCATGCTTCCGTTTATGTTGCAAGACAAATGGGCTTCTCCCAAGCCATCCCATTACATGTCCCTCGAAAAGACAATGCTCTCTGTCACTTCAAATTTAACTCGAAGAAAGATATCCAAAGATGCCTTGACGTCAACCATACACATCGAAGCAAATACTCTCATCTATCTTACGCACGCAGTGCATTCGTTACTAAGTCTTTCATCGAGTGGTGGAACAATTAATACTCTCGATATAATCGTACCTTGGATGAGATCAAGGAATCGTCGATTAAAATCCTCCAAGCAGCTGAGGCCTCACCCAAAAAAGCTCCGAAAAGGAAAATCAAAGCTTCAGTAAAATCCAACCAACCACGACAAAAAATCTAGAAAGTTTCGACCAAAACCTTGAAGTCTGTAAAGGTAAACACCTGGTTGACCATTCCTATAAAACTTTTATCATCATATTTATTTTAATATACCTTGTATTAACTGTTCGATTTTAATTCAGGAGCAATCATCAAGTGAAAGCACTTCTAACGAGAACCAACAACCATCTCAATCGAATATTTTTTCTTCATCCTCCGATGGTTCAGATTCAGATGACTCGTCAGAGACTTTTTCATTCCCACATCTCCAACAAAGAAAATCTACCTAGGTATAATTATTTTTCAATTCAAACTTTTTTAATCGATTTCGAATTGTTTTACTTACAAAGATTTCTATCATGACAAAGGCTGGGAAATCTGCTCGATCAATCCCTTTCTCACCAATTGTACCAATTGGACCAAAAAAGCAAGAAGACCAACATGGATTGGAACTTCAAGAATATCAACCTTCTCCTCAAACCATCATCATGGCCGATCCCATCCAAATTATTCTTCCATCAATTGTTGAAAATCAAAACCTGGTGGATCTAAGCCAAGAAAAATCTCCAACTCCTCAAGCTGTGAACATTTCCACTCTTTCTTCTCCCATTAATGTCAATCTTATTATCGACTCTCCAACTTCACAAACCCTCAACTCACCTGTTTGAGAAACCATAGAGATTACACCTTCTCCACAAAAAATACCAAGTCCAATAAAACCAACTGAACCATCTTTTTTACAAGGTCCCGAACTTTCGAAAGAGACCCCAGTCATTGTTCCCAATCTTCAGGATGTTGACTTGGCTAGACTGGTAGCTTTCTTGACCAAAATCACTCAAGAAAACAAAATTTCTGTCTCGATTCCGATTACTAAAGATTACCAACATCAAATCTTCCTGCAAATCTCAACTCCAAAACTCTCGAGCAATTAACTTCTCTTCTTAGGCTGTTAACCCACACTGCTGATGAATGGGTTGCACAACCTAGTTTGAACAACCTCTTGTCTAACATCTTGAGTTCCTCTCTTGAATTCTAGGTCCCACCTCAATTTTCCTCCATAGTGAGAATATTCACAAGAGTTTCGAACAACTTTGCTATCGCTCAAAACAGGTTAAAGGATGCCATGGAAAGAGTGGCCAAGATTGAGACAGAATCGAAAGAGGTTGGCATTGTCTTTCAATCAATACAAACAGAAAGAAGAACTTGAAAGGAAACTTGCTTAGATTCGAGAAAGAGAAGCTGAATTAACAGGGCCCTATGTCATAGCACAGCAAAAAAAACAAGAACTTTTCAAGGAGCTTTGCAAAGTGAAAACTAAACAAGAAGTCAGCAGAAGGTACGACAGGGCTCAATCAGAAGAGCATGATGAAGTCGAAGCTTACTCTGCTCTTAATAGCGAAAAGGTTCAACTCCGCTTCGAACTCGAAGAACTATTAGCACCTTTCTTACCGAAAATTTAATTCTGACAAACTCTTTTTTTTCTTTTTTTTTACTTGTACCTTCTTTTATATATTTAGACTTCATCTTCCATACATTGATATTGCTTTAATTACAATTTCTGAATCAATATATTTAATTTGGTAGGCGTTCCCAGAATACAAATTGATCACCTGAAAAGGTAATTCCCAATTATGGGACCATTTACCAAAAAATTTTGACTTCTTTTCTGTTGGCAATATAACTTTTAACACTAACTCTCCCACGCTAAAGCACTTTTCTTTCACTCGACGGTTATAACTTCGAGTAATATTATTCTTCTGATGAATCATATTCTCAAGTGCTAAAATGCGTTCTTGATTTAAATCATTCAACTCATCATACATTAAATTCCAATAATCTTCAATTGTTAAATCATCTTGCCTCATGATGCAGAATTTATAACCACAAACTAACCGGCAAGTGCACCGGGTGAGTGAGGATCGATTCCATGAGGATTGATAGATTAAGCAACAATGGTTACATGATTTGCTTAGTTAAACAAACATAAAATGGTGTTTGAAGGTTCAAAAGCATTAACAGCAAATTCAGAATATCAGAAAACAAGCAGTAAACAAGTTGTGAATAATATATGGAGAAACATTTAAGGCTTCAGAGTTATCTATCTTCCGGATTGACTTTTCTTACTAACTGTTTTAATCATGCAAGATTCAATTCATGGCAAACTATATGTGACTAAACCCTAATTTCTTAGACCTTTTTAGTCTCCTCTAACCTTCATCAACCGCCAATTCCTTTGTCACTTAATTCCAATTAGAGGGTGAAGTTCAATTCTAGTTTATATGCCACAAAAATCCTAATTACCCAAATATAAGAGGATTATATGTCACGTATCCCGTTAAGTCCAGATAATTAGAAATTTAGGAGAATATGTTTTCAAGCTTTTGTTCAAGTAAAGAGCTTTTCCAAGTTATACAAGAACTTAATTAGATTAAAGGTCATACTTCTGTTCCACCCAAATTCATAAGATAAAGAACGAAAACAATTCTTGAATTATAAATCAGTACGTGAATTAAAATAGAAAAATAATAGTATCAATCCATACAATAGACAGAGCTCCTAACCTTAACAGTGGAAGTTTAGTTGCTCATGGTTCAGAGAGAAAACTAGGATTCGTAAAAACTGTAAATTGCAGAATGAGGTAGAAGAGAAGAGATGGGATTCTAATCCTAATT
This sequence comes from Arachis hypogaea, assembly GCF_003086295.3. Classification (NCBI taxonomy): domain Eukaryota; kingdom Viridiplantae; phylum Streptophyta; class Magnoliopsida; order Fabales; family Fabaceae; genus Arachis; species Arachis hypogaea. The sequence goes on along the minus strand of NC_092049.1, from coordinate 121,673,481 downwards.
AATGTAAAATTATAATTTTTAAAACTAAATAATATCTTTTCCTATTTTAAAATAAAATAAAAGTTCAATCAAAATTAATTAAGCTTCATGCGCAGCCTTGTATGAGTGTCTGGGGACCACTTGGGTTATTAGGATCCATGCTAAACTTGGAAATTCTCAAGTTCAGCGTGGATGAGGTAGTGTCTCCTTTGGTGCGTCCCTTGAGTCCACGCTGAACTTGGAAAATATCAAGTTCAGCGTGGATGATACAGTGTGTTACTTGTGCTTTCCTTTGAATCCATGCTGAACTTGGGAAATCCCAAGTTCAACGTGGAGAGATGCGTGTGATTTCCCTTGGAGTTTTCGAGCCCACGCTGAACTTAGAAGAAGAGAAGTTCAGCGTGGAGGAGGCAGAGATTGCTGAAGAAGAAGTGTGCACTATTATACATAGTTGGAAAGCCCTGGAAGTTAGCTTTCCAATGTCACTAAAATCACATCAATTGGATCTCTGTAGCTCAAGTTATTTCTGTTTGAGTGCAAGGAGGTCGGGGTTGACAGCATCATTTGCTTTCTTCCTTTTCTGCTACAAAACTCTGTCAAATCCATCTGAATGCTACCTGGAATAAATAGAATTACACACAACTCAAAGTAGCATCCATAGTGGCTAGAATATATTTAAATCTTGATTAAACTTCAATAATTTGAATGCAAATTCACTAGGAAAAGATAGAGAAGATGCTCACGTATCACAACACCAAACTTAAATTGTTGCTTGTCCTCAAGCAACCAAAATTAGTACATGATCAAGATGTGAATTTGCATGAGAAGCGAGAGTTCAGTTATGCTCATGTCTCTTCTTAAAGTGGGGTTTATCTATTGTAACTCTGAATAGTTTTGGCATCTCACTCTCCTTTGAATCAGAGTGATGTCAGTGTCATTCGGAATTAGAATCCGGATCATATTATGAATTCTCTGATCTTTATACTCCAGTTTAATCCTTGAACACAGCAAATTTACTTTAATTCTCTTTTCTTTGGTGCTTTGCACCTTGAGCCTAGCCGTGACTTTAAATGTTTTGTCTCAAGCTTCACTTGACACAAAAACACCACAAGTACTTGACTGGGGAACTCTCTTTAAGCTCTGATTGCTCTTTTAGCTTCTCCCAGACAGTGGTGCTCAAAATGTTTAGCATACTCTGCTGAATGCATTTGGTCACGACTCTAAATATTCCATCTCAAGGATTACTTGAAATAAGAATACCACAAGCATATAACTAGGAAAACAACTATTTGAGCTTTTAATCATGTCAGACCTCCCTAGTCATTGATGCTCAGAGTCTTGGACCTTGCTTTTATTTTTCTTTTGCTGTTTTTTTGCTTTAAGGATTAAGCTTTCACTAATTTCAGAGAAGTCATAATAGTTCTCTAAATTCTTGTTCCTTATACATCAACATCCTTTGATTCAAATTCGGATATGCACTGTTCATGTCATGCATTCAGGATTACAGAAAATACCACCACATTTAAGTAAATAAGACTATTCTTCAATATAAACTCAATCTCTCATGGAATACATCTTTTTCTTTTCTTTTTGATTTCAAGCTCAGTGAGTAATACATGAGACATCCCTTCAGACTAAAAATCAAATAACATAATAAATAGTAAATTAAACTAGAACCTAGGAATTGAAATAAAAACTGATCATGCAATAACAAAAATAGCAGAAAATAGGAATATAACATAATAAGAACTAGGGGTGTTCACGGTGCGGTTTGGTTTGGTTTTAAGAGAAAAAGTCATCCGATCCGAACGTTTAATTTATGTGCGGTGTGGTTTGGATTGGATGAACTTTTTTGAAAATCCGTTCCGATCCGATTACAAGCGGTTTGGATCGGTTTGGATTTGCGATTTTTTAAATAAAAAAAAAATAAATACATATAACATGTCTTAACATCAAATTTTAAATAATCAACAATGACATAACAAGTCGTAACATATCTTAAAAAGCCAACGATAACATAACAATAGAAATAAAATTATAGGTTAGTTAAAATAAATAAATAAATAATATTTTAGACATAAAATATTTATTAAATAATAATAATACATGAATAATAGAAAAATGTATAACAAATTGAACATGTTATAAATATAATTGTAAATATAATAATAAAATAATAATACTATAGCACATTGTGCGGTTTGGATTGGATTGGATTGGTTATGAAAAGTAGATCCGAAATCCGATCCAATCCAGCGGTTTGCAAAAAATAGAATCCAATCAAATCTGAATTAGTGCGGTTTTAATCAGTTTTCAGTTTGGATTGGATTGGATGAGCGGTTTAATTTGGATCGGTTTGGATTTGAACACCCCTATTAAGAATGGGAGGAAATATAGAATGAAAGGAACTCAACCACCTCAGTTATCCTAGTGGCCATCTCATTCTTTAGGCTGTGGTCCTCCGTGAAGATGATTCGCCTCCCTTTGGTGCCATTAAAATACACAGAAAAGCCATAAGCGAAGCGACAACACCAAACCTAAAAGTTTGCTTGTTCTCAAGCAAAGAAAAACTGAAAACAGGGAGGGACATAAAAAAAACGTATGGAGGAGTAAAAACAAATATTAATACAAAAGAAGTCAAAAATAATAATAAGACAAGAAAGATAAAAATTAAAAGTTTATATATATATATATATAATTATTTATTTTAATTTAATTTTTAAATTTTTTTGTTTTTTGTTTTTTTTGTTATATATATATATATATATATATATATATATATATATATATATATATATATATATATATATATAGTTGTATGTAAGAGGGGGTGGGGGGTGCGGGGTGGGGGGCGTATGTGATGGGATTATGGGAGGGGTTATGATATATATAAGAGGAAAGGAGGGTTACAGGGGTGTTGGGAATATATGCAGGGATGGAGTTGTGATTAGGGAATGATAGGATGGGGAATCAGGTGAATTGGAAAAAGGGGGGAATCGATCAGAGATGGCATGTGATTTGGATGAGATTTGATGAGGAGATATGATTCCACGCTGAACTTGAAGGTGAGCAAGTTCAGTGCCATGATATACACCATGAAACTCCTCCTTTCACATTAAACTTGGAAAATCTCAAATTCAGCGTGGACCTGGCAGAACCAATCATTTCTAAAGTGGCCAAAAATTTTTTAAGTGTTCGGTTCCTGTTCTAAAAATTTCAAAAAATTTTGCATGATCAAAACACATGTAAAACGAAGGAAAATAGTAAAAACTCAATAAAAATTAAATAAATAATAAAACTACTACAACGAAAAATAGACAGAATACGAAATCATCGGGTTGCCTCCTGACAAGCGCTTCTTTACCGTCACTAGCTTGACGGTCAGCTCCTCTAAGGAGGAGGATCATAGGGGCTCAGCTCTTCACCCCTCACTGTGAATCTTCTCCCTGTGTCCCCATAACCTAGCTCAACATGCTCAAGAGAAAGAATTCTATTTACTGTATAAGTCCACACTGGATTGCTAGTCAACACCACCTTCATTTCTGAGGAGAAACCTTCAGTGGGGATTGAAGAACAGAAGATTGACGGTTTAGAATTCAGAACAAATTCTCGTTGCAAGTATAGTTTCTAAACCAAGCAATCAACCTTTCTTACAAAAGTTTTGGTTGTCACAAGTAACAAACCCCTTTAAAATTGATAACCGAAGTATTCAAACCTCGGGTCGTCTTCTCAAGGAATTGCAGGGAGGTATGTTCTTATTATTGGTTATGAAGATTGTAAATTGGAGTTTTGAAAGTAAGGAGCAAGTAATTTAAATTGCAATTAAAATAAGTAAATGACTGTAAAATAAACTTTTGGTAAGGTATGAGAAATTGGAATTCCTATCCTAATTATCCTTATCAATGGTGATGAGAATTGAGTCTTAATTCCACTTAGTTAGCCTTTACTAAAGCAAGAGAAGGTCAAGTGGATTGATTAGTCTGATCTTCAGGTTCTAGTCAATTCCTAAGAAAGGACTGGAATTATTGAAGTTCAATTCAATTAGCAAAAATAACAATTATCGATCACGTTGAGTTTGATAACTCCTGAGTTACTGATTTCTTAACCAAGACCAAAAGGGAAAAAGTAAATCTACTCGAATAAAAATATCTTTAGATTGGAAGTAACGGTAACATAAATAAAAAAGAGCGATCATAAACTGAAATACCTCAAATAACATTAATTAAGAGAATTATCTGTAACATAGAAAAGTTCATAAATTAAATTGAGAAGATAATAAAAAGGAAAGTTGAACCTGATAAAAAGGGGCAATCATGAAAGCGAGAAAAATCCTAAATCCTAATCCTAAGAGAGAGAGGAGAGAACCTCTCTCTAAAAACTACATCTAAATCATGAAAAGTGAATAATTGGAGACTCCTCCTTGACTGGATGCATTCTCCCACTTTATAACCTCTAATCTGTGCTTTTTGTACTTGGATCTGGGCCAAAAAGGGCTTTAGAAATCGCTGGGAGCGTTTTCTGTAATTTCTGGTGCGTGGCCTCTGTCATGCATCCGCGTCATCTGCGTTTTGCTCGTGGCACGCGATCGCGTCAGTCACGCATTCGCGTCGCTGTCTTTTCGTGCCAGGCATGCGGCCGCGTCGCCCACGCGTTCGCGTCGCTGCCAGTTTCTTCAAAAACTCCATTTTGTGCTTTCCTTACATTTTTGTATGTTTCCTTTCCATCCTTTAAATTATTCATGCCTTAGAAGGTCTGAAACTACTCAACACACAAATCACGACATCGAATGGTAATAAAGGGTAATTAAAATAATTATTCTTAAAGCATAGGAAACATGTTTTTCACATATCCCACATAATAAGGAGGGAAAGTAAAACCATGCAATTAACATGAATAAGTGAGTGAAGGATTGAATAAATCACTTAAATTAGACACAAAATATATCATAAAATATGGGTTTATCAGGGAACTTTTTGTTTCTCCATCCCCTGGGTACTTTCTTCTTTTTGGGAACCTCCTCCTTGGTGGATGATGCATTCCCGACACCAAACTTAGATTTGATGTCAGGAGGAATTTATTGATTGTCACCAAATGAGGTTTGAGCTGCAGATTCTGCTGTGATCATCAGGGAGTTCTTAAAGGTTTGGATCAATAAGATCAGTCTGCATGCACCTCTCTTCTTCACCTGCTGAATGTATATCTTTGAAGACATGAAAGACTAGTTGCTCATTATGCACTCTAAGCACTAATTCACCTTCTTCCACATCAATTAGAGCTCTTCCTGTGGCTAAGAATGACCTTCCTAGAATTATAGAGGTATTCTCATCCTCCCCTGTGTCAAGAATCACAAAATCTGCTGGGAGGAAGAACTTACCCACTTTGACCAAGATATTCTCCACTAATCCGTATGCAGGCTTTATAGATTTGTCTGTCATCTGTAATGCTATCCTTGTGGGTTGTGCCTCTTGGATTTTCAGCTTCTTCATCACAGACAAGGGCATTAAATTGATGCTTGCTCCCAGATCACATAATGCTTTCTCAAAGGTTGTGCACCCACTGGTGCATGGAATTTGAAAGCTCCCTGGATCCGGCATCTTCCTTGGCCAGTTATTCTGAATGATGGAACTATATTCCTTAGTCAGGACCACTATCTCATCTCCCTTTAAAGGCTTCTTCTTTGACAACAACTCCTTCATGAATTTGACATAGAGAGGCATTTGTTCCAAAACCTCAGCAAAAGGAATATTGATTTGCAACTTTCTGAAGACTTCCAAGAACTTTGAAAACTGCTTGTCCTTGGTCTCCTTTTGAAGTCTTTGAGGATATGGCATTTTAGGCTTGTACTCAGGAGCCCTTGGCAATGTAGGATAAGTGTTAAGAGTCTGGGAATGGGTTGTCCGCACGCTTTGGAGGGGCGTGCTCTACTTCTTTCTTCTTCTCCTCTGGAGCTTCTTTTTCAACTGGCTCCTCATTAACTTGTACTTTCGTACTTGCCACTTGTCCACTTATCAAGGTGATAGCCTTGCATGCCTCTCTTGGATTTGTAATTGTGTTACCAGGAAGGCTATTAGTGGTCCTCTAATCAATTTCATTAACTTTTGTGGCTAATTGACCCATCTGGTTTCCTGTTTAAAACTTGCCAATATTACTCCCAAATTATTGTTCTGCTGGGGCTGAGAAGTTGCTTGCTGAGATGACTGAAACTGGTGGTTATTAAAATTATTCTATTGAAAACCACCCTGAGAATTATTATTAAAATTTTGTGGCCTCTGAGATTGCGCTCTCCACCCAAAATTTGGGTGATTTCTCCATTCCTGATTCTAGGTCTTAGAATAGGGATCATTATTGGGATTTCTAGGAGCACTTTCCATGTAATTGACCTGTTCAGAAGAAGATTGAGCATAATCATAATTTTTATTTTGCATAAAATTACCTGTCATGTCATAAGGGACCTCTAGATGTGTATTCTAAGTGTTGACAGCTGAAACTTGCATTCCATTTAACTGTTGAGTAATTAGATTTATTTGCTGAGACAAAAGCTTGTTCTGAGCAAGAAGAGCATCAACATCTTCTACTTCCAAAACGCCCCTTTTCTGAGAGGTCTCAGAGTTCACAAGATTCCTATTTGAGAAATATAAGTATTGGTTGTTAGTAATCAACTCAATAAGCTCAATAGTCTCCTCTGGTATCTTCTTCGTGTGCAAAGAACCACCTGCAGAATTATCCAAGCGCATCTTGGACATTTCACATAATCCCTCATAAAAGATATCCAGCTGAGTCCATCTAGAGAACATATCTGGAGGGCATTTCTTAGTCAGTAGCTTGAATCTCTCCCAAACTTTATAAAGGGTCTCACCATCCTTCTATCTAAAAGTCTGAACCTCCACCCTTAGCTTGGTTAGCTTTTGAGGTGGAAAAAATTTAGTCAGAAAGCTAACGACAACCTTGTCCCAAGTATCCAGACTCTCCTTGGGTTGAGAATCTAACCACAGTTTTGCTCTATCCCTCATAGCAAATGGGAAGAGCATGAGTTTGTACACTTTAGGATTCACTCCATTGGTCTTCACAATGTCACAAATCTGCAGAAAATCAGAAATAAACTGATTTGGATCTTCCTGAGGGAGTCCATGATATTGACAGTTTTGTTGCACAATAGTGACTAGCTGTGGCTTCAGCTCAAAGTTGTTTGCAGCTATAGGAGGCACCACAATGCTTTTTCCATAAAGATCTGCATTAGGAACAGTGTATGAGCCAAGCACTCTTCTAGGTTACTTATTCCCATTCGGAATTGCCATACTGGCATTAGCAGCATGATTGTGATCCATAGTGGACTCTGCAGCCTTGTAGAGTCTTACTTATTGCAAACGTCGCCTGAAAGTCCTTTCAGGTTCAGGATCAAAGTCTAACAGAGGTTCCTTGTCCCTGTTCCTGCTCATAAATAGACAGAAGACAAGAAAATATGGGATTCTCTATGTCAGAGTGCAGAAAATTTCCAGTGAGGTAACCTGTGTAAAGAAATAAAATAAAAATACTAAATAAATTATACACTAAAATTCGAAAATTACTATTAAAATAAGACAAAAAAATTTCAAAATTATTAACCCAAATAATTAAGAAAAAATAAAATAAAAATAACTAGAGAACAACAAACTTAAATTCAGAAATTAAGGAAAAATAAAGCCAGAAAAATTCGAAAATTTAAGGTGCAAATTTAAAATAAATTCAAAACTAAAACACCTATTGAAGAAAAAAATAAAATATTAAAAGAGAAATAAATAACAGAAAGAGAACGAAAGTCTTCTTTTTTATTTTTTTTATTATTTTTTTTTACTAAATAATAAAAGAAAAAAAAGAAAGAAACAGGGAAGGGGGAATACTAACGAAAAAGAGGAAAAGAATTAAAGGAACAAAAAATAAAAAATAAAAATTAATAATACTAAAATAAAACTAATTAAAAGAAAAATTATCTAATCTAAGGAATCAAATAACGAGTAGTTGTAGTCACCAAAAAAAAAAATAACGAGTAGTTGTCAATCACAATCAATCTCCGGCAACGGCGTCAAAAACTTGATGCGGAATTTATAACCACAAACTAACCGGCAAGTGCACCAGGTCGTACCAAGTAATACCTCAGGTGAGTGAGGGTCGATCCCACGAGGATTGATGGATTAGGCAACAATGGTTACGTGATTTGCTAAGTTAGACAAACAGAAAATGGTGTTTGAAGGTTCAAAAGCATTAACAATAAATTCAGAATATCAGAAAGCAAGCAGTAAACAATTGTGAATAATATATGGAGAAACAGTTAATGCAAGATTCAATTCATGGCAAACTATATGTGACTAAACCCTAATTCCTTAGACCTTTTTAGTCTCCTCAAACCTTCATCAACCGCCAATTCCTTTGTCACTTAATTTCAATTAGAGGGTGAAGTACAATTCTAGTTTATATGCTACAAAAACCCTAATTACCCAAATATAAGAGGATTATATGTCACATATCCCGTTAAGTCCAGATAATTAGAAATTTAGGAGAATATGTTTTCAAGTTGTTGTTCAAGTAAAGAGCTTTTCCAAGTTATACAAGAACTCAATTAGAATAAAGGTCATACTTCTGTTCTACCCAAATTCATAAGATAAAGAACGAAAATAATTCTTGAATTATAAATCAGTACATGAATTAAAATAGAAAAATAATAGTATCAATCCATACAATAGACAGAGCTCCTAACCTTAACAGTGGAGATTTAGTTGCTCATGGTTCAGAGAGAAAATTAGGATTCATAAAAACTGTAAATTGCAGAATGAGGTAGAAGAGAAGAGATGAGATTCTAATCCTAATTAATGTAAAATTATAATTTCTAAAACTAAATAATATCTTTTCCTATTTTAAAATGAAATAAAAGTTCAATCAAAATTAATTAAGCTTCATGCGCAGCCTTGTATGAGTGTCTGGGGACCACTTGGGTTATTAAGATCCACGCTGAACTTGGAAATTCTCAAGTTCAGCGTGGATGAGGCAGTGTCTCCTTTGATGCGTCCCTTGAGTCCACGCTGAACTTGGAAAATATCAAGTTCATCATGGATGATACAGTGTGTTACTTGTGCTTTCCTTTCAATCCACGTTAAACTTGGGAAATCCCAAGTTCAACATGGAGAGATGCATGTGATTTCCCTTGGAGTTTTCAAGCCCACGCTGAACTTGGAAGGAGCCAAGTTCAACGTGGAGGAGGCAGAGATTGCTGGAGAAGAAGTGTGCATTATTATACATCGTTGGAAAGCCCTAAAAGTTAGCTTTCCAATACCACTAAAATCACATCAATTGGACCTCTGTAGCTCAAGTTATTTTTGTTTGAGTGCAAGGAGGTCGGGGTTGAAAGCATCATTCGCTTTCTTCCTTTTCTGCTACAAAATTCCGTCAAATCCATCCGAATGCTATCTGAAATAAATAGAATTGCACACAACTCAAAGTAGCATCTATAGTGGCTAAAATATATTTAAATCTTGATTAAACTTCAACAATTTCAATGCAAATTCACTAGAAAAAGATAGAGACGATCCTCATGCATCACCTCATTACTCTTAAAGTATTAAGATTAATCTCTAATGGCAACACTGCATCATGGTCATACACCAATTTATAAGGAGACGTACTTATCGATCATCTAGGTGAATTTCGATAAGTCCATATTACTTGGCTTAAAGTCTCATGCCAAGTTTGAGCTTTGTGACCGATTTGCTTCTTAATCAAGTTGATCAATATTTTATTTGCTGCCTCAACTTGACCATTCGCTTGTGCATAGTATGGAGTTGAAGTTACCATAGTAATATTTTTTTAAGCTGCAAAATTTTTAATGCATTGACTAGTAAACATAGTCCTCTGATCTGTACTCAAAGTTTGAGGAATTTCAAATTGATGAATTATGTATTCCTCTATGAAGTCAATAATTTCATTTTGTCCTGTCTCTATTAAAGGAACAGCTTCAACCACTTTGTAAAATAATTAATTGCCACTAGGATAAATTTATGATTTTTCGAAGAAGTTAGGTGTATTATTCTGATCAAATCCAAAGCCTAATCTCGAAAAGGCCATGGCTTAATAATTGAGTGTAATTTGGAGGTTGGAATCTATTGTATCACTCCATGTCGCTGGCACTCTTGACATGCTTTCGCATAATCGATACAGTCCTTAAGCATAGAAGGCCAATACACTCGATCTCGTCGAAGTACCCATTTCATTTTCATCCTAGCTTGATGGGCACCACATATATCTCTATGAACTTTTCCTAGAGCAATATCTTTATCCGATTGACTTAAACACCTAGAAAGGCTACCATGGATGCCTTTCTTGTACAATTAATCAGCCATCAACACAAAATTCATTACTTTTAATTTAATTTTCCGATCCACCCGAATATTGGAATTTTTCAAATATTCAGCAATTGGTTTTTTCCAGTCATCATCATCCCATTCGTCCATAATCAAGGCCTCTCTTTCTTTGATGGGTACCAGAATTTGACAAACTTTTGCCAATTTCTCCAATGTTTCAAGGAGTATTTTATATCTCGATGCGATTTGGGCCAACTCATTAACAATTTCATTACAAATCCTTGGAATGTGAATCAGAGATACTTTTCGAAGAGACACTAACAACTCCCATGCTATCGATAAATACTTTTGTAACTTCTCGTTATTGCACTTAAACGCTTTAGATAACTGTTTCAAAACCAATTGGGAATCCCCAAGGATTTAAACATCCAATTTCCCTTTACCAATTAAAATTTTTAGTCCCAATATTAAGGCCTCATACTCAGCTACATTATTCGAGTAAGGATATTTTAATTCAAAAAAAATTATGACGGAGCACCTTCTGGAGAAATAATCAAGATTCTAACTCCAGCACCATTCTCGTGTTTCGAACCATCAAATACAGTTTCCGACAATTGGACACTACATTGATTATATTTTCCCATTGGTCATTAGGATTGTTCGAACGATCTACTAGAAAATCCGCAATGACCTGACCTTTCACGGCCTTGGCCGGCACATATTGCAAATTGAACTCTATTAAAGCCATCATCCATTTTCCTAACCGACCTCTTAACATAGGATAAGATAACATGTATTTTATCAAATTAGTCTGTGAGATTACTTCATAATTTTTGCAACCATGTAACACTTTAACTTCGTACAAGCGAAATGAAGAGACAAACACAATTTTTCGATAGGAGAATATCTTGTCTCTATATCGGTTAGCATCCTACTAAGATAATAAATGGCTCGTTTGTAATGACCTAATTTCTGCAGATCTGGATCACTATCAGTCGTTAGGTGTTACTTCCCAGTAGCCCTATGAAACTCTAGACTCGATAATATTTACTACATATGAGCCTTTTATACTAACAAAATCGCGTATGTTAGTTTATTTTTATCACGTGCTTTTCTTAACAAACCCGTTAGCAATAAGCAATAACATTATCAGAGATATACAATATAAAATAAATATCAAACTAATAGTAAAATCACTGGCAACAAGATTACAGAAAAACTTTCATACATATATACGTCTCAAGTTCTACCCCTCAAAAAAATGCTACAAAAGTAAGGAAAAGTAAAGTCTAAGGAATAAAGATCATCTATCCTACATTCTTCTCACCATCAGGGCACAAGTCTGCAGGCATCATCTCAAGGCTAGTCTCGAGCATCTCCTGTAGGGTCCGAAAATACATGCTCCTCTGGTACCCTTTTGAACATAATTGCAGTGGCGGCAGTCAAGTCGGAATCCTCCATCTGGGGGAAAAAGGAAAAGGAAAGGGTGAGAACCTATATGGTTCCCAGTAAGGCGACACCGTGAAAACACGTCTCTCTCATGAAACCTAGAGTTCTAACTCTATCGTAATAACTCCCTTGCTAAATTCCTTGGCTACTTCTGTATCGCAGCTTTGACATAACTCTAACTTGGCATCTTCCGTTGGGGTTAATGCCGCTCCTTATGCTATTCTTTATGGCTATTGTTCCTAGTTTTATTATCTTAATCTAAGCTTTGGAGAACTTGTGATTATACAACTTTAAATACAAACAGGAATTGGAGAATAAAAAATTAACAAGAAGCAGATAGCACGTAGTAGAAAGAATAAACAGTAAACAATCACAATCAAATGCGCAAACAATTTATGATGCATGCATGTTCCTAGTGCAGGCCATGAGCTCATGCGTCGGTTGTCTACCCGCAACCCGACGTTACTCGGGGCGAATCCCAAATATGGTATCTTTACTGTGTCAGTTAGGATATCTTGGCATCACGGTAAGAGACAGTGTTATCAGTTAGGCGAACATTCCCGCATTAGCAACCTCAGGCTATCAGTTAGGCGGACACTTCTGCATTAGCAATTTGGCACAAGGCCCATTCAACTTACATTATGCTATCAGTTAGACGGACATTCCCACATTAGCAATCTTAGGCTATCAGCTAGGCGGGCACTTCCGCATTAGCAATTTGGCACAAAGGCCCATTCAAACAAACAGTTCTCATAAATCATTATCCATTCATGGTTTCTCATTTTCTTTCTTTTCATCATGCCTTCGCATCACCTTAGTTTTATCGATTTTTAGCAAATCGAAAGTAGTTCGATATCTAGTGGTCTGGGAGCGAAACCTACTCCTCTATGAGTACCAGTTTTCTAAAGTGCATCATAGGACTTTTTCGATTGAACAAAATTAAAGAAAATATGAATGATAACCAAAATAGACTTTGAAATAAATTGGCTGAATTTGAAATAAATTGCATTGAATTTCAATAAAATAATAGAATGCCTTCGATTAAATCAAAGGACTTTTGAAATTGAAATTAAAGTACTGAAACGTAAAATTAAACAAGGAAACTAAATGTTGTTTGAAAGGTAAATTTGCAAGAAAATAAAGGTTACAGAAAATATAAATAAAAATTAAAAACGTGGAAGGAACCCTACAGAAAAATGACTTGAATGCAGACTCAGAAAGTTTCTGGGATGTGAGTGTGCTTGAGTATTTTTCTGAAGTAAAGTTTCAACCCTTTCTTCATTAATCTTTCATCTATTTATAAAAAATTCTGACCAATCAGATTCAAGAATAACTTCCACACATGCTAATCTTACCATTCCTGCTCTTTATGTGCAACGTGTGTAACCGCAAAAATCATCTTCAAATTACCTTCCTCGACTGAGTGAATCGACTAGCTCCTGTTTCTCATTCATCGACAAATCTTTTTTGATATAATCCTTCATTCTTCGAAATAGAAATCTATTATATTTCAAGCTCGGTATTTCTCAAAACAAAATATTTTTTATCAATAATATCCTTCGTTTTAATCTTTTTCACCAACCTTTTTTTAGTATTGATTGGATTAAAAAAATTCAAATTGAAAATATTGTATAAAATTAAACTGTATTAAAATATGTAATATAACCGTTTCAAGATATTAGTAACGATATGCTAAAAAATTGAATTAATTTAAAAAATAAAAATTAAATTGATATTATTTTAATAGTAAAGTTTTTCATAATAATACACATATCTCGTTTACCGTGTAAACGAGATAATTATGAATGTATTTCATTTACACTGTAAACAATATATGTATATAATCATTTCGTTACACCGTAAAAAAAATATGTTACGAGACCTAAAAACATAAATAACGTCCAAAATACCTATTTCATTAAATAAAATAGTTAAAATGTTTATTAAAAAAATTCTATTTTAAAAGTCTTAAATAATTTTTTAAGATTAATTTTAAAATGACTAAAATATCTATTTAGTTAAATTTAAGTGAAAAATAGCACTAATTATAGAAAGTCTAAAATACCCATATAAAATTAATTAAGATTTTTTTGTATGTATTAGAAATTTAAGCTCGAGTTAATTTATATAAAAACTAAAGTAACTTCTTAAGATTAAATTTAAAAATACTAAAAATACCTTTTAAGATTAAAGATATTTAGTTGTATTAAAATTATAAATAATTAAAAAAACTAAAATAAAAATTTAGTTTATTTAAGAGGGATGCTCTTTTAATATTAAAATTATTAAAATACTCTTAAGAAGTGTTTAGAAGAGAGACTGAGACTAAGAAATAAAAATTGTTTAAGAGAGATGTTTTTTAATGTTAAAACTATTAAAATACTCTTAGGTAGCATTTAGAAGAGAGATTGAGAGAGAGAGAGACAGACTTAATTAAGTCTCTGTATTATATTTAGTATAACATGTACAGAACTGAGTTATGTCTCAATATTTTGTTTGGTTCAATATAAAAATAGAGATTGAAATATATAAAATTTTAAATTATCCTTTCTATTTTCAATGAAAAAAATCAAAAGCAGAGAACCCTAACCCAAAAGACTTCGAACCATAGATTTTCACCATCACAACAACCACCACTCTTCACCGTCATCGTCGAACTCTTCATCCACAGCCACGGTCACCACCACACAAGTGCCCTACCTCTAATGACTCTATGCCCTCCTGGTGGAAGTCCATCTCGAAGGCACGCTCTGGCATCCATGCCACTGCTGCCATCTTGCATTTCTCCTTCGCCGAAGTCCTTTCTGAACTCGCAGATTCCGACCGCCTTGCTCTTTTCCTTCTCTCCTGCCCTGTCGCCTACTCCGCTATCTCCTCCTCTCTACAAGGCTCTGCTTCCAAATAGAGAAAAGAAGAGAGGATTGAAGAGGAGCTGAAGAACGACACAAACATAGTGGCTAACCTTGTTCGGAGACTCACCTTGTTTGTAGTGGGTTCAGTGACGATGAGGTTGTGGTGGTCCTGGCGGCAGCGACAAGGCACGGGCTTTCGCTAGAGCTCTTCGATGGCGATACAAAGGAAGGAGATGAGAAGAACGGAAGAAATTAGTACAAAGGATAAAGTTGGAATTATTAATTTGGAATTGAGAGTATTTTTAGAAAAAACTGTTAATTAAATTTCAGTTTCTATTTTTAAAATTTTAGCTCTTTGTGTCTTCATTTTTTGAAAGTATTAAAGAAATTAAAATTTTAGTTTTAATCTTAGACTAACAATAAATATAATACTAAATTTCAGTCTTCTAATTTTAGTATTAGACTATTAGTTCTACAATACAAATACTATTTTACAGGATTAATTAAGATTCTTTAATTGTATTAGAAATTAAGAGTTGAATTTGATTTCAAAAAGACAAATAGTTTTTTAAGATTAAAGTTATGTCTTAAAAGGTTATTTGATCGTGTTAGAAAGCTAAAATTTCTGTTGGCATAGAACATGGAAATTAGTTAAAAATTTGCCTCGTTTTTATAGGTACCAAGTTTCAAAATGAATCCTTTCATTTTGTTTTTTTTTTTTTTAATTGTAAAAGCACAATTAAATACATAAAACAGTATATTTTAATATCCATGTTTATTTGGAGAAATAAGAGATTTTTTTATTTAAATAGAAAAAAGACCCACAGACCCACGGATATTGGATGCGCATACTTCGAGAATTCTAGTTCTAGAGGTTCTATACCCAAGATGAGAAGTTTTGGTAGCTTTACTGTGGTTCCTCTTCCACAGAATTCCCGTGTGCTCGTTTCTGTGGGATTTGGGGCACGTGACTCTGAAGTACTTTGATTCTTTGAATCATAGAAAGAAGAGGTGCGTGCATATATTATTGGAAAAATTTTAAATATACGAAAAACATCGGTTGAATTATTTTAACGGTTAATTTTAATTAATATATATTATAAATATTTTTTATAATTTAGATTAATAATTAAAATAATTAGAATATTAATATTTTTGATACATTTAAAATTATTATTATTATTATTATTATTATTATTATATTAAAAAAATTTCAAATATTGTTAATGTTTTAGTAATTTTAATAATTAATTTTAATTATAAAAAATATATAATACATATTAATTGAAATTAACTGTTAAAATAAATATTTTTAAAATATTTAAAAATTTTTAAATATATTATATTATTGTTCCTAAATAAACTCAATAATTAAGAAGCCCACACTTACGAAGCTCCAACAATGATTTCGAATAAGAAACGATAATTGTAGTTGAAGTCTAGTTAAGATGAACATTTAAAAATTTTTAAATATATTATATTATTGTTCCTAAATAAACTCAATAGTTAAGAAGCCCACACTTACGAAGCTCCAACAAAGATTTCGAATAAGAAACGATGATTGTAGTTGAAGTCTAGTTAAGATGACATGTTGGTTAGAGAGTAGAGGGGAACAATGATAACCATGAATAATGGATAAAAAAAAGTAAAATTAAAATAAAAAATTAAATTATTAATTAATTAATTAATTTTAAATTTTAAAATTTAAAAAATTAGTGTTAGAGTACAATTAGGATCAATTAGATTAATTAGTATCATTTAATATATTTGAATATTTATTATATGATATTACGTATTTATTATTTCAATTCTCTTGACACCTATAAATACCTTTTTATACTGAATCATTTTATACAACTTGAATACTCACAAATATTTTTTTAATTGCTCATTTTTCCTTTTCAAACATGGTATCAGAGCCATGGTATCCTCCTTAAGAATGGTAAGTTGGTTTTTTTTTCTGGTGAAATCATCGTACTTTCATACTTTTCTTCCGTGTCATTTTTTTTCTTTCTCTCTTGTCAATGCTTTGATGCTTTTCTTACCTCACCGATTAGCTCATCCACTACTTACTTATTCTCATGGAGAAACTATATGTTTTTCATCACTTTTCGATAGTTTGTCATCTCATCGTACTTTGTCACTTTTCAGCAATTTTCTGACAGTTCACCATCTTTTCAGCAGTTTTTCGGCAGTTGGCCACTCTTGACAGTTCTGTCTGCGTTCTCTTCTGGCAGTTCGTCTGCGTTCCGTCCAACAGTGTGTTTGGGTTTAGGGTTTATGGGTTCAGGGTTCATGGCTCAGAGTTCAAGGTTTAGCGTTTAGGGTTTAGGGTTTAGGGTTTAGGGTTTAGTGTTTAAGGTTTAGGGTTTAGGGGTTAGGGCTTAAGGTTTAGGGTTCAGGGTTCAGGGTTCAGGGTTCATGGTTTAGGGTTCAGGGGTTCATCTTGACTTGCTTTCGATTAGGTAAAAATTGCTAATATACAATTAATTATGTCTTTTATAGTTGAATCTTTTAGACACCAGATCATCGATTCAGTCAAGCTCCACTCTTTACAATTCACCATATATGAATTATCCAAGAGAGGACTATACGAGTTTTAGTTTTTATTAATATAAATTTCTGTTCACTCATGAGCAAATTTCGGTTCACCAACGTTATAGGAGGGTTAATTTCTGACTGTTGTTAGTCTTTAATGAATAGTAACTTTTTTTGTGAAATTCTTTATTCCAAAAGTTAATTTTTTCTTTATTGAATAGTCAATTTATTTTGCTATGTCAGAGAGTTCAGGTGTTTCTAAAACTGAATACTGGTAGAAATATTTTTTTATAATTAGCTCTGTATTGGTGTAATGTGTTTGTAACTTTTGGTTTGGCCGATGTATTAATTTCGGTTCACTGTGTTTTTTGGTGTTCCTAATGTATTGGTAAATACATTGATTGCAATCATTGAGAACTTGGAACAAAACAGCAGCCAGACAGTTCCAACAGATATATGAATTAACATCTCAGACTGACAGAAAAATGAGTAATCCATCTTGAATCAGATATAAATATACATTGATATTAAGAATAGATATATACATTAACATTCACATTAATATTGACATATATACATTTGAAAGAAGCATTGTTTGCTTTTTTAACAAGTTAAACAAAATATTGTTAATTACAACCAGTCAATCATAGTATATGCTATTTACTATCTAAATTCCCAAATGTGAATTTACAATAAGGGCTATAGAGGGCAGCAGATGGTTTCGGGAGTCTTATTGCTTCAGATTCCCAAATCACTTGGTCTCTGATTTTGTTCATTTCGTGCAACAGACCGGACCATATTGGTACCTGAAGTCATCAATATCTTCTTATATTTTAATTGAAAGGAATTAGTTACATAAGCAATGAATCCAACTGAAATAAGAACAATATCATTCAAAGCCCTAGTTATACTATAAAAATGCAATCACAATAACCCTAAATCCTGAACATATTAAATATCAAGTAAATCAAAATCACAAAGGCCACCGAACCGAACAATGTTCATATGGTGAATAAATGGTGATCAACTTTCAATCAACAAGAATAGTATTTCTCCATGCAAAAACAACGCTGAAGAGAGTAACAACCAATTTCAAATTTGATTCAAAGCTCTAGTTATACTGTAAAAATGTAATCACAGTTACCCTAAACCCTAAACAAAGTAAAAGAAGGCCACCGAGCCAAATGTTATTTATGTGGTGAATAAATGGTGATCAACTTTCACTGAACAAGAATAACAACCAAGTATAAAGCCCTAGTTACACTATCCACTGAACTGAATGAAATAAGAAAAGAAAGAACTTTATTAATTTAGAAAGTACTTACTTGTGTCCAAGCTTTATATTTATATCTCTTCCCGCTTTTGATCTTTTGTGGATCAATTGTTTCGAGCCATTTCATGACGTATATTCCACAATCATAGCTAAGTAAGAATTGAGTATAATATGATTAATAGTATACAAAATAAAATACACTAAATATAGCACTATAGAAGAGAAAGATTTTTACTTTGTACGTTGACCATTCAGTTGGATATACTCTGCTTCTTCTCCCAGTCCGTCGTCCATTAAGGGTTCCGCCCCAGCGTAAACCCTCATCTGAGAAAATATTAATCCCTGAAAGCGACACAAAAATTGGAAAAAAAAGTAACAATAGTGAATCGAACTCATTTCATGTACTAAATAATTTGAATAATTTACAAGAAAATAACTTACAACAAATTTGTTCAGTTTCACTCTCGATTCAGGTATATCTTTTTTCGGCTTATTCACATGGTCAAGCATATAGAATTTCTTTTTGTTGACATCGGCAATCCACAACCACCAATGCGCTCCATTGCAAATTGGCACAAATAGCTGAAATTTGGAAAAATGATAGAGTATTTCAATCAAAACAATAGCAAACGAGAGAATTATTGAAGAATTTTTAGAAATTACAACTTACAAATGGATGCGATGCAAGTTTTCTTTTGTCAAGAAACTGGCGGTGGTGGGCATACTACTCAATATCGAATCGGTAGGCCTTGTTTGTCCTTTAACCAGTGTAGTCCACGCCATGTGTTCCCAACATAAAATTCTGCAAAATGAACATCAGTTAAATCACATTTCCATCGAACTGAACACAATTTATATTCTGAATAAAACGTGAAAAATATTCAATCATCAAGAGAAAGGTTTTCTTCATGCAAAAGAACTCAACAGAATACATAACAATCAGGTGAATCAATATTAACATTCCCACTGAACCGAACAGCAATCAACAGGGAATAAGAAATTTAGCTTACCACAATATCCAGCGGCACAATGTATATTTGTTCCTGATACTTGTGAACTTTTATTTGATTGAGAATCATGCTATGTATACTGACCACCTATAGGAAGAAAATTTATGAGATATACTGTATAAGAGTGTTTAGAAAAATCATTAACGTTAACGCAATTGGCAAAGAATTTACCGCGGCATGCACTTATTCTTTAGGCATTAGAGACATGAAATATTTTCTTAACCCCTCGTAAAGTGCCTTATGTTCCGGATTCAGTTTTGTTTAATCAAACTTGTCATAAAAAGATTCTCTACAATATTTTAATAGCAAAAAATTAGCCAAAAAGGCTTAGTTTAATTTTCTGTACACCAATGAACGGAAAATAAGCAGGAAGTGGAAAGTTTATTACCGCCGGTGTTTATGCCTAGTGCAGCTGCTACCTTGCAAGGAGTTATGTATATTTTTTCCTGGAGAGTTTTTAAACATCCCTTATACTCATCAAAGCGATCAACCAATTCTCTTAACAGGGCGTGAGAGATATTCATTTCTAGGACATGTGCCAGTGCACCAAATCCCATTTGTTCAACTATATCTCTCTTTTCTTGACTCATATTCCTAAACATTGTTGCTATTGCCTTTGTTTGGCATCTGCAATCATGAGTTTTCTACAAGTTTTGAAACAAAATGTGAGGATATATTTATAATACAAAATAGATATTATTTGAACAAAAGCAAATAAATGTATTTAATGTGCTTACGTTATAGTGTGGCTTCTCTATTTTTGTCACCATTGTGTTGTTGTCTTTTGCTGTAATAAAAAAATTTGGTTAATACTTCACTCAATACACTGAAAAGCACAAGCATGTATATCTTAATCAAATTAATTAAAATGTCCCAGCCCACCGAACCAAACCCACTTAATGCACTGAATAAAACATGATAAATAATGAATCAGCTAGACTAGTTACACTATCCACTATCTACTCACATACATTATTCATTGAACTGAATGAAAATAAGAACAAATTTAATTCAAAGCCCTAATTATACTATAAAAATGCAATCATAATAAAGCCTAAACCCTGAACACAGTAAATATCAAGTGAATGAGAATCACCCAACCCACCGAACCGAACTCAATCCATGTGGTGCATAAATGATTATAAGCTTTCAATTATGAAGAATAGTATTTTCTTCATGCAATAGAAATTAACCGAATAGAGTAAAAATCAAGTTCAAAGACCTTGTTACACTAACCACTGGACTGAATGAAAATAAGAACAAATTTGATTCAAAGCCTAGTTATACTGTAAAAATGCAATCAGAATAAAGGCTAAACCATGAACACAGTATATATCAAGTGAATGAGAATCACCAAACCCATCGGACCGAACTCAATCCATGTGGTGAATAAATGATTATAAGCTTTCAATTATGAAGAATAGTATTTCTTCATGCAATAGAAGTTAACTGAATAGAGTAACAATCAAGTTCAAAGATCAAGTTACACTAACCACTGGACTGAATGAAAATAAAAACAAATTTGATTCAAAGCCTTAGTTATACAGTAAAAATGTAATTAGAATAAAGCCTAAACATTGAACACACTAAATATCAAGTGAATGAGAATCACCCAGCCCATCGAACCGAATACAATCCATGCGGTGAATAAATCATTGTAAGCTTTCAATTATCAAGAATAGTATTTCTTCATGCAATAGAAGTTAACTGAATAGAGTAACAATCAAGTTCAAAGACCTAGTTACACTTACCACTAGACTGAATGAAAATAAGAACAAATTTGATTCAAAGCCCTAGTTATACAGTAAAAATGCAATCAGAATAAAGTCTAAACCTTGAACACAGTAAATATCAAGTGAATGAGAATCACCAAGCCCACTGAACCGAACTCAATCCATGTGGTGAATAAATGATTATAAGCTTTTAATTGTCAAGAATAGTATGTCTTCATGCAATAGAAGTTAACTGAATAGAGTAACAATCAAGTTCAAAGACCTAGTTACACTAACCACTGGACTAAATGAAAATAACAACAAATTTGATTCAAAGCCCTAGTTATACAGTAAAAATGCAATCAGAATAAAGCCTAAACATTGAACATACTAAATATCAAGTGAATGAGAATCACCCAGCCCACCGAACCGAATACAATCCATGTGGTGAATAAATCATTGTAAGCTTTCAATTATCAAGAATAGTATTTCTTCATGCAATAGAAGTTAACTGAATAGAGTAACAATCAAGTTCAAAGACCTAGTTACACTAACCACTGGACTGAATGAAAATAACAACAAATTTAATTCAAAGCCCTAGTTATATAGTAAAAATTCAATCAGAATAAAGCCTAAACCCTTAACACACTAAATATCAAGTGAACGAGAATCACCAAGCCCACCGAACCGAATACAATCTATGTGGTGAATAAATCATTATAAGCTTTCAATTATCAAAAATAGTGTTTCATAAACTTTCAATCATCAAGAATATTATTTCTCCATGCAAAAGAAGAACTGAACAGAGTAACAATCAAGTTCAAAGCCCTACTTACACTATCTACTGAATTGAATGAAAATAAGTAAAAATTTTATTAAAAGCCCTAGTTATATTGTAAAAACGCAATCAGAATACCTTGATCTACTGAACGAAGGAAATCAATCCAGTAAAACTAAAATGCAAATAGGAGAAATGCTATATTTCAAGATTTCAAATGAACAGTAGTTTTTTTTCATACCTTTGTTAGTCTCTGTTGCTGTTTTCGTTCGTTTTTGCTTGTTCGTGGCGAAATCTTATCGCGATTCTTCTCTAGTAGTGATTTTCGCAGAGAACGTGACTGAAATTTGAGTGATTTTGAGAGAAATTCGAAGAGAAGGAGTGGTTTCGTGTTGAGGAAGAAGTAACGTTTCTTCATAATGAACGTGAAATAACGAGGGGATTTTCGGCGCGTGTTTTTACACTTCATTAATGCGTGTGAATTAATTTGAGTTTGGACCAACTTGGTTATATGGATGTGTAACTAAGCCTGTTTATTTTATTAAATCAAGTTTAATTCCAATTAAACTTTAATTAAATATTTAAATATTTAAATTTTACCTCAATTCAAATTAAGTAATCGCGTGAATCTCATGAATTAAATTGAAAATTTAGTCAAATAGAAATATTTGAAGAATCAAAATTCAAACTTGTTCGAAGATCTAGTGCCACTTGAATTGAGTTATAATAGTGGCATAAACTTTTCATATTCAAAAATCAAAACTTCAAATTAAATACTTTTTTATACTATTTATTTATTATTTATTTACTCTTGTTTCTCAATTAAAATAAAGAAAAGAAAGCGAAAACATTGAGCGTGAAGAATGATGCTCAACGAGATGCTTATGCCTTGTTCCATGCCAACCTATTAACGAAGCACTAATTAGAAGACACTAGTCTCCATTTCAATTAAAATAATTAAATAAATAAATGGAAAAGTTTGTTTCTTCCATGCCACTAGTATTTATATCTAACCAATCGCATATGCAACACAGGGTTTTGCTCAGTTAGGTTAACGCATCATCCACCTCTTTTTTACAGTTACACCTAACCTCATTTGATTTCGTATCTCTTCTTTGTTTTTGCCTCCTTCCCTTACTCACTCACTCCCTCATTCTCTCACAAATCAGGTATCTCTCTTCTGTTATTCCCATCTATCTACTCGTAATCTCCATTAACATTTAATTTCATTTATTTTAATCTAATTTAATTTAATCCATAATATAAGATAGATTATGAATTGTTATTACTATTATTATTGTTGTTGTTACTGGTGGTTTCTGAAATGTTTTGGATTGATTTTATTTGATTTGGATCTGAAATTTAAAGAGAGAATGAAAAAAATTTGATTTTTTTTCTTAGTGTTAGGAATATGGGAAGCACAGATACCAAGTTTAAATTGGCTGATCACCCAAAGCTGCCAAAGGGAAAGCCAGTTGCTGTGGTGGTTTTGGATGGATGGGGTGAGGCCAACGCTGATCAGTACAACTGTATCCACACCGCTGAAACTCCAACCATGGATTCCCTCAAAAAGGTAGATATATAGATATAGATACTACATGGTATATGCACCCTTTTGTGGAATCTGAAATCTTTTTCTTTTTGCATATATTATGATATATTCATTCATATAATGATAAGATCTAAAAGATTGGTCCCCCTTTTCGGGGTGTATACGTTTGCTTGATCCACTTTCTGCTCATGTATTGTTATGATTCCTAGTTTTTTTTTACCTTGTCATTGGTAGGTGAGAGGCCTTCTCTTGATTTGAAGTTTATTTAACTGGAAATTCTGAACCGGTGTTATTGAATGTCTTGAATTTGTATGATTATTGATGAGATAGAAATGGAAATGAATGGTGGGGTTGGTTGGTTTTTGTTGTTGTAGGGTGCACCTGAAAGGTGGAGATTGGTGAGGGCTCATGGTACTGCTGTGGGACTTCCTACAGAGGATGACATGGGCAACAGTGAAGTCGGTCACAATGCTCTTGGTGCTGGCCGCATCTTTGCTCAAGGGTAAGGCTTTTTGTATTTGTGGTTAAAATTAATAGACTAATAGCAATCAGATGTTTCTTGCCATTTTATTTAACCTACTGGTTTCTTCATAAGGAATTGGTTTTCTGGAGTTTCTTTAAGACTGTTACTATTAGATTCATAGAAGCAATAAATGTTAAACGTTCTTGTTTTTTGAAAACAATTGAACTTTGCTGTCGTCGTCTATTGCCTAGTTTTCCTTTGATGGATTTTTCGGTTAATTGTATATTACTTTGACTTGGAACTCTGTATTCTTAAATATTTGGTTCATTTAGAATTTTCAGATGTTTACTTTTGGTGTTCCTTTTCTTATGTGTACTCCTTAATCCTTAGCCTTTCTTGTTAAAATGTTCTCCTAACTTGTCTGAGGATTGGGATTTTGTGGTGTTTATTGTTCATTCTAGTGCCAAGCTTGTGGACCTTGCTCTTGAATCTGGAAAAATTTATGAAGGAGAAGGCTTCAAGTACATACAGGAAAGTTTTGCCAATGGCACATTGCATCTCATTGGGTTATTGAGTGATGGTGGAGTCCATTCCCGACTTGATCAGTTGCAGGTGAGGATTGGGGGGTTGGAACATTTGTTTCTCCATGTTTGTGTGAAGTTGATCCTTTCTAACTAAGCAATTTTTCTGCAGTTGTTGCTTAAAGGTGTTAGTGAGCGAGGTGTTAAGAGAGTCCGCGTACACATTCTTACAGATGGTCGTGATGTTTTGGATGGCTCAAGTGTCGGATTTGTAGAAACTCTTGAAAATGATCTTGTCAAGTTGCGTGAGAAGGGTATTGATGCAAGAATTGCATCAGGTGGGGGTCGTATGCATGTTACAATGGATCGATATGAGGTACTGCATAACATTGCCCTTCAGTTTGGTCAAGTCAAGAATCTTTCAATACCCATATAAGATTAAAATAAAAATATTTAATAAGCCATAAGCATTTTGTATTTGTTTACAAAAAATATGCTTGACTTGCGTCTATTCTTTTTCTCTTTTTACCTTCTCTCTCTTGTACTAATGGTTTTGAAACAAACTGCAGAATGACTGGAATGTTGTGAAACGAGGGTGGGATGCTCAAGTTCTTGGCGAAGCCCCTCATAAGTTTAAAAGTGCTCTTGAAGCTGTCAAGAAACTAAGAGCAGAACCAAAAGCCAATGATCAGTACCTGCCTCCTTTTGTCATTGTTGATGATAATGGGAAGGCTGTTGGACCAATTGTTGATGGTGATGCAGTTGTTACATTCAACTTCCGGGCAGATCGTATGGTTATGATTGCCAAGTCTCTTGAATACGAAGACTTTGATAAATTTGATAGAGTCCGTTTCCCCAAGATTCGCTATGCTGGAATGCTTCAGTACGATGGTGAATTGAAGCTTCCTAGTCATTATCTTGTTTCTCCACCAGAAATTGACAGGACTTCTGGTGAATTCTTGGTGCATAATGGTGTTAGGACTTTTGCATGCAGGTGAGCTGTGACTACTTTAAATATTAATAAACCACTATTCAGAAGTTTGGATTTAGCTTTAAATATAATCGTGTTGACTTGTTTGAATTTCCTCTTCAACAGCGAGACTGTTAAATTTGGTCATGTCACATTCTTCTGGAATGGAAACCGCTCTGGCTATTTTAATCGACAACTGGAGGAATATGTGGAAATTCCTAGTGACATTGGGATTACATTCAATGTACAACCAAAAATGAAGGCACTGGAGATTGCTGAAAAGGCTAGGGATGCCATTCTTAGTCGGAAATTTGATCAGGTAAACGATGAATCATCAAGTGACTCAGATATATTGCGATGTTATTAAACTTCCACTTATTCTTCTATCTTATGTGTTGCACAGATCCGTGTCAACCTTCCAAATGGTGACATGGTGGGGCATACAGGTGATATTGAAGCGACAGTTGTGGCTTGCAAGGCTGCTGATGAAGCAGTGAAGGTACGCACGACGATTAATTTTCAAATTTTGCTGGACAAATTTTGCTGGAGCACTTTTGTAAATACAGCTTGTTATTTGTTTTTGTACCCTCTGCTGGAAATTTGAGAACTCCATGTTTACTATATAGGGCTTTTAGTATCGCGATTAAAATTGGCACAACAGTGTTTTTGGTAAGAGCTATTCATGTGAGAAAAGTATATTCTGTCTATTTCTCTCTTAAAATGGCAAGGCCATGTTCAATATCAAATTTCATTATCCAATTTTGTTCTGTTTCTTTGGCATATTATTTGGTCAACTGAAGGGAAGCAGGTGAGCTGTCCCTAATTCCCACACCGCCACTATAAATGTCACTGTACCACAATAGACATTAAGGGTATGATCGGCTGTGGGGTAAATATTGGGTCGGAATTTCATGGATGAGTTAGAGGTGTAAAATTGCACATGGAGTTAGTCCATGACTGGTTAACTGATTCTGTCTTCAGGAATACTTCTTTTGTTGCATTTAGTTTTTAATATGCTAGTGCTGAATAGGTAATTACTGCAAGAAATAAATTTGTGCTAAAAGGAGAAAGAACAAGATAGTTGTGAAGACGAGTAGTTAATCAGTTGTATTAATTAATGTGTATGTGCATTTGTTATGCAGATGATTCTTGATGCAATTGAACAAGTAGGTGGAATTTATGTCGTCACTGCTGACCATGGCAATGCAGAGGACATGGTCAAGAGAGACAAATCGGGAAAGCCTCTTCTTGACAAGGAGGGAAAGATTCAGATTCTTACTTCACATACCCTTCAGCCGGTAAGTCATGCAAATTCTAGCTGGTCCATTCTCCGCTTTACATGAGTAGTGAATTTGTTGAATATCTAGCTAATTTTTGTCAGGTAATAAGGCAGAGATTCATTGTTTAATGTTAATCACAACCTAAACAGATGTCTAAAAATATAGGCATCCATGTTAAAAACAGCGAGTAATGATATAGCCTCTTAAAAACATTCCTATGTCAAGGTTAATTTTGGTTCTAACTTTCTAATTACTTCTGCCTTGCTTGTTAAGGTGCCTATTGCCATTGGAGGTCCTGGATTGGCCCCTGGTGTCAGGTTCAGAAATGACGTCCCCGATGGTGGGCTGGCCAATGTAGCTGCGACCGTGATGAATCTTCATGGATTTGTGGCTCCCAGTGACTATGAGACAACTCTCATTGAAGTAGTTGATAAGTAGAAAACTGTTAGATAAACTATAATGTGCACAACTACAGGGAAGGCTGGAGATTGCAGCCCTTTTAAATAATTCGAAAGTTTTGGTCTCCTCCACACATATGGCGGGGTTTTGATTTTTCATTTTTTGAAGAATTGTTAGTGAATCAGTCTGCGGATGACAGAACAGGATAACTTATTAATGGCCATTTGAGTGTAGCTTTTGTTTCTTTTTTTTTTTTTAAAAAAAGGAAAAGAAAAAAAAAACTCTTTGATTGTCCTTAATAATTATTGAAACATTATGTGATTTTTCCAGTCAAATATGGTAGGTTTCTAGTTATGACTCTGATGTTTGATGTCATTTTGGAATGCCGCCTTAGCTGATTTTGTATATTGAGGTTGATGAGAGGACGTTTTGTTCAGTGCAAAGGCAAAGTTTCTTTGAATTTAAAAAGTAGATGTCAATTGTTGAGTTGGTAGATAATGTAGAACTATATATATATATATATATATATATATATATATATATATATATATATATATATATATTAATATATATGAAAAAATAACTCGAGCAATGAAAAAGAAAATGAATGAGCTACAGTTAACCAAGGCATTATTTTTTACTT
Organism: Arachis hypogaea; assembly: GCF_003086295.3. Taxonomy (NCBI): domain Eukaryota; kingdom Viridiplantae; phylum Streptophyta; class Magnoliopsida; order Fabales; family Fabaceae; genus Arachis; species Arachis hypogaea. The sequence goes on along the minus strand of NC_092049.1, from coordinate 121,645,734 downwards.
CTCAAGAAGATTGTTACATTTGTTCTGTCTCGGTTTTAGTTAAGTATTTATTTTTAAATATTTACTTAACTAAGGAAATCATTGAAATATACTATAATTTTAAAATTTTAAAATAAGTTTACAAAATTACTCTTGATAGCAGTAATTATGAAGTGGATATTATCAATTTATGTTAGGTAATCTCATTGTAATTTTAATTTGTTGGAAATGAACTTTGTATTGAGAATAAAATTCCTTAAATAAAAGGCATATCATTAATTTAGAAATGACAATATCTACTCTCTGATAATTATTCTCTTTAATTATTTCATTAATTTATTTTTTTTTGCTTGTTAAGTTAGGCCTTACGATTGAAAAAAGAAAGTTAATGCTATATTGATTTGCTAAGTAGAAAATTATTTGTGAAAATAAATACACAAAAAATAAAGTTGACACTTATATTAGAATGGAGTAATATATACTAATTTCCTATGAGCTAAGCTTGTTTTGTTTTTCCCTCTATAAAACTTCAATAGAAACTCAAAAACCAAATCAATCCAAACCAGCAAGTTGGTACTGGTTTAGTTCTTTAAATATAATCAAATTAAACCAAACAAACCGAAATGAGATTTATAGGCTTTTCCTGAGTTAGCATGAAAATGAAAAAGGTGTAGATGCATGCAAAACTTAGAATAGCACTACAACTATTGTTCACATGTTCATGTCTTCAACTCATGAGGCAAAAACACATGTAATGTGCCTTTTCAACACACACAGTTACCACCTTTGAATTCCAAGAAATCATTAGAATACAAGTACAATTTCTCATCTGTCTCATAGACCTAAAATATTCATTGCACTATACACCCAAAACCCTTTGAACCTAAATCAAAGTAAAAAATATATAATATGCATCATTTTTTTTTGTTACTCAAGTAACTAATTCACTCCAACTGGTCCTATGCATATCACCTATTGCTACTTAACAACACATGAACAAATGGTACATTGCCTGTAACAATCCCATCATAAACGTTGAGCTCGGTAGCTAGGACTGGACAGAGGTACAGAGATAAAGAGACACAAAAATGTGCTTGAAGTTGGAGATAGGTACAATTTTCCTACATAAATTTTGTCTTTCTGTGTTCCCAGCTATCAAATCACAGCTCAAGCACAAAAAGCGGAACATGGAGTTCCTTGATCTGTACGGCACATAGAAAACATGAAAATATTGTATTTAGTTAGACCATACATGGATGAGACCATGTCTGTTACCGGTATATATCTCATTTCGATCTTCATCGAAAAAGAGGGCAGTTATGTCCTCCAAAGCCTCCGCCACAGTGCTCCTTATTTGAGATGAATGATTGCGCCGACAACTGCAACCAGTTCCACTGCACTCATCTGATTTGGTGCTGCTATTCGACGCATTAATTTTAGCGAGACATTTCCCGGTCAAGATATTGCTGACATTAATGGAGCCAGCAGCTGCATTACGAGGCAAATTATAATGATATTAAATCACTTTCGCAAATTGAAAGTTGTTCATGATTAATATGTTTAGAAACTAAAGAACTAAGCTCAAAGGGAATTACCATTTCCTTCCAACCATTGAACATCGGAATCAGCCCTGCAATAAGATATGATCAGATCTTGATCACTTGTTATGTATATGTTATTTGTATTGCAATCAGGATGCCATAACAGGTGATCCTCAAATGACGTAACAAGTTCTCCGCGAAAGTTCCACACAGAAACTGTTCGGTTTCTGAAAGTAAGGAACAATTGATTCTCATATAGGAAGATAAATGCTGATGGAGTCATGAACTCAGTTCTGCTTATCTCTGTCAGTTCAGCATTTCGAACCTACAAATAAAATAAATTACTTTCATTCATAAATTAGTTTTAAAAGAGAAGTAAAAGACATTATATTAAAAATGGACTTTTTCTAGTGAAGGCTCTCTTTAAGGATACAAAACTTTTAAATAACATTAAATGCAAGAAAAACTTAACCTTCAACTTTTGCATCCTTAAAGAACTCGCTGGCACACTTATCAGCAAAACCCAAAAAAAAAAAAATGATAATAAAACAATAAAAGCAAGGCATACGTCAAGAATCTGAAGGTTCTCATTTTCTTGCTTGACCAGAAGCTTTTCATTGAATTGCTCTATGAAATCCACCTTTTTATTCCGATGAAGTAGATGATTGAATGATTTGAGGACTGTGCCATCTTCGATGGACAGAATCTGAAGGGGAATATGGCCGCTGGATCTATTGAAAATTAATAACATGATACCAGGGCTGCAACAAATGATCAACTAATTAAGCTCCAAAATGATACACCAATGTTTCACGTAGATTGTACATTGCCAAAAATTTTACAAAGACCAGTTACGTTAGTTGAAAAAGACATGCAAGGCACACTTAAAAGTGTCTGAAAATGCCGAGAAATAACAGTTCCAGAAAGAAATAGTGACATAAAATTCTGAGATAGCAGCATATTAGAAATAATAAAATACCCATCAGGAAAAAAATCCTTATGGCGCTTAAGAATCTACAAGTGTTATTACTAATTTTAATATGCACTTGTGTCCTAATAAATAAATTAACATTAGCTGAAAGAAGCTTTAGACTTCCAAAAAGGTTTATCATGGAACTCAAAAACTATTAGATAAATTAGTTAGGAATATTGAAGAATTTCACAAAAACATCTGGATCAAGTGAACAAGCCATTTGTATCCGGAATACAGAACTTAAGAGCAGACTTAGAGAGGTTACTTAGTACAATGGAACTTGAATCTGGAAGTCAATCCAAAGAAGAGAATGTACCTGATCTTGATTTCTTGAACATGCCTATCTGAGATGGAGTATAACAATGTATAGTTTTTAAGATCAAAGACCTTGTATACACTGATACCATTTTATGAATGTGGTTAGACAGAATAAGCAGGAAATAACAATCAATTTGGTAGTGAGTTTTCATCTGCTGATCAATTTGGTTCCTAGAAGTTTTATAACCGTGAATCAAGTTAATCCCTCTCATAGATTCCGTTTTGACACCTTGATAGGATGTTGACCCGGACAGTTAAGTGTCACGTGTCTCAAAATAGTAACCTATCAAATGATGTGGCATGCCAGTCAGAAAATCATTTTGTGACTTGTAGCATTGTCAAACCATGTTAACATGCCATGTGGCACTTAACGGTCCACTTCAACATCCCACAAATGGCGTCAAAATGGAATCTGTGCATGATTCACGGTTATAAAACTCAAAGACCAAATTAATTATTGTCTCTAATAAACAATGGGTAAACAAAACAACACTATAGTAGACTAAAATAGAGAAGTAAATGAGGAAGATACCTATCCTGTGCAGAGTAAGTTAGGACCTTTCCGTTAACATCGTCAAACTCTACAAAACCGGGCCATTTCAAGGACTCGGACTCAAAGAGAGGAAACCCATCGTCTGGCCTACCCCTTCGTATGTATCTATGAACAGATATGAAAGCGAATGTAAGCAAAAAAGATTCAGAAATAGCAATCAAAGAGGAAGATTTGAAAGCACAGCTGCAGGATATACGCACTCAATCCCAGTGGATCTGCATTTCAAGGAGCTGAAGTTTTCGGAAGCATAAACAGACACTGTAATAAGTGAGTCATTGTTCTTATTATAGAAGAGACTTCGAATCACTTCATCAGGGGACACATTCAAAAAGCAAACCCTTTCATTTGTATCTGCAAGTAATCGAATTGAACAATCAACTAATTTGTATTCTCAAGTCTCAACACTATGGGAAGCACCACACAAAACCAGAATAGGTACCAATTCACAGTTTCTCCATTCAATTGAGCATTCCATTCACAAAAATAAATAACCAATTTACATGTATTCAGCACAATGACAATTTTGATCAAAATCAAACAAAGGGAAATGGCAATGAAAATGGGCATCAGAAAACTCAAAACCCCAATTAATTGTGCTTGCAATAGACCATCCCAATTCACCAATTCAAAAACTATAAAACTCCAATTCCATCGATTCAGCACAATAAGGGCTAATGCCAATGGCTACTGGTACCCACCCATCCACGCATAAAGATCAAACCCCAATTCATTTATACATACAAAAGACCACCCCCATTAACTAAAAATCATAGAATCAATGAATTCAGCACAATCACAACAATGATCAACAAAAAGGTAATGCAAATGTTCATTGAAAGTTTCAATTTTTAAGGTGCCCACAAAAGAAAAAAACAACTTTTCCAACTAAAGGGTAACACAATTCAGAACCCTCACCTCTACTAAAAGCAGCACAAAGACCAGAATGGCAAAGCGCAAAGACCAAGTTCTTAGCAGCAACGATCTCAACAAGCTTGCTTCTTTTCATGAAGAAGGGCAAAATGGAAGAAGGAGAAGAAGAAGAAGAATTGGTAGAAGAAGGTTTACGATCATGAGTGTCATACTCTTGAACCAAGCGCATGGTGCTGAATCTCTGGTGTGCAGTGGTTGTTGCGAATGCCCGGTGGGGCTTGGGGCAAATCTCGCGGGATTGGAGCTTTTTGACGATGCTGTTATGGTTAACACTGCCATTGGTGGAAGCTCTTCTTCTTCTTCCACCTTTGCTTGCAACTATTCTTCTGCTGCTATATCTTGCTGATATTCTTCTTCCTTCCATTCTCTCTCTCTCTCTTCGGTCTCAAATCCACAACTTCAATTCAATTCAATTCATCATGCTTTTCTTTCAAGCATATATTTAAATACCATAAATTATATATAATTTTCCATAATCTATATATATGTGAATTTTTTTTTACTTCTAAAAATTCTCCTTTTTTTTTTTTTTGAAAAGTTAGGATTTAACATTTATAATTTAGTGTTTAAAGTTAAAGATTTATGATACTTTTAAAGGCTAAATTAAAAGGTTTAAAATGTCGGTTGATTTATACACAATTTTTTAGAGAATCAATTTGAACATCAAGTCAAAAATTGGTTTTTTTTTTTGGTGACTAAAATAAATTAAACAAAGAAAAACAAAAGAAACAAAACAAGGAACTGCTTAAATAGAGGGACAGTCCCGTTTAAGACTACTCTTAAACTCCTCCCAAGGTGAAAGAAGCTCCACATGCGAAAGTTGTAACTTCATCGCCATCTTTGCCATAGTATCTGCCACCGTGTTTGCATCTCTCATAATCAAACGAAAGTCAACACGCCAATTCCAATGCATGATATCTCTTATTTTGAGCACCAGTGGATCAATAAACCCAAAACCATCTTGAGTAACAAGATTAAATGCTTCCACACAATCCGTCTCACAAATAACATCTCGTTGACCCACATCCCAAGCTAAGAGATATCCTCTCCAAATAGCAAACAATTCTCCTTGAAGAATACTATTACTCTCAATCATTCCCAAACACCCCCTTTGCCAGCTCCCATTACAATCTCTAATAACACAAGCAAAACCAACACTATCACCCGAACCAAAATAACTAGCATCACAATTAATCTTAAAAGTACCAATGGATGGGGGATTCCAAAAACCATTTAGAGTAGAGGGAAGGGACATACGTTGTAATTCAAAAATATTTCTAAGCTCCTTTTCTGAAGTTAATGCCAGACAAATGACTTTTTCCGGAGGCCAAGTTTCATGGGGATTAAAGATGTCGTGGCTTGCCAAAAATTGGTTTAGACAACAGTGACAATTGCCAAAATATTTTCTGTTTTTTTTTTTTTTTTTTTTTTTTTTGTTTGGTAAGTGTTAATAGTGAAATTGTTCAAACCAGTTATATGAATAATATTTCCTAATACTTAATTAATATATATATTAATTAAGTATTAGGAAATATTATTCATATAAGTGGTTTGAATATATATATTGCACTTATTTTCCAATGTTTTTATCAACCCATTTTGTTTTTATTTACCTTAGTCTGATGGTTACCATTTTTCATTATATATAACAGTACTTATTTCAAGATGGAATGAGCAAATGAGATATGTTGTACAAAATAAGTTTGTAGGTCTCATTAACTTGGGTTCATGTTCGTGGCTTACTATTGATCTCATGGATTTTTTATCTAAATAAATTTAAAAAAAATATTTATTGAAATAAATAATTTATAAAATAATTATAAAAATATGTAACATGTCTTATCTTATTTATAGTGTAAACAACATACGCATAAACTTATCTCATTTACACTATAAACGAGATACGTGATAAATTATAACATTTACAGTATAAATCAGGTATAGTATGATAAATTTTCAACAGCTATAAAAAAGATGCGCAACCTTTGGTATTCTCTACACATATTTCATATCTTCTTTTCTTCCGTTTTTCTTCCAAAAAATAAGCAAAAATGTCCAGTAGTAGTGGATATGTGGTTGTCTGTGTGTATCCCAATTGTCGTATGAGAAACAGTGACAATGGGGTGATATTTGATTGTGATAATCTGTTAATGTTGCGTACTCGGCGAGTAAGTTCTTTGTCCAAGTTGAAGAGTCTGATATTGAATAACCTTGATGGTTTAGGGAGAAAGAAGATCAAAAGGGTGGGGTATAGGTTGCTAGCACCGTTGGGAAACGAAATTTTTCGGTTTCGTCTATTTCGGCTCCATAGCGACGAGCATGTGTGCTTCATGTTTGACATCCATGGGAGAATCATGGCGGAACAAGTGATGGAGCTTTTCACGGAGGTTGGTGATGTTGGTGGCGGTAGATCTGTCCACTCGACATTTGTGCAGGATGACCCACCTCTCGCACCACCACTGATTCATGTTGCTATTCCAGTGCAAGACATGGACGTGGATGATGAGACTCTGAAGAAGAGTATGTTGCGGATAGCAACGATAGTGGTTCTTCTGAAGATGATGAGGAGGAAGAGTTTATACCAAAGACGCCTATGTTTTGCCTTCCCTCCCCCCTCCCCCACTCGATTCTAGCGCTATCAGATGTACCAAGTCACTATCATGCGTTGGATCCAGATGCGATGCATGAGAAATCTTCGTTTTCCAACACCGGAGAATACGATTACAACCTAGACGGTGAGGTAGAGTTTCGGGTCGGTCACAGATTCAAAAGCAGAGATGCAATAATGCAGGGTATGAAGAACTATAGCATTCGCAGAAGTGCTGAGTATCGGATGGTCGAATTGGACCGATTAAAATACCATGTGCATCGCCACCAAGTTGCAACTGGATGTCCCTGGAGTCTTCATGTAGCGCTCCTGCAGAACCTCAGATACTGGTGAGGTCAAGTTTAATTGTGGCATATTTACTCATTTATGATTGTTATACCTGGTGTAGTTTCCAACCATGAATGTTTTATTTTGTTAGGGAGGGTCGGAGGTTTGGTGGAGCGCATACGTGTTTAGCACCCACCATGTCCCAAGACCATTGACAGTTGGATAGCATCCTCATCTGTAATGTCATCCTGCCATTGATACAGTCTAACACCCATCCGTCAGCATCCCTGTCCTACAGGGTGCAGTTCGGCAAAACTATCACTTCAAACCCTCGTATAGAAAGGTCTGGATGGCGAAGCAAAAGACAATTGCGGAGATATACGGGAACTGGGAGGAGTCATACGATAAGGTGCCGAAGCTGCTACAAGCACTATAGAGTTGTTGTCTCGGAACAATATGTGAGCTCAGGGCCTTATCTTACTATGATGGGCACCTTATGGTCCGCGACTGTATAAAGCATTTTACACAAAAGTACAATCATATCTGTTCCTTTTTATGTCCATTCACACAATCCAGTCAATGTGAAAGGTAGATACTTTTACTAATGTGATGTTACGTAATTGGATGTACGTCGTAAAACTACTATACACTGACAACAACAACAACAGCAGCAAAGCCTTGTTCCACTAGGTGGGGTTGGCTACATGGATTAAATGATGCCATTGAGCTCTGCCATGTATCATGTCTACATAGAGACCGTTTATATGTAGATTTCGTTTGACCACCTCATAGATAGTCTTCCTAGGTCTTCCTCTACCTTTCACCCCTTGTCCATTTTCTATCTCATCCACCCTCCTGACTGGGTGCTCTGTCGGTCTTTTTTTCACATGTCCAAACCACCTGAGACGCAATTCTATAATCTTTTCTATAATAGATGCTACTCCAACTCTCTTTCTTATATCTTCGTTTCTTATTCTATCCAATTGCGTATGACTACTCATCCATCTCAACATCTTTATCTCTGCCACACTTAACTCATGTTCGTGCTCCCCTATAGCCACCCAACACTTTGTACCATAAAGCATAGTCGGTTTGATAGTAGTGCAATAGAATTTACCTTTAAGTTTTAAATGCACTTTTTTGTCACATATAAAACCAGACGCACTCCCCCATTTTGAGCAACCTGCTTGGATCGAATGATTTACATCCTGTTTAATCTCTCCATTATCCTGTATGATGCATCCAAGATACTTTTAACTTTTAACTTTTGCAAGATATTTTCTCCAATCTTCATCTCTGTATTAGAGTTGTGAGAGAGAGAGAGAGAGAGAGAGACTTGTAGAACCTACAAAAATACACCAACTATTTCTCTAAAAAAAATTTTGGAATTTTTTATTTAAATAAAATAACATAAATAGTAAGGTATTTATAAAGTTGCATTACGAGACATATCTCGGATACTGAGGGTATAACCCAAAAAGAGAACATATCTCAACGTCTGGGACCCCGTTCTGTGATTGGGTGATGCCGAGTCATATCCTGGGTGCACCTGGGATATGTATTAGGGCAGAGATCGGGTACTGAGCACTCAAGATATTTGCAAAAACCAAATGGGATCTCAGCACCCGAGATATGTACATGTGAAACACCCTAATTACCTTAAGCCTTACCTCATGCCGTAAAGCAAAGGTTAATCAGAGGTCACGACAATCGTAAGGCTTATACATAAATATATATATAGAAAGGAATAATAATTCTAGAAGCCCTATAAGCTAAAAAAATAGAGTTTCAAAAAGCGCGAAGCGTTCACAGGATAACTATCAGCAAAAAAGACAAGATACAGAAACAAAACAACAAGATATAAGTATATAAGAGAGTATAATAGTCATGAGGAACTAAACTTACGGAGTTTTGAAGGTTATAACAGCATATACAAAATATATCTCTCAAAGTAAGCCTCTAAGGCAAATATAAATACAGAGGTGAGAGAACTAGTCTAAATTATCCAAAATGACAGCAAAATAGAATAAGGTCCTCCACTCTACTACCATCAAGCAACTCACTGAGGTGAGTTGCGACCTGCATCTGAAAAACAACAAGAAAGTATGGAATAAGAATCGGAGGTTTTCAGTATAGTAACAGTAACCAGTGATGTAAGATGTAAGACCCCGGGACCCCAGAGGAAATCCTAGAGCTTCATACCAAACAGATATTCAAGATTAACGAAATAATTAACTTAAACCTTAAATAATAAACAAAGGTATCTAAACTTAGGGGATTTCTAACTAAAACTAGTCATTGCTGCCCCACAGCCTTCACCAACCTACCCTCCGAGCGATCCCATCGCCACCGCCTACCTAACCTCCACAGCACCAGACAATCATAGGTAATGCAAGCAAGTAAAACACAGGTAGAAATCATATATAACAAGTAATTCAAGAATCAAGTAGGCATATTACACAATTAGGCAAACTCAAGTAATCAAATCAAATAAGCACATAAGAGATGCATATGATGAATGCCTGTCCTATTGGCTCGTTATATCACTTGTCGGTCCGTAAATGCTAACCCGACACATCCTTCTGGATGTAGCCTTTTCTGTTACACTAGAGATATAGTGCCCTGCACACTCATGCAGTAGGGAGTCTACTACTCCAGGGATATAGGCCCCACACACTTCATGCAGCAGAGAAAGAAACAACAACAACTACTCATGCAACAGAAAAATCAGCTACGCCGGAGATATAGGCTCCGCACACTCTCAACAACAACTACTCATGCAGCAGAGAAATCTGCCACGCCGAAAATATAGGCTCCGCACACTCCCATATAATCCAATAATTTCCTCATTATTCCTTTCCAAGTTCTAAATTCATCATAACCATCACCGGTTTCTAACTTCTCAAATATCTCTTCAACCACAAACTTCATAACCCAACATTCGCCAATTCAAGCTAGGAAACTACACAAACCTTCCAAACCTAGGTCACCAGCTCTAAACTCATAACTAAAAAATACCCTTTTTATTCCTTTATCATTTCTCTCTTAATTCAAGAACCTAAAACTGGCAAAAAGGCTTTAGACAAGTGTTACGGAAGTTTGCAAGCTTGCCGGGCAAGTAAAACAGTTAAAAACAAGATTTTCGTTGAAAAAATAGGGAAGTGTGCGTGTGCATAGGGTTGTGCATACACACGCCCAGGAGAATTTTCAAGAGGGGTGCGTATCATAGAAGTGTGTGTACGCACAGAAGGTAAAAGTTTTCATTTTAACACACGCACAGATACGTGTGATCACCCTGAACGGATTGCCAATCCTAGCGTGTGCATGCACATAAGTTATGCGCAAGTTGTGCGTACGCACAGCTTGCAAATTTCGCAGGGTGTGTGTGCGTACCAGAGCGTGCTAGCGCTTCCAACAGTAGGCACCTCCCTGTGTGTGCGTGCGTACATCGTGTGTGTACGCACGAGTTTAAAAATACACAGGGTGTGCATGCGCATAAGGTTGTGCGTACGCACAAGTTAAAAATTGCCACTGATCAGATCACGCGCACAGCAGTGTGCGTGCGCACACAAACCAGAAATCACAAATTCTGCAACTTCACAGAATTCAAATTTCTGAGCCAAACTTTCAACGATCATATCTTTCTCTACAAAATCTATACCATTTTAAAGTTCTTTGAATTATCTTTAATTTGATATAAAAATCATTCTGTTTCAAAAACTGTAGATCAGGATATGATCCGCCAAAGTTGGCCTAAAACCCATTTTTACCAAAATCCTTAAAAACTTACTTTTACCAAAACTTTCATTTCAAAACCAAACTAGTCACAATCCAATTACTACCAAAACAACACAAAGTCCACACAACTCATTCTTCAAACTCAACCATCAATAACCTCCCATTTACATTATTCCACACCATCAAAATCATTATTGTCCAACATCTAAAATCATCATAAACACTTATAATTCTCCTCATTCATCAATAACATTTTCATGATTCATCATCAATCATCAACAATACCAACAACTCTCAACAACCATAATAATTCTCAACATTCACCATCAAATCATTAAGCTCCCAAACATTTCACAACAACATTACACATCAATAATTTCTCATACATAGATCCATCACTTACCACCCATCATCATTATCATAATAGTCACCCAACACCAATCTCAACACAACATCAATAATGCATCAAACTTAACACAACATTAATAATCCATCATCAGGCTACATATACTCAAAGTCATCATACATCATAATTATCAACATCTAATTTTAATCCTATCCTATGGTTCACTAGCCTAAGTGTCTAGAGATATTACATATTACATAGAGGAGACCAAAACTATACCTTGGCCGATCCCTAAAAAGCACACCGCACCAAGATTGGAATCCAACAAGCTTTCAACTCACCAACAAGCTACCAAAGCTCAAACTAACATTATATATATATATCAAAATCAAAACCTAAGATACACAAAATAACTAAACACAAGGGTTTAGTAAAATCTTATCTTATCCAACAAGATTATGGATAAAATCCAACAATATCCAATGCTAGATCACCCCTAAACAAACAAAACACAAAAATCTACTCAAGAACTAGAACCAAAATGCACAAGCACTAGGGTAGGAAATTGGAGCTGGAGTTTTAATGTCTTACAAACAATGCCTAACTAGAATCGTACAGCTCGACAAGAGTTTCGTGTGGCCGTAAACTGCTCGTCAATCGAAGCTCTGTAGCTCAAGATATGGCTTGAGGAAGATGGAGGTGAATAGTGCCAAGCCCTCTTCTCCCGCTCTTCTCAAACCAGCGTGCCTCCCTCTCTTTTTGGGTGAAAATCAGCTGATTTGGCTCATTAACTCACTTATATATGTTAGGCATTGGGCTCGATTTGGGCCCGGCCTAATCCGTTAGCGTTTTAGGTCCGTTTGTCCCACTTTGGGCCAAAACCTTTAAGATTAGTGCCCAGTTTACGATTCTAAATTATTTTTGTCTTTTCAAAACAATAAATTTAATTTTCCAAAATACGCAGTACTGAACAGACTAGAACTGGTACTGCCAGCTTAAGCACAGTACGCATTTTTAAAAAAACTTTTCGAAAAAGATACATTTTCCAACTCAAAAAAATTCATTGAAACCAAATTTCACCTTTAAAATTTTCAAATTAAAACTTCTAAATTTGAATCTACTCTGGGCACTTAAAAATTATTATTTTATTAAAACGGTTTCTACGTGAAAAACTTCGGTTCTTACATTCTCCCTTCCTAATAAAATTTTCGCCCTCGAAAATTCGAATCACGTGATATATCCTCCTCAAAACGTTCTATCGTGTCGATGTTCTCTCTCATCTTCTGCTGCGTCACTCTGATTATTCGTCATCACAAATCTGAAATCCTCGGCTACCGCCACTAGAATCTTCCTTTTCCATGGTTTACTTCCAACAAAACTTTAAGCTCTTGTAATCCTAACGGCGACTTTCCAAAAGATAGAACTAAGCTACCCTCAAGTCCAAGCAATACATAATACTCAAAGCATACGCTTACCTCTCATCGGAGAATCTGACCCCGTTGCATCACGTGCATCCAAAGTAAACACACGGCCTAGCTGTTGATTCTGACCCTCATCTCGGTTCCTCCCGCGACGACAATACTTGGATATATGTCCAGGCTTCCCACAAGTAAAACACAGATGACCTCCCCCATATGGTGAAACTGAGCATTGTTGTCCCTTCCGAAGTTCCCATCTCTTTTAAAGCTTTGCCCCCTCGGTGCAAGGTAATCACTACGAGCTCGGTTGTCAGTACAACCTCGATTTTCTCTCGCCTTAGTTATCTCATTGGCACAGTCCTCCACAACTCACACTTTGTTGACTAGTTCCGAGAATATTCTTATCTCCAAGGGAGCTATAGCAGTCATAATGTCGTCCTTGAGGCCTCCTTGATACTTGATACATTTCCAACTCTCATAGGTCTCAGGGGCTCTCTGACATACTCTTGAAAACCTACACAGCTCTTCAAATTTGCTTCTGTACTCTGCTACTGACATTGAGCCTTGCTTCAGCTGCATAAGCTCTAACTCCCTTGCCTCTCTCACCGACTCCGAAAAATACTTCTTATAGAACACCGTTGAAATACATCCCAAGAGATTTCTGCATTCGGAAGTCGCAGCAACTGGCACTCTCCTTGCCACCAATGTTGTGCCTCTCCTAACAGTTGATGGGCCGCAAACTCCACGTACTGGTTAGTTGGGACATGCTGAGCTTGCAATGCACACTCCATAGCTTGGAACCAATTGTCCACTTTCGTAGGGTTAGTCGATCCTCTAAAAGTTGGTGGATGAACTTTCAGAAATGAAGCCAAGGTCATCGGAGCACCTCCCAAGTCATTACCATTTCCGTCTCTATTCCCAGTTCCATTTCCATCTCCGTTTCTATTTTCATTTCCCGCCGGTTGACCCAACCTTTGTACGGCTTGCAACGTTACAGCAGCATTCGCTTCCATGGTATTAGCCAAGTTGGCTATCACCGCCATGAATTCGGCATGGTTATCGGCCGGTCGGTTATTCTCAGTTCCTCCCCGTGTACGAGTACGTCCTCGTCTGTGAGTAGCCATTAGGGTTCCTGTCTACACCAAACAATCGATATTAAGGTGATCAGTCTTAATATCAAAAGTCTAGTGCTTCAATTATCCCAAAAAGGCACTCACAAACAAGCATGCTATGCATATATCAAACAGATAACCCTAACAGCATCAAAGAAAATACACAGAGTATGCAATGAAGCATAATCAGTCCATCCATCAGACTCACGAGGACAAACTGCTCTGATACCACTAAATGTAACACCCAAATTACCCTAAGCCTTACCTCATGCCGTAAAGTAAAGGTTAATCAGAGGTCACGACAATCCTAAGGCTTATGCATAATATATATATATATATATATATATATATATATATATATATATATATAGAAAGGAATAATAATCCTAGAAGTCCGATGAAGATATAAGCTCAAAAAAATAGAGTTTCAAAAAGTGCGAATCGTTCACACGATAACTATTAGCGAAAAAGACAAGATACAGAAACAAAACAACAAGATATAATTATATAAGAGAGTATAATAGTCATGAGGAACTAGCCTCAGCCCGCGGAGTTTTAGGCCGACTAGTCAATATGTAGACTTACAGAGTTTTGAAGGTTATAACAACATATACAAAATATATCTCTCAAAGTAAGTCTCTAAGGCAAATATAAATACAGAGGTGAGAGAACTAGTCTAAATAACCCAAAATGACAGCAAAATAGAATAAGGTCCTCCGTTCTGCTACCATTAAGCAACTCACTGAGGTGGGTTGCGACCTGTATTTAAAAAACAAGAAAGTATGGAATGAGAACTGGAGGTTCTCAGTATAGTAACAATACCCAGTGATATAAGATGTAAGTCCCCGGGACGCCAGAGGCAACCCTAGAGCTTTATACTAAACAAATATTCAAGCTTAACGAAATAATTAATTAAACCTTAAATAATAAACAAAGGTATCTAAACTTAGAAGATTTCTAACTAAAACTAGTCACCGCTGTCCCACGGCCTTCGCCAACCTACCCTCCGAGCGATCCCATCGCCACCGCCTACCTAACATCTTCAGCACCAGACAATCACAGGTAATGCAAGCAAGTAAAACACAAGTAGAAATCATATATAAGAAGTAATTCAAGAAGCAAGTAAGCATATTACACAAGGCAAACTCAAGTAATCAAAGAAAACAAGCACATAAGTGATGCATATGATAAATGCCTGTCCTATTGGCTCATGATATCACTTGTCGGTTTGTAAATGCCAACCTGACACATCCTTCCGGATGTAGCCTTTTCTGCCACGCTAGAGATATAGTGCCCTGCACACTCATGCAACAGCGAATCTGCTACACCAGAGATATAGTGCCCTGCACACTCATGCAGTAGGGAGTCTACTACTCCAGAGATATAGGCCCCGCACACTTCATGCAGTAGAGAAGGAAACAACAACAACTACTCATGCAGCAGAAAAATCTGCCACGATGGAGATATAGGCTCTGCACACTCTCAACAACAACTACTCATGCAGCAGAAAAATCTGCCACGCTGGAGATATAGGCTCCGCACACTCCCATATAATCCAATAATTTCCTCATTATTCCTTTCCAAGTTCTAAATTCATATAACCATCACCGGTTTCTAAGTTCTCAAATATCTCTTCAACCACAAACTTCATAACCCAACATTCGCCAATTCAAGCTAGGAAACTACACAAACCTTCCAAACCTAGGTCACCGGCTCTAAACTCATAACTAAAAAAAATACCCTTTTTATTCCTTTATCATTTCTCCCTTAATTCAAGAACCTAAAACTGGCAAAAAGGCTTTAGACAACTGTTACGGAAGTTTGTAAGCTTGTCGGGCAGGTAAAACAGTTAAAAATAAGGTTTTCGTTGAAAAACAAGGCAGTGTTCGTGCGCATAGGGTTATGCGTACGCACACCAGGAGAATTTTCAAGAGGGGTGCGTACGCATAGAAGTGTGCCTACGCACAGAAGGTAAAAGTTTTCATTTTAACACGCACAGATATGTGCAATCGCCCTGAACAGATTGCCAATCCCAGCGTGTGCGTGCGCACGAGGTTGTGCGTACGCACAGCTTGCAATTTTTGCAGGGTGTGTGTGCGTACCAGAGTGTGCTAACGCTCCCAATAGTAGGCACTTCCCTGTGTGTGCGTACGCACAAGAGTGTGCGTACGCAAGAGTTCAAAAATACACAGGGTGTGCATGCGCACAAGTTAAAAATTGCCACTGATCAGATCACGCGCACAGCAGTGTGCGTGCGCACGCAAACCAGAAATCCCAAATTCTGCAACTTCACAGAATTCAAATTTCTGAACCAAACTTTCAACGATCATATATTTCTCTACAAAATTCATATTTCTACAAAATCTATACCATTTTAAAGTTCTTTGAATTATCTTTAACTTGATATAAAAATCATTCTGTTTTAAAAACTGTAGCTCAAGATATGATTCGCTAAAGTTGGCTTAAAACCCATTTTTACCAAAAAACCTTAAAAACTTACTTTTACGAAAACTCTCATTTCAAAACCGAACTACTCACAATCCAATTACTACCAAAACAACACAAAAGTCCACACAACTCATTCCTCAAACTCAACCATCAATAACCTCCCATTTACACTATTCCACACCATCAAAATCATTATTCTCCAACATCCAAAATCATCATAAACTCCTAATTCTCATAATTCATCAATAACATTTTCATGATTCATCATCAATCATCAACAATACCAACAACTCTCAACAACCATAATAATTCTCAACATTCACCATCAAATCATTAAGCTCCCAAATATTTCACAACAACATTACACATCAATAATTTCTCATACATAGATCCATCACTTACCATCCATCATTATCATAATAGTCACCCAACACCAATCTCAACACAACATCAATAATTCATCAACCTTAACACAACATCAATAATCCATCATCAGGCTACATATACTCAAAGTCATCATACATCATAATTATCAACATCCAATTTCAATCCTATCCTATGGTCCACTAGCCTAAGTGTTGATGCGCGGATAAATGCCGGTTAAGAATTTCTGAAAAGTATTTTCTAAAACAGCGTTGCAAGTACAGCCTTAACCGACGAAACTTTCACTATCAATTTTGAATGTATCATAATTAATAATAAATAACCGGGAGTAGAATCCTGGGTCGTTTCCCTAAGATTTGACACAAGATGTAAATTATTGGTTAGGATTTTCATGAATATTTTTGAAATTGAGAACGGAAAAATAAATAGCTAGAAATTAAAGCTATGAATAACTAGCAAGAGTTGATAATTAATCAAAATAAAAGGCCTTGGTTAGGGGAGAGAATTGAAATTTCTATCCTTGTTGTCTTTCCCAAGTGTAATGATAAAGGTTCATTGCTCCCACTTAGTTATCCTCTAGCAATTGAAGGAAAGTCAAGTGGGCGTCACTAACTCTAGCTCACAAGTCCTAGTCACTTCATGGGAAAGGACTAGAGTTAGTGAGATTTGAGCTAGCAAGCAATTTCCAATTACAGATTAATACTTGGGTATAACAACTCAAGGGGTTCCAATTACTCAACCCCTACCCAAGTTGGAAAATTTACTCCATTAACATGAATGTCATTTTCACAAACACATGGTGGGTGTAAATAAAGACATGACAATTATGAAAAATTAATTAAATCGAAATTAGCACTAACAATAATTAACAATGTTCAAACAAGCAATAAAAATAAACATAAAAATAATTCAATGCATTAATAAAATTCAAAAGTAACAAGATCCAAACATGAATTCAATAACCAAATGGAAAAGAGTATTAAGGGGATTAAAGAAAAAACTAGAAATTAAATGATGAGGAATGAAGGTAGCAGTAGCTCCATCAAGATCCAATTCGAAATAAAAATAAGAATGCCAAAATCCTAGAGAGAAGTAGGAGTTTCTCTCACTAGAATTCAAAAACTAATCAAAAACTAAAGTGAAAAGTGAAGTGTGTTCTGTCTCAGTTCCATCCCAGCCTCTAGTCTGCGTTTTCGGGCTTGAAACTGGGTTCAAATCAGCCCAGAAATCGCCCCCAGCGAATTTTGTTAATTGTTGACGCTCGTCACGCGTATGCGTCAGTCATGCGTGCGCGTCGGTAGGCTCTGCACAAGGTCACGCATACGCGTCGGTGGAAAACGGTGGCTTGATCACGCGTACGCCTCGGACATGCGCGCACGTCACCCCCAGCTCTCTAATCTTCAATTTCTTGTGTTTCTTCCACTTTAGCATGCTTCCTCTTTATCCTCTATATCATTCCTGCTCTATAAATCCTGTAATCACTTAACGCACATATCATGATATCGAATGATAATAACAGAGGATTAAAAAGTAGTGATTTAAAGGCCTAGGAAGCATGTTTTTAATTATAGCACGAAATTGGGACGAAAACTTAAAAACATGCAATTTACATGAATAAGTGTGAGAATAGTTGACAAAACCCACTCAAATTAGTCCAAAATATATCATAAAATAGTGATTTATCAAGTGTCCAGAGATATTACATATTACATAAAAGAGACCGAAACCATACCTTGGCCGATCCCTAAAAAGCACACCGCACCAAGATTGGAATCCAACAAGCTTTCAACTCACCAACAAGCCACCAAAGCTCAAACTAGCATCATATATATATCAAAATCAAAACCTAAGATACACAAAACAACTAAACACAAGAGTTTAGTAAAACCTTACTTTACCTAATGAGATTAGGAGTAAAACCCAAAAATATACAATGCTAGATCACCCCTAAACAAACAAAACACAAAAATCTACTCAAGAACTAGAACCAAAAACGCACAAGAGCTAGGGCAGGAAAGTGGAGATAGAGTTTTGATGTCTTACTAACAATGCCTAGTTAGAATCGAAGAGCTCGACAAGAGCTTCGCGTGGCCTCAAACGGCTCGTCAATCGGAGCTCCGTAGCTCAAGATATGGCTTGAGGAAGATGGAGGTGAATAGTGCTAAGCCCTCTTCTCCCTCTCTTCTCAAACCAGCGTGCCTCCCTCTCTTTTTGGGTGAAAATGAGCTGATTTGGCTCATTAACTCACTTATATATATTGGGCCTTGGGTCCGGTCCAACCCGTTAACATTTTAGGTCCATTTTGCCCACTTTAGGCCAAAACCTTTAAGATTAGTGCCCAGTTTTCGATTCTAAATTATTTTTGTCTTTTCAAAACAATAAATTTAATTTTTCAAAATACGCAGTATTGAGCAGACTAGAGCCGGTACTGCCGGCTTAAGTACCAGTATGCATTTTTAAAAGAAAAATTTCAAGAAAGATACATTTTCCAACTATGAAAAATTCATTGAAACCAAATTTCACCTTAAAATTTTTCAAATTAAAACTTCTAAATTTGAATCTACTCTGAAAACTTAAAAATTATTATTTTATTAAAATGGTTTCTACGTGAAAAACTCTAATTCTTACAACATGCTCCGTGATTGGGATATCAGCATCCGAGATACACTCGCATGCTTATATAATGTCACAGCATTTGAGATTCTTGTTCTAAACGCTTTAGTTCAAGTTTCTTTAGGAAGTATGGCCCCTCTGGTCCGCGAAAAAGATATTAACAGACTGAATGCTACTTGGCACGTAGCTGGAGCTTTAGACTTGAGGTTAGTAGTTTTTTCTTAGTTTATTTTTAGTGAATAATAAGTTTAGATGTTTAGTGTTTAATAACTTAGTTAATATGGTAGATATAGTGAGTAGACTAAGTTAGAAGATCTATATTAGTTTCGTTGGTATACCTAATATGGTTTTATAATATATATAATTGATTGTAAGTAATTCTTACTTAAGTTAAATAAATAAAATAGGTAAATAATTGTGAGTTAATTTAAATAAATAAAATAAATAACTCTCAATTAACATGTTAGTCCAATTAATAGATATCTGCTGCATTTAATATAATTATTTATTTAGGAGGTTTATAATTTTTAGTAATCTGTAGAAAAGGAATAATAATTATGAGAGAAAAGGAATCATAATTATTTATCTAGGAGGTTTATAATTGTTAGTAATTTTCAGTTTGACGAGCCAGACTCGATTTATGAGAAAAAAGGAATAATAATAATAATATATTATTATTATATTAATATTTTAAAGATGTTTGAACAATATTATAATATCATCTGATCTGTTTTAGTTAAAAATAGGAGATCGATTTAACCGGGTTCACAGTCTACTGGTGCATGTTAATACCAGCACTCTCTGATGACTTTAGCAATACTAATGCCTCATCATATATCTTCTAATCTCATGTTAATCATGTTACTAGTGTCATCTATGCTAGTAGCTCAGATATTGATCTCTAGATGTGTTTTTACTTGTGTTCTAATACAACTAGTTTTATTAATTATACATATGAGATATTTTAATATTATTTTAATCCATCTCTAAGCCAATCAATCACAGCTCACCCTACACCCCCAAGACTCCCAAGGCTGCTTCATTTCTTCATTGTGGCCGAAAACTTGAAGGAGAGAAAAGAGAGAAAGTTCTTAGTTCATAAATCTTGAAAGCTTGATTTCTTCCGAACTAAAACTCAAATCGAAACTCCAATTAGACTAAAATGATCATCTCTTCTTTCTCTTCAAAATCATATGACTAATCAAGGCTGGAATTAAGGAATCGTGCTTAGCTTGACTTGAGGGCCAAAAACCTCCAATTTCCAGCAAGATTAAGGAGAAAAAAAAGTGCTTAAAGAACACCCTAAGGAGCAACCGAATTTAAGACAGCAAATCAAGGTAGAATTTGGTAAAATTAATCTTGATTAATTATGTTTGATTATGATATAGTTTGGTTATATTTGAAATTAATTGTTTATATGAGTGATTCTTGTTAAAATTTTAGTAAAAATTTGATGAAATTCAACCATGAATTTGTGTTCTTCATGGCTGCTGGAAACTGAACCCTAACCTCCCAAATTAGAGGTGATTTTGTGTTGAAATCAAGTGAAAAAGATGTGGCTTTAGTGGCTGCCAATTTATTGTGAATTATGGTAAAAATTTGTTATTAAAAAGATTAAAAAACGAGTAAAAACAGAAAAAGAATCTGAAGAATTTATGAAGACCACAAAAAACATTTCGAGTGTGATGAAGAATAGTGAAGAACACCTTTTAGATATTAAAAAGGGTAAGGTTGTAATTATTTTGGTGTTTGTGGGATAAAATTATAAATATAAAAAGTTTAGGGAGTTAAAGTAAAAAAATTAAAAGTTATGCCTGATAAAAAGTAAATTTATAAAGTTTTTAGAGTAAAAAGGGGTAATTTTTGAAAAATAGTAATAAATTAATAAATAATAATAAAATATTAAATAATATTATTTAATTAATAATAATATTTTATTAAAAATAATAAAATAATACAAAAAAGACAATTTTTTCTAAAAGTTTTAAGAAGACAACTTTAAACTCAGAATCTTTGAATTATCTTCATAAAACACTTAGGGAGTGGTAATAACATATTAGTGAGGCAAAGATAAAAGAAAGTTAAAAATTTGAAGAAAAGATGAAAATCGCAGAAAAGTCGGTAAAGTTTTAATGACAGAGAATAATGGTGACTAGTGAGCAATCTAGGAGCAACATAGTTAGTATTTGAATTGCGCTTAGGGTTAGGTATTATATGAAAAGTCATACTGGTTCAGCATAGACTTAATGAATCTATACTTGGGACATGCTGACTATTCATACCGAGATTGACATAAGCTATATAAACAAACGTTAAGAAGAGAAACAAGGGCAACACAAAGAGGTAAAGAGAAAAGACGAACAAGAGAAAGAGAAATGAAGCGTAAAACACTTATTATATGTTCATCTGCTGCAAGAAGGCAGTCAGATAGATGGTGGTGCGACCACTGAGAATGCTTTTCTGGGATACTATAATGCTATGATGTAAGACAAAGGTCGCTTACAGAGGTATCGAGACTTACATTATTAAAGTGTACTCCTGTAAGACAAAGGGTGCTTACAGTAAGTGTGTTGTACTCCTGTAAGACAAAGGTTGTTTACAGTCAGTGTGCTGGACATATATAGGCTAACAAGCGCCGCCCTGCAAGATAAAGGTTGCTTGCTATGGGTATTGCCAATAGGAAAGCCTTATCCAGACAAAAGTTGCTGGGTAATGTCGGGAGCGGGTTAGTAACTGACAGATGAGCTCATTACCTGTACTAGGGCCAGACATGCATCATTCTTGTGTGTGCACCATTCTCTGTTACATTTTCTCTGAGTTGTGCTTTATTTCTTGTATTTTTCTATTTGTACTCTATTTTTTATTTTCTCTGTTTTTTTCTGCTTTTCTGTTTATCTATTTTCCTTGCTTTCCTCTATCTTCTGCAAAGTATATTAATGTATGAAAAAGCACGACGAAGCCGATTAACATGACTGATTAACCCGAATCTACTAAGAACTTTCTAGTTCTTATCCCTTCTCTCCCTCTTCAGATGGAAGCAGGAGTATCCTTCTGTAATCTTCTGATAATCGTTTCACAAAGAGGATTCCGCTCTAGGTAGTCTTCTGAGCTTAGAGTAGATCTCTTACTCTGTTTATATGTAAATACTGTGAGACCAGCCAACATCTGCACCCCGTTTGAATACGAACTTTAACCTAAATTCTTTGTGCGAGGCTCATGTTATGTGGCTACTTGATGGAGTACCAGTGAGATGTCCTAAGACAATGTATGATTGTACAGAGGAGGAGTAGATGATGTTTCGCCTTTTTGATGACGTTCTACTTGACTTGAGTTTTGAAGACCTAGGACGTACTTTTCCTCGCTTTTGTAGTTTTGAGGGTTTAGGTGAGTATAGAGTCTAGACTAGTTTGGGCATCAGCTTAGGGACTTCTTGAACAGGTCAAGGCCTGAAAATGTTGTATGTATATATATGTATATAGTTACTATCTAGCTATTTCTAGAGGGTGTTCTAACTGACATCTATACTCTAATAAAGGGTGGATATCTGTTTGTGGTTAATTGTTGGTGATATACATATGTGTGGTTGTTATATAAATATTTTACATGTTATTATTTGTCAATTAGTTATGAATGATCCACTTATCAATCCAAATGTTAGATCAAACATTTTAAAAAAATTACCTCGTAAAATAGCAATGTTTTAACAACGAATCAGGCTCATATAATAAATAATAGTTAAAGTTAAGGAAAGTAAATGGTAGTGCTCGATTTTTAGTATGATCATGACGTACCGGAAATTGGGTCATTACACCGTGTGACCCTGGGTCTCCCTCCGCCGGATATCCTGTTGCCTTATATAAGAAATGCTGGATTTTGGCATGCACTAGAGTTAAGAGATTTCGTGTTTGATAATTCCTCGATCTTTGTATTTGTTGAGCGGTGGAGCCCCGTGACTCACACGTTCCACTTTCCATGGGGTGAGGTCAGCATTACGCTCCACGATGCTACCTACCACATTGGTCTGCGCACTGGTGGAGAGCCGATCGAGGATTGCACCAGAGACTTCCAGCGATGGCATGGACACCCCATGTGGGAGTGGGTTGAGAATTTACTTGGCGACAGGCCACCAACACAGCTGGAGGAAGCGAAGCAAGTTTTCAGGGTGAGGATGACCTAGCTGAGGGACAAGGTTGCACACATTCCAGAAGGTGCAGCTTGATGAGTCCATATTTGATGATATATTTTGACTCAATTTGGATGGATTCTAGCACATGAACTCACACTTAAGCACCAAAATAGCATACTTTTGTGTTTGATCCCTAATTGACCCTAAATGTGAAAACATGCATTTTTGTGCTTAAATCGAGTAATTTAATTCCACTTTTATGCCATTCGATGCCGCGATATGTTTTGTGAGTGATTTCAGGTCATTTTGGCAAGATTGGCTAAGCAAAAGTGGAAGAAGGCATGTAGAAGGGAGAACACATGAAGAAAACAAGGAAAAGCACACACAGCAAGGTGTGCGTGCACACAAGCAAGCGTGCGTACGCACAAGACCGAATCAGCCAAGTGTACGTGCACACAAGCACATGTGCGTCCGCATAGATCCCTGCATGTGATTTTATTAATGAAACGCGTGCTATGCATTTTTTGAGGGCTTTTGGCCCATTTTGGAAGGCTTGGATGCTGATTTTGGAGTGCTATATAAGGGGAATTCAACACATATGAAGGGGAGGCTTTCATTAGATTAGATTAGGTAGAAAATGCATTAGGAGTAGGAGTAGGAGTAGAGTAGAAAATGCTCTCTTAGGGTTTAATTTCCATCTCCATTGTAGCATTTTATAGAAGCTTTGATCTTTGATTTTGCTCCTTTCATTGTCAGCACTCTCAATTTCACCTTTAATTATAGCACTTTTACTTTCAATTGCTTTGGTTCAAGTTACTTGTTTATAATTGCAATTTTGTATTTCTTGAAGTTTTGATCAATGAATTTTATGTTTCATGTTGCCTTTATGTTTGATTGCTTGTTTATGTTTGGTTTTGTTGATAATTAGTTATAGTTTTCCATTTTATTTTGTAATTTTCCATGTTTTACTTTTATGCACACAAGGTGTTTGTGAAAATGCCAACTTTAGAATTTGAGTAGATTTTTCCACCTTGGCTTGTGGTTTGAGTTCCTAGGATACTAGAGTCATAATGTCCGACATTTAGTGGTAATTCTTGGATAGTTAGTTGACTCTTGTTTCCATTGACGCTAGCTTTTTATCAACTAGTTTGGTAAGTTATCTAGGACTTATGGATTAAGGTCAATTATGCTTGCTTGACTTACTCCTCGATGTAAGGGGTTAACTAGGCGAGATTGACTCATCATAATTACCATAGTTATGGTTATGGCGATGATAGAATTCCTTGGATCCTCATTCCCAAGTCAAGGCTCTTTTATTGCATTTATAGTATTTTCACTAGTTTTGATCTTATTCCTTGTTGCTTGCATTACTTTCAATTTTGATCATTTCTTAGTTCTTTTAGTCTTTAGTTCTTTGATTACAAAACCCCTTTTGTCCCCCTAACAACCGAAAGAACAACACTTCCAATTGCATCCTAGGGAGAATGACCCGAGGTTGAATGACTCTCGGTTTAAATGTTTTAAATTGAAAATACTAAACTTTGATTGAGAGGATTGATTGTTGGTCTAGGCTATACATGCAACGAACATATTCTATTTTGATTAATTCTAGATCGACAATAGTCAACTCGTCAAGTTTTTGGCGCCGTTACCGGGGATGCAATTGAGTGCTATCTTTTAGTTGTTGTAAATATATTGATAGTGTGAATATCTTACATTTTGGTTGTTCGGTTATTTTTGTTTATACTTAGGTGTTTGTTTTTCTTCTTTGTCGATATCTTTGGCTTTTATTTTCTACTTTCTCTATGAGCTACTATCACCCTTGTTGCTTGGAACTTGGTTGTGAGTATTTTGTAGGGTATGATGAATTCAAGTTGGGATTGTTTCATGGAGTGGGAGAACCAATTTAGGGAGGAACCAATTGTGTATGAGCAACACTCATGGCAAACACCTCCCTCATACTACAACGAGCCACACTCTCCCCTATATGAATATCAAACCCAAGGATATGAAGGATACCCCATACATACTCTCTAACCACCAAACCTTCAAGTACCACACCTCCATGGGATCAAAATGTCTATACACCTTGTTACCAACTATATGAACCACCACACCCACATGACACACCTCCCACTTATACAACATTCCTCCCAACTTTTGAACCTTCTCTTCCACCTCAATGCGAAATTTTCCAACTCTTGTCCCAAGAAGAACAAGACCTTCAAGCATTCTTTCAAGAGTAAGAAGGGTTCCGAAGGAAGCAAGGGAAGTTCATGGCCACCATAGCCGAAGCGGTGAACCGCTTGACCCTACTACGTTCAAGAACTCAAGACATCCCCCTTGAGGAAGGTGGAGGATCAAGTATGGAGTGTAGTAAGGAGGAAAATATGGAGCCTAAAATAGAAGGAGTGGAGCTAAGGATAGAGTCAAAAGAGGAGGAAGGTAGAACTTGTGAAACGGAAGAGGTAAATGGAGAATTGAAGGAGTTTGATCAAGAAGTGGATTGTATCGTCAATGATTTTTTGTCCACCTTGGTCGACCCACTCAATGATCTTGAGGAGCCTTCCACTTTTGAGTTTGAAAGAGATAGTGAAGAGTTAGAAAAGAGTGGTGAGGAAGAGGTGATCACCCAAGAAGTGGAAGCATTCATACAAGAGTTCACAAGAGTGACTCTAACCCAAGGACAAGTTGAATGGGTAGCAATATCTTTAATGAACTTCATAAGCCCATGCCAATATGCTCTTTTGGAAATGGATCACCAACTTAAGGTACTTCTTGGGGTGTTAAATGGTGAAGGAATGGGTGTTGGTTGCCAAGTGAATTCAAGGCATAAGTGGTGCAAGATTCAATTAGGAGGAGTCCAACATACAAGTGTGTGCTTCAAAGGTGCTTGGAGAGGTTGTTCATCCAATGGCACAAGTGAAGGTCAACAAGAGGATGATAGAGAAACCAAAGTGTGGGATCCGGACATAAAACTCTACAACCAACAATTTTGGATTCCAAATTCTTGCTTGAGGTTGCTTGAGAGCTTGATGTACTTTGTGTGGGATCCCGGAGGATTTTTAAAGAGCAAGCATGGTTGGCAACTCAAGGATGAGTGGAAGCATAAGCCTAGGGATGGAAAAGTGGGCTGGCCCGCCCCAACCCGCCCTGCCCCGCCTAGGCCCGCCCTATAAACGGGGCGGACCGGCCCGCCCCGCCAACTAAAATGGGTTCAAAATGCTAGCTCTCCCACTTTATGGCGGATTGGCGGGTTGGCGGGATATCCCGCTTGACTCTTTTTTTTTTGAAAAATAAAATTCATTAAAATTAACAAAAAAATAATAATTAAAAAATCAAATAAAAAAATAGTCAAATTATAATATAATTTTTTTACTATCTTTTTTTTTTAATTTTTAACTTCAATAAAATTGTTCAAAATAATATTTGTCAATAGAATCATCTTTATTTTAAAAAATAAATCACATAATTTGAGCATATATACGAAATTGTAAAATAAAATAAATAAAGTTAATAACTAAAAGAAGAATAAAAACAAAAAATGAAAAAAAAAAGTGTTTAAAATTTCTATAATTATTAATTTTATAATAGTAATCACTCTTTTATTTAATAAAAAAAAAGAAAAAGAAAAATCTTCGGCCCGGCGGACCGGCCCGTCCCGTCCCGCCAATTTGGCGTTGCGGGTTTGGCGGGCTCCAAATCCTAGCCCGACCCGCCTTTTTTAGCGGGTTTAGCGGATCGGCCCGACGGGCTCGATCCGTTTTGCCACCCCTACATAAGCCACCATGACACAAGCTTCACCAAAAAGTCCAACTTGAGGACTCAAAACTAAAGTGCTAGGTGGGAGACATCCCACCATGGTAATATCCTTTCAACCTTTCTTTCTTTTGGTTTTTGTTTATTGAATTTTGCCTCTTTAATTAGCTTAATTTGATTGCATTCTAGGTTTTAAATTAGTTACATTTTATGTTTGATCATGTGTTTTTGATGAATGATATGTTTTGGGCTTGAAATCCTTTGATTGATATCATGGTTGGTGCCTTAGGGGCCTTAAAAATGTTGCAGAAACAGAGTTCTGTGCGTGCGCACAGCCTCGTGCGTACGCACACTTCCCTTGTTTTTCTCTACTTGTGCGTGCGCACAGCAGTATATGTACGCACACCCATTGTAGCATGCTCTCTTCGCAGCACTCGCACCCTCTATGCACGCGCACCCTAGCGCATTTTCATCCTGTGCGTCCGCACAAATCTCTGTGCGTATGCACACATGGTCACATTTCTCTACAACAAAAAAGTGCACCGTGTGTGCGCCCACACACATCTTAACACCCCATCTGCCAGCAGCGCGCGCACGTCCTGTGCGTATGAACTCCCCCAAATTCTGCTGGTGTGCGCCCGCACACGCAGTTGTGTGTACGCACGGGTCACATTCTGGGCGCTGATGAGAAAGGATGCCCTGTTACGCCAGCCTCTTTCATTCCCTTTCTTCCTTTCTTCTTTCCTTCTTTCTTCTCCCCCTACCTCAACCCAGCCAACCTTTCTTCTGGCGACCACCACCATCGCCGTTCGACGACCGCCGCCGGAGCCACCACCACCACCACCACATTTCTCTCTCTCTCTATTTCTTCTCTTCTATTCTTCTTTTCTTCTTTCTTATCTCTTCTTTATTTCTTCTTTTTCTTCTTTCTTTCTTTTCTTCTCCGGCGAAGTTCCGCCGCCGTGACCTCGCAGTGGCTAACACAAGTGCCACTGTTACCTATCCCTTTCTTTTCTATTCTTCATCTTTTTAATTTTAATTTTTTTTCTATGCATAGTGGCTTGTTTGATTTTCGTTTTCTTTATTTAATTTTGGTAATTTAGCTTAACTTTTGCTTAATTGCTTGTTTGTTGAATTGCAAGTGTTCAGATTTTAATTGATGGGTTGTTGATGTTTGAATTTTAGCTTGAATTAATGAATATGTGCACCGGATACCATGTATTTTTTTAAATGCCTGAATCAACTTTTTGTTTAATTCATATGTTGTCATGACCATATATCTTAGACTATATCTTTGTTTAGTATTCTAATCAAGAATTGTGCACTTTTAAATTATTATGATGTTATTTAAGATTGGAATTTCAATCATGTACTTGTTCATTGTCTTGAGTTACTAGCACCAAATTGATTTAGAAATTGACTTTTTGTCTCTTATTTGGTGCAATTTTTAACAAGTACATATTGAATTTAGTGAATTGAATGGAATTTCTTGTTCATAATCATTTTTAAGTCAATATAATCACATCACAAGGTATTTGCTCCTTGTTAATGCTTTGCATTTGTTTGAGTTGACTTGACTTGATTTATCAAGACTTGTCACTTTTTGTAGCAAGCACATTCCCATGTGATTAGTGCCTTATTCTTAAGGATGAATAGGTAGTTTCTCTTCATCGTTGAATTGGTTATTGTTTGTTGTGCTATTTCATTAATCTTGCGCTTTCACTTGCACAATTTCAGTTTCCGATAATTCCTACATTCAATTCACTCTTCTTGTAGTTGCCTAAGTTTGCATGAACTTGAATGACACTTATCTCTTACTTGCATCTTAGGCCATTTAATTGAGAAACTCATTCTTACTTTTTGATTGTGTGGATGCCACTTTAATCGGCCGTTGTGTGTATTCCAAACCACTATGCAAACTTCCTCAATTAAATGCTTATTTGCTCCCTCCTTTACCCTTTTGTATTACTTGCCCTATGATTTTAATTATACTTTTTCCATTCTTTTTTAGGATGAGACGTGGAGGCAAGGAGCCGGGAGAGGAGGAGGGCACCGAGGACAAAGATGCCGAGCATGCTTTGTACTTGGCGATCTCCACACAACCCAAACCCCCGCATCAGCCAAATGAAGGTGGAGCTCTTGAGAGACATTCTCCCCAGATTGTGTTTGTGCACGGAGGACCGTGCAACGCTTAAGTGTGGGGGAGGATTCGTCATTTTTGGGGTGTAAACTTTCTTTTCCGAACACTTTGCACTTTATTTTTGTCTCTTTTGATTATGTTTCTTGTAGATGTTTAGAGTGCTTTTGATTGTTGCATTGCATTTTCTTCTAGTATATATATCTTAGCTTATGCATAGTTTATTTCTAGTTATTGCATGTTACATTTTTGCATCTTTTTCTTATATATATTTTATAGATAGAAGTTGTGATTGGATGATGTGAATAGTATAGCACCTAGGTCAATTTTGTCCTAATTGTTTATGTTAATTTTTCTTGTTGAAAATTAGGAAGAGAACTAGGAAATTTTGAAAAAAAAAATTTTGCATCCATCACAACATACATACATATAGGAAATAATTTTGGTGAAAAACAACAAGAATTTTTCAAGAATTTTGTTTTTAAG
The DNA here is from genome assembly GCF_003086295.3 of Arachis hypogaea. Taxonomy (NCBI): domain Eukaryota; kingdom Viridiplantae; phylum Streptophyta; class Magnoliopsida; order Fabales; family Fabaceae; genus Arachis; species Arachis hypogaea. The sequence continues at coordinate 121,615,998 of NC_092049.1, read as the reverse complement.
GGCATTCTATTGAATTGATTTGGAAAATTATTTTTAAACTTGCTTGAATGATTTTTTCAGAACATAGAAGAGTAAAGAACAAATACCTTGTGAGATTTGAGCCTTAATGAGTGGTTACACATTTTAACCACTAATTTTGTTCATTGTGTGATATATCTTTTCTATGATTGTAATCTTGGTTTTGCTTGATTCTTTATTTTCAATGATTGATATTTTGAATTGCATTGAGCATGATTGAGGCCGTCTTTGATAAAAGCTCACTTCACCCATATGGCCTACCCTTTGCATCTACCATTGTTAATCCTTTTTTGAGCCTTATTTAACCCCATTGTTTGTGATATTACCACATTACAAGCTTAAGCAAAAAATCATGAATTAACCTTAGATTACATCCTTGATTAGCTTAGGTTGAGGAGTGTGTGTCATTTAAGTGTGGGGAAAAATTTTGGGAAGCATTGGTAGAAAAAAATGTTTATTTTTGGGTACTTATTAAAAATTTGAAAAAAAAAATGGATGCACATTCATGTGTCAATTTGCTTTAACCATATGCCTTTGTCAATATATATATATATATATATATATATAGTAATAAGAGGGGACAAAGTTTGCCCCAAAGAAAAGAAAAAAAAAATGAATAAGGATGCATATGTGTTTTGAATAGAAACTAAGGCATGAATGTATGTAAAAAAAAGTAATGGGTAGTTAAAATGCATTTTTGTGATTTGGTTGATATAAGTTGAGTGAGATACTTGAGCTAATCAAGGATCCAATTCTTTAGTCCACTTAGCCATATCTATCCCACCGTAACCCTAACCCCATTACAACTCTAATAAGTCCTCATGATAATTGCATTCATTCATCAATTACTTGTTGATTGTTAGATGAAAAGCAAATCCTTGAAAACATGATTAGAGGAGACTTGAGTGAATTGACCCTAAACACCGAGCGATTAGAGTACACACACACACCTAGTGAGGGTTCAATTACTCAATTCTATGTCTCCATGCCCTTATCATGTATTCTTGCAAGTTGTTTCATTTTAAATGAGTGAATCAATTCTTTAGATTTTGTTGCATTGATCTACTTCTTTGCTTGGCCCTGTTTGTCTATACTCTTGCTTGGAAATTTGATTGTTTGTTTTCACCAATTCTATAGGAAACTATAGTAGATAGAATAAATTATCATTTGTATCCATGAAAGATACAAACGCTGACAAATGTATCCATATAAGAATAAAACGACAATTGTACCCACGGAAGATAGCTTCCGTGTGACAAGAATACCCTAACGGACCAATTGTGTAACCAACGTCTGGGTACTCTTGGCACACGGAAGCCATCTTATGTGATTATAATTATCGTTTTATTCTTATATGAGTACATTTGTCAGCATCTATATCTTTTATGGGTACAAATGATAATTTATTCATAGTATATATATATATATATATATACACTTGCATGCATATAAGTAGTTGCATTTGTTTAAGTGTGGAAGAATTGATGAGTCCATATTTGATGATATATTTTGACTCAATTTGGATAGATTCTAGCACATGAACTCACACTTAAGCACCAAAATAGCATACTTTTATGTTTGATTCCTAATTTAATGTGAAAACATGCATTTTTGTGCTTAAATCGAGTAATTTAATTCTACTTTTATGCCATTCGATGCCATGATATATTTTTGAGTGATTTCAGGTCATTTTGGCAAGATTGGCTAAGCAAAAGTGGAAGAAGGCATGTAGAAGGGAGAACACTTGAAGAAAATAAGGAAAAGCACACACAGCAAGGTGTGCGTGCGCACAAGCAAGCGTGCGTACGCACAAGACCGAATCAGCCAAGTGTGCGTGTGCACAAGTAAGCGTGCGTGCGCACAAGAAAGAATTTCCATGTGTGCGTGCGTACGCACAGGTCAACATTCAGCCAAGTGTCAGGTCCCTGCACATGATTTTATTAATGAAACGCGTGCTATGCGTTTTCTGTGGGCTTTTGGCCCATTTTGGAAGGCTTGGATGCTGATTTTGGAGTGCTATATAAGGGGAATTCAACACATATGAAGGGGAGGCTTTCATTAGATTAGATTAGGTAGAAAATGCATTAGGAGTAGGAGTAGAGTAGAAAATGCTCTCTTAGGGTTTAATTTCCATCTCCATTGTAGCATTTTATAGAAGCTTTGATCTTTGATTTTGCTCCTTTCATTGTAAGCACTCTCAATTTCACCTTTAATTATAGCACTTTTACTTTTAATTGCTTTGGTTCAAGTTACTTGTTTATAATTGTAATTTTGTGTTTCTTGAAGTTTTGATCAATGAATTTTATGTTTCATGCTGCCTTTATGTTTGATTGCTTGTTTATGTTTGGTTTTGTTGATAATTAGTTATAGTTTTCCATTTTACTTTGTAATTTTCCATGTTTTACTTTTATGCACACAAGGTGTTTGTGAAAATGCCAACTTTAGAATTTGAGTAGATTTTTCCACCTTGGCTTGTGGTTTGAGTTCCTAGGATACTAGAGTCATAATGTCCGACATTTAGTGGTAATTCTTGGGTAGTTAGTTGACTCTTGTTTTCATTGACGCTAGCTTTTTATCAACCAGTTTGGTAAGTAATCTAGGACTTATGGATTAAGGTCAATTATGCTTGCTTGACTTACTCCTCGATGTAAGGGGTTAACTAGGCGAGATTGACTCATCATAATTACCATAGTTGTGGTTATGGCGATGATAAAATTTCTTGGAACCTCATTCCCAAGTCAAGGCTCTTTTATTGCATTTATAGCATTTTCACTAGTTTTGATCTTATTCCTTGTTGCTTGCATTACTTTCAATTTTGATCATTTCTTAGTTATTTAATTTCTTAGTTCTTTTAGTATTTAGTTCTTTGATTACAAAACCCCTTTTGTCCCCCTAACAACCGAAAGAGCAACACTTCCAATTGCATCCTAGGGAGAACGACCCGAGGTTGAAAGACTCTCGGTTTATATGTTTTAAATTGAAAATACTAAACTTTGATTGAGAGGATTGTTTGTTAGTCTAGGCTATACTTGTAACGAACATTTTCTATTTTGATTAATTCTAGATCGACAATAGTCAACTCGTCACAGCTCTAGATACACTCCGTCAATACATTCGGTGTACTTGATGATGCTCATTGGGGGGTTTTTGTTCACGAACAAGTCAGCTACACTTGTCCCTTTGAGATGGCTGCCACTGCCGAAGGATTTCGACCATTGCAGCCAGTTGTCATAGGAGTTTGCACTGCTCTATCATATCTATCACTCGTGCACCGCGGCAAGGCATGATGTGACTGACATTGCGGGGTGTATGCCACTTCTTGTATCGTGGATCTACTATAGATTCTCGTGTTTTAGTCCGGCGGGATACGATCTCGTCAAATTCCCACTTGCAGCTTAGTATATACATATTGTAAATAATTTTTTAAGTTACGAACTAGTATACATTGAACACTTGTTAGCCATTGTGGAATATTATCAATTAAATTCTGTTCAACTATTTTTATCTATGTAGATTGGCAGGACTAGGACAACAAAGTAGAGATCGTCATGTTGGCAGGATCCAGAGTCTACACCGCCACATTGATACCCTGACATTTGACTAGGTATGACCGTTTTTGGGTTCTATATTTTTTCAATGCATTGGTAAATCGTTTCTAATTACGGTACTTTAATCCAATGTGAACAGTTTCAGTTACACTTTATAAGGATCTTCAGCTGCATCAGATTGCACTCGACTGGCTTATGAGTGATGCAGAGATTTATGCATGGAGGATTGTCGTCCCTATTGTCTGCTTTCACTTTGTCGAGTTTCATCATGTTGACAGAGTGAAGGGGCAGCTAGGGGGCAGCATCATAGGCCAGCGGATCCGATGAATGTCAACGAGTATCTTTTCAAGACGAAAAAGGAAGATAACACCTGGTGGCCCAACATGCACCGTGAGTGGTACAATCTATTCAGGGGTTGTTACCAGCTACAACACTTGGTTACAATTGATGGTCATCTGGACCTTTGTCCTATACATGAGTACCTTACCTGGTGGCAGCAGGCCTGTAGATTCAGATTTCTGTCGGGGGAGGAGGTCCTTGCTGATCCCAGAGCAACAACCCCACCGGCTGATATCCTACCGGCGGCTCCGGGTAAGAGAGATGAGTTGTAGTTACCACGGGATGTCCCAGATCAGAGACGACGGGCAAAGAGATGACCTCGAGATGATTTCTGGAGACCAGCACAGAGGGTATGTGATTAGCATGTCAGGCGGGACGGTGGAGATCCTTAGGAAGGTGGCAGAGATGAGCATTTGTTAGACGAGGAGGCTGAGTGTGCACGACAGGAGGATATACTGGAGGATCACACGGCCGCTGCACATGCAGAGCTTCTGTCCAACGCATTCTTTGCTGAGCATGAGGCCGACATGGCTAGGATGCTTATCCCGGGTACCGCCATCCCCAATCACCACCCGGATGATGACACCGCCTGGAACTAAGCCCAGTTCGACATTGGCTCAAATGTTGAGATAAACCTCGATGACATGTTCCAGATCGTCGGTGCGACTGGAGATGTGATGGATGAGTTGGCAGGTCGTTATCAACAGAGGAGAGACCATACTGACATACTAGGATCATCGAGCGATGTATCCGTTCAATATGGTCAGCACCATCATCATATTAGCTGACTCCACTGTCAGGCCACCAACAGTATGGATCCGCGCCATCATCGTATTACCAGACTCTACCTCCACCACCACAGTCACCTTTGTCGGGATTGGTTTGGCTACCTCCTCCTCCGCTGCCACCCGTGCATGGACCACATCCTCCACCTCCACCTGTGCATGGACCAGCTCCTCCACCACCACCACCACAGCGGACACCCCCTATTGCGAGCCACCCAGGTTTTCGTCCTTGTCCAGCCCGTCCTCCGAAGGTCTCTCGTCCTCGTGAATGTGGGACTGGACACCATTTGAATCCAGCAGGCGGATGATGTTAGTGTTTAGTATGGATTAGCTTTCTTTATGTAATGTACATTATGATTATGTATTACGATCATCAGTTATGCTTTTTTAGGTGATTATTCATGTATGAGTCTAGATATTATGATCATCAGTTATGCTTAGTCAGTTGATACATCATGTATGCTTTTTATGTTAATGTTTTAAGTTGATTATTCATCAGTCATGCCTAACGTTAATGCTTTAAGTATATGTGAAAGCAACAAGACTAAAAAATAATGGATACACTAAATAGAAAGATTGATTGTTTCATTACACACAAGAGATGAACATAATAAGTAAAAACACAGATTGTTTCCTTATACATAGAACTTACAACCTTGCAATGCAAAGCCCTAAACCTTAAACCGTCGATCGTCATTGATCTTACTGCTGTGCATTAGGACACCCCTGTCTCGTTGTCCCTCTCCTAGGCATAGCCCACATCTCTTCTCTGTCCGCTCAACGGCATCCATCTCATTCCATAGCTGAGTAGATGCCGGTTTTCCGTTGCCTTCCATCGCATGACCGGGTTGGGCTTCAACTGTGCACCGTACCATGGAGGCCATATCTTTTTGTCGGGTATCGCGAAAACTCCATCTTATATACGTTGAAAACAGATGCCATCTTGTACACGGGATCGATGAAATGCCCACACTCGATGCTCACAGCTGCACATGCCACCAAGGCGTGTCGACATGGGTAATGCAATGACTTGAACAGACCGCAGTCGCATGTATCCATGCTAAGCCGAATGCGATATCAAGTCTGCAACCATCCATCCACTGGCTCCAGCTCCTCGACACTGAACACCGATGCCCTCTGGTCACAATGGGTGACTCGCATCATCGACAGGCTCTCCCTGTTCTTCTCTATAGCTGCCAACAGCTACTGTGAATATATATGTCCACTGTTTAACTGAGCATGTGCTTCGCGACCTCTGCTCATAAGTAGCTGTTGCAACCTCTCATACATTGCCTGAACGATCGCAGCAATTGGAAGATTTCTCGTTCCCTTCAACACCGCATTTATACACTCTGATAGACTCGTCGTCATGTGATCATACCGACGACCTTCGTCACAATGCTACAGCCACAAATCCTTCCAAAAACGAAGAGCCCAATCCACCATGTCACGGGATAGTGTACCCAAAGAATCCAAGTACCAATCGCAACCCTCCTTGCTTAGACTGTACGCAATATTTATAAGGTACCTCTTACCCTCGGCCGATTTGTACTGTGAATTGAAATTTGAAGCCATGTGCCAGATGAAGTAAGCATGATATGCCAACGGAGGATGCCATCCACTGTGGGGTCTTTAAGGGCACCGCAAATGGCATGCGATCTACCTGATATGATAAGGATGCCAGGCTGCGGAGTCACGTGTCTCAAATTCAAGAGAAAAAATGACCATGACTCCGTTGTCTCCGACTTAACTAATGCGAAAGCTATGGGAAGAATATTGTTGTTACCATCTTGAGCCACAGCAATTAATAGTACGCCCCCGTACTTTTCGTACAAGTGTGTCCCGTCCACAAATGCAAAAGACTTGCAATGTTTAAACGCTTCAATGCATGAAGAAAATGCCAAAAAATCTTATCAAACTGACTCCACTCTCTGTCAACCATGTCCATGTTGTAATAAGGAGCAGCAACGCATTCATGAATCATACTGGGGAAGCACTCATGCAAAGCTTGTAAGAGCGCAGGTATTCTGTTGTACGACTCTTCCCAGCGATCTTGACAATCGATTTCTGCTTTGCCATCCACACTTTTCGATACAGGGATTGAAATGGTAACTCTGATGCACTGCACTTTACAACATGAAGATAGACACTGACAGATCAGTTTTGTTCATAGGTAACACAACCTTGCAAATCAAACCACTATCCAATTGAGCATGGTCTTGAGACATGGTTGGTGCTAGACAAATATGTGCTCCACCGAACTTCCACACCTCCTTACAAATTTCTCGTGGATGTCAATTTTTAGCAAAACACAAAATTAACATAATAGACTCTAATGCATCGAAAATAAATCGTAACATATACCAGTAATTCAAGTTCTAACGTAGTGCTACACGAAGACTCCATGGACAAACGTTGGTAAATTGCTTACAACGACAGTAGTATTTAAGCCTATCTGACTTTAATACGCTGTACTCCGCATTTCGTCGAATACTGTAGTTCTTCACCATCATTAGAACTGCTTCACAGTTCCTGAACCTATGGCCAACTCAGAATTCCACACCACAATCCGTATTGTAATCCTCTCCGTCACCGCCATTCAGAAGATCGTCGGGCTGCATTGCGTCCAAGTTCAATGTCTGATAATGGCTAGGAACATTCGACAATCGAGGAATGGCCAAAGGGGGAGGCAAGAGAAACCTGCCAACACCGCTGGTGGGAGTCTCCGACACATACTCATCTTCGGAAGCTGTATCGCTAGAGGACCCGGACTTGGCAACATAAGTTGAATAACCCTCATTGTCATCCTTGTTGGCACTATTCATCAGGCTGGGCGTAGTGGATCGGTGTGGCCTCGAGTGGGACAACTTCAGGACTCGAAGGACACGGCCCACCACCAACAACCACGTCAAGGACCACAGCATACAACCCCATCACATACTACGGCATTAGTCGTGCATGTACGTCGAACATTACCTTCACATGCTGATATCCATCAATCCGAAATAACCAATTGGTAAATCCACCGTTCGGAAGCGCATGCAGAGATCTCGCCCGACCTCCTTGGTACCTATTCCCCCCCCCTCCCATATGACCGTCTTTAGCGCATGTAGAGTATCAACCCGGTTAGTGCGCAACATAACAGTCTTATCAAACTTAAAAATCACTCCCTCATCACCGTGATTGACTATTCCATTGGAATAAACAAAGAAGAATTGATTATTCTCTATCAAAACAAAACGGAGTGAAGAGAAAGAAAATATTGGTTTGTGAATTGTGGGAGGGATTGTATTGGAATGGGCTTTATAAATAAAGTTATTATCCAACATATCTTGGATACAGAGACACCTGAACCATAATACACATGTCCCAAGTGCTGAGACCAAAAACTGACCATTGACTGTATCTCGAATGCCGATGGTGGAATTATGGTAATGTATATATCTTGGGTGCTAAAACCTCATTCGCTTTTTGCGCATATATTGGGTACTCAGTATCTGATCTCTGCCCTAATACATATCCCGGGTACACTCAGGATATGACTCGACGTAACCCAATCACAGAACGAGATCTCAGACGCCAAAATATGTTCGTTTTTGGGTTGTACCCTCAGCATCCAAGATGTCTCGTAATGCAATTTTGTAAATACCTCACTATTTATGCATTTTCGTAAATAAAATGTTTATTTTATTTAAATAAAAGAAATCCGCAATTTTGGCATTACATTAAGTATTCATTCATTCAAAACAATCATGAGCATGGCATCGGAATCCTCTGCTCAAACTCAACCAAATTGACAAGTTCAGCAAGAGCTCCCATAGCTGCCACTCCCCCTCTCTGCAACAAAGAAAGTGCCAGTTCATGTTTATGCCATCTGCATAATCCGTGCGCCAATTTCCTCAGCGTCTCCACCTTCACTTCTCGAATCCATGCCGGTGCATAAGTAATCATAAACCCCACCAAACTTGACACATAAGTTTTCCATGTAACAGGGTGGCAACTGAGTGAAATCTTCCTCTCCATTACTTCTGCCAAGAAGTCCAAATGGGCCCCGACCGTGCGGTTCCTTCGAGAGAATGTCCATGATGGTAACTTGGCACCAACACCCCATATGAGTGACCCTGAAAGTATTAACAGGTATGCCATAGAATAACCCTCAAGAATGTGACACACAACACTATCATTGTTATGCTTCACATCCCTTGATAGCAGCCAGGTAGGAATAGTTTCCTTGTACAACTCCTGAACTAGTAGTATACCACCCGCTGCACATAAAAGGCTCGCCCCGAGCATTGCAACTTCTTTTGCGCTTTGCATGGCTAGGGACAATGATGGTGATGGTTCACTAGATTTTATGCGAGAGGCCGCATTTGCCCTTGTGCCGTTTAATTCATTAGAATATTGTGTAACAAGGTCTACGATTACATCAGTTAGATACCGCACATTGTGTATATTTCGACAAGACCGAATAAAAAGGAAACCTGGAGCTACATAAGGATAGGAACCATGGGCTGAGAAGGTGCTCCCCATCAGACCATTCATGCGACATTCGGCAGTTAGCTTTGAGTTTGAAATGCACAATGTTCCAAGAAACGAGGAGAAGCAACTTCTCAACAGCTGGGCAACCGAAACTTTATTGTGTCTGAACACAGAACGTGCACATGACACAACAATGAAGTTGTGCCAGCGGCGAACCTTTTGTGCCCAAAGAGAGCCAATTATAGGCATGCTAGGCAAAGGGCAACCTGATGCACAATTTTCCAAAGCCGCTCCAGTAATGGAATGCATGTATTCCAGGTTCTTGTCGAGTTTGAAAGTGATGGATAAACTCACAAGAACTGCCATTGGTAGAGGAAGCATTACTGGTGAACCATCTGCCACACAATAAAGATGTCAAGTAATGAAAATGCCTTTGATTGTTCAATCTAGAGTATCCTTATTAGGAAAGATAAGGAAACAATCAAGTATGCAGATGTACTTTAGTTTTGCCAATGGCAGCAAGCCAAAAACATGTGCATGGTGGATGGCATTGTGGTCAATAAAGGAAGCATTATGAGGACATGTTAAAAAAAATCAGACTACCTATTATGATACATACATAAATGAACAGGACTGACAAATCAATATGAAAACAATCCAATGGATAGACAAAGTGACAATTTTTTTTTTTATAAAAAAAAAAATAGGGCAGCCCATGCACAAGACTCCTACAATGAGGGGTCTTGGGGAGGTCCATGTGTGCAGCCTTTCGCCCTTATTTCTGGGATTTGATCCCATACTCTACATGTCACATTGCAGCAACTTTACCATTTCATTGAGGCTTACTCTCACAAAATTTGCTTTTCTGTGTCAATAATTAATTAGAACATTAATGGAATGCTAAATTGTAATTAGAACATCTGCTTTCGATTTCCTAATGTATGCAATGTTTTTTTCTAGGACTCGGCATGGAAATTAGTAGAATTCAAACAGGTAAATAGAGTATTTAATTTAATCAGCAAAGTACCGGAAGAATGACTGGGAACATCGACGCCAACAGAAGTTAGTATAGTTTTTATTTCTGACTCAATTGATGGAAGAAGTGCTGCTGGACTAGGCCAATCTGTTCCATTCATTAGAACTGGTTTCCATACCCCACGAGTAACTTCTGAAGTAAAGTAATCCATAATTGCTGTGAGAGAAGCTGGGAGAAAATCAACAAGGTCTCTCAGACCTGCAATTGAAATGGCACGTAATAGATACCATGATACAATGAAGTCAGAACCAGAAACAGAAAAGGCTACCTATCCAATTAACTTTTGTCTGAATCAAGGAACCAACTTTTTGGTGTATTAATTGCATGGACAATTGATTAATACTTGTTTCCAAATTATCCCAATATGTTCTCAGTATTTTAAATCATAATGAAATGGTAACATAATTTATTACACTGGCTTTGACAAAATCAGGCCAAAAGTTTAAATTATTAAAAAATAGAAAATTTGACCAAAAGCAATATGAATCAGCAAGTTCATTTAGTTTACATGATTCAGTGATCAATCACTAAAGGGGCACTAGAAGGTAGGACAAATTTGACTGAAACAAAATCCGGATTGATGCATAGGAAAAGCCAACCTGTTGTCAAGTCCCGTGATGAAAGCCTCCCATGAGCACAAGCAGTTAAAATTGCTTCAAGGACAAAAGGAAGAACTTCTAGTACTTCCCATGCAGGAAGCACAGGTCTTTGAAAAGCATCTTCACCACATGCATTGCTGCTAGTTGGCGATGAAGAAGAATTACTCGATGAAATCACACCTTTAGATATCCTCTGGTAAATCATGCTTAGGATCAAATTTGCAACTTGATGAATGGAATTTCCAGTAGAAAGGCCAGAAAGGGATGAAGCAACGCAAGATTTTTGTTGACAGTACCAGGCTCGTAATTTTGGAAATGAATCAATATATACAGGTTTTACAGATGCGGAATCAGATGTATTGATTTTTAGCTTTTCTTGTGAAGAGATAATGCAGTTATTGTGCAATGACAAAAGATACTCCAAACCTCCAATTGCACCTCTGCCATCAGTTGCAAATTGGTCAAGAGGGGGCCTAGAGAATTTCCATAAGCGAATAAGGAAAAGAAATGCCAAAGAAAAAGCCATGTAAGGAGATGCTGAAGGTTCATTGCTAGTGCTATTTGATGTTGGTTTCACTGAGCCAAATGCCTCACATAATGGTAATAAAGATGCTGCAACTGTGGGAATCTACACAAAACAACCCTTGATAGAGTTATTGACATTAAGATGTGGCTAGAAAAGAAATTCAACTTAAGAACGGTATGTTTATACTAAATGCTTAGAAATGGGAAACGAACTATGGATAAACTATCTACAGTTGCTTTTAATAACTTAAAATCAATTTATATCAACTTTAACGCTGCCGTTAAGAATTTCTCTCTTTCTATCTACTATCTATACTTCTCTTCTCTACTACTTTCATTTATATCTCCAGAATAATTCTCTTAAATCTTTGCTTGAAATTCAAAATTGAAATTGATTCAAGAGTGTAATGTCAGTTCCATTTGGCACAAGAGCCTAAATTTTGGGAGAGGCTTGGATAGATCTCCTCTCCCAATCTCAAGTCCTTACAACTCTGACATCCCACCAATCACCCCTCCCCTTGTCTATATTCCTGGCACCCAACTATTGTGTATCTTTGCCCAGATTGCATAATTATAAATCCTTTCCCTCACACTCACCCACACACTGGAAACATGCCTTACCCCGTCATTCTTTTTAATTCTATCCTCTCAAGTAGGGGGGGAAATAGTAGATTGAGTAATACATTAGAATAAGGTGAAACAATATTACCTGGGATAATGTTTATAGGAGAATGGGATTTACTAAACTAACAATCACCATTCACCGGGGTCCCAATAGTGCAATGCATAAAATTAAGAATTTGATAGTCAAATTCGTATTTTAAGCACAAGGCCTAATAGTTTCAACAGGCTGCCAACTGCCAAGTGAACCCCCAAAATTTTATGTCCTCATTAATATATGGAGAAAAAAAAATCCAAAAGGATTATCATGCTCATACATCAATTAAATTAATTATAAAACATAATTCACTTACTACACCATGCAATGATAGTATGTGAACTGTATCAACAGAGGAAACTCCATGGAGGACAGCACTTAGCATGGACATATTATTGATCAAGTGGCTCCAAGATCCAGAATGAGTGAAAGGTACAGAAGAAGCAAGAAACTTCACCACAAAGTGGACAACATGTTCCTGCCAGGAAGAAAAAAGTTTGACTGCAGAATAAATACATGACTATAAGTCTATAAGGATACAACAGTAATAAGATTACTATAACAAGATTAGGAGTATCATCACAGAATAACCTAGAATTCAATAAAACCAAAAGACAGAATAAGGGTTTTGAGCAGTGTTTTTCACTGAAGAGTTTGTGCAAGTTAAGACATAATACAGAGTACCTAGTGTCCAGACAGCAAAGTACAAAAAGGTTGAAATTTTGTTTCCAGCTTAGGAGGAAAAAGAGAAACAGTATGCTCAGTCCCAGTGAAACTTGCATCCAGGTCCAAGATTTTTTTTTTTTTAACTTTTAGGTGAAAGGCCAAAGAGAAACAGTATGCTAAACTACTCAATGTCTAAATGTCCCCCTATAAAAACTTAAGATGTTAGATAGATGAAATCATAGTTTTTATATATTAATATAATATAAGAAATATACATTCAAGAAAATGCCTAAAGCACATATAATATAAGCAACCATACTATGAAAAGGACCTCCAATTTCAATATGGTAAGATTTGTCACCTGAATATACCATCCATGAATGAGGGATGCACCACAAAGAATCTTTGCAGCAGCAGGCTTTTCCACCTCTGATCCATTTATTGCAATATAGTATAACTTCTCTATCTCTGCCAGGCTAGGACAAAAGAAAAATTGTGAAGAACAATTATCAGCAGTTTAGATAACATCAAAATGAAATCATATTACATAATAGTAAACCTTGAGGCAGGGGTCTCAGTGAGCGAATTTATAAGGGAACCGTTTAATGGTGTTCCTTCCATAAATGTTAACCACGGCGATTTTTCAAGTGGAGATGAATCTGACAAAGATCTCGCTGAAGTAGAGACATAACCAGGCCAAAAGTACACTGATGTATCTATTAAATTCCTTGCTATGCAAGCTTCCACTATGAGATGCCTCAAGTTGCCACCTGAAAGCTATCAATTACTTTAGTACTATCATAGAGATATGGAGGCAAGATAATGAAGAAGTGCCAAGTATATGATATTAATGCTTTTTCACAGTAAATAATGCAGATGGAATCATGGAAGTAGAGATCAAGTTCACCAAACCAACCTGCTTTTACATTGGTATTAGCATGAATGCCAGTGGCAGATTCACTCTTTTCATTCATAGAACTATAAATGAAGCTTGCTGCTTTTCTAGCTGCCTGGTTGGATGCATCTACAACCAATGTGGGAGGGCAAAGGAGGCTGGAAAAGTGCCCAAGGATCTGAATAGATGAAATCAGTCCAAGTTTCCTAGAACCATCACTCTTCCTTTCATGACCATATCCAGTTTCCAGAGGCACTTGAACAGAAGAAAGACTATGTTCGGAGTCATCATTTAGAACATTTGCAATGGCCAAGGGGACAATAGACAAAAGCATGCTCATACGGGCCTCAAGATGGGGAATAGGGCCTTCAGGAGGATCTCGGTCCTGCAATAAACCAAGGGAGAGAAATTTAATTATTTGTTAATTCCTACCATAAAAACAAAAGATTGATGTGGATCAATCTCAACTCGCTGCACAAGACGAAGGGCTGAAAGCCAAACTGCTAGAAAAGTTTCTTGCCAGCTAGCTTGGTTAAATTTTTGTAATGTCTTGATTGATTCTGCAAGTAGGTCATGAATATTAGGAAAGGCTTGAAACCACATAAATTTCCTAAAACATATTGTTCATAAATGATAAACAATAACAGAAAGAAAAATTAAATCCAATGAAAACTCTGTCAGCAGATGTACCTGTAAGGACAATAATAGCTGACTTTGTCGGAATCTGTTTAGAATCCATAGAGTTTTCCATATAAATATCAAGAGGAACCCAGCAAGGAGACTGACAATATGAGTAGTTGAATCTCAATGATGCCATATTTTGTGATCCAACATCAACAAACTTTCCAACAATCTGATTCTTACTTGGGCCATAATCGAAATGAGAAACTGCACGGATGTTTGCAGACACTTTTTTTAGAACTTGACTTACTGATATTAGCTCAGCTGAAGTCAATTCAAGAGATTCGAGAAAATGAAACCTCTGTAGGAGGCAATTGAATTTTTCAGGCCTATCATCCATGATGAAACACAAGAGGGAAAATAAATTTGTCAATTACACAGCACAATTCCTGGAAATCAAGTGAATATATGCACATAAAACTGATGACAAATGTTGTATTTTAAAAAATTACACACTATATGTTACTCTCATATGTAGTCAAACAAGAAGTTAAACTGATCTAGAGTTGTTGTCTTACTCATATAGCAGCAATATTGTAGTGTAAAAAGAGTAAACTATTTAATTGGGCTGCTGAACAAAAGGGGAAAAATATAAATAGTGGGAGAAAATACATGTTCAAGAGAACAGACTGCAGAAGAACCACTCCTTTTTTGCTTTCAGTTAGACTTTCCAATATCTCTAAGGCCAAAATGGAATTTTTCTTCCTTATCTGTTCATGATTTTCACCTTTTTCAAAACTGTGGGTCACCTTATGATCAATTTCCATATACTGGTCACCCATAGGGACTAAACATGATCTTTCACTAGTGGATACTTGTAAACCCCAGTCGTTTAATGTGCTATCAATCAAAGCAATGATAATGCTGTAAAAGAACAGCACAAAGATATGTCCCAATTCCAGATCACGGATTTTATATGTTTCAGAAAGCTGAAGTGCAACATCAATAGAATTTATTATCCTGCAAGACAGGAAAGCTATTGTTAGAATTAACATAATTGACCAATATCTCCATCAGACCATAAATTGAGCAAAATACCAAGATTAGAAAAAAGATAATATAATCACTTTAAAAAGATAACCGTCTGTAACAAAACCTTCAATTCAATTTTTAACGTGTAAAATTTTTCAAATGTAAGAATGCTCCTATAAAAATAAAGTGCATGTTGCAAGGCAGCCCTTTAGGATCCCAAACACATTAGCAGCACCTCAATTCTTAGCCTTAAGAAGGAAGTCCAATATTATAATGATAATGATAATGGTAATAACAAAAACAACAATGGTAATAGTAACTCGTCCAACACCTAGCATTCACCAAAAGCTAAAAAAACACAGTAAAACTGAAAACAACAACAGAACAACGTATAGGAACTAGGAATATTGTCAAAGTCAAACCAATCCAATCAAGTACCACACATTACAAACACGATAACAAAAAAGCCCTTTATAGGCAAGTAAACCCACAATATGCAATTATTATCAATTTCACTAAATGCTACCGTCCAACTGCATAATTAACATGTTTAAACCCATTGTTCACTTACTAAACTCTGAATTTTCTAACAATGAGGCTAATCATGTTTTTACTCCATGCATGCATTTAAAACTAGATAGTTATCTGCATTCTCCAAACAAGGTAGTAATTAGAACCACAACATACTAGAACCTAACATGAACAATTTTAAAAAATAAATAAATAAAATAAGGGTTCAAACAAGTAGATTAAAAAAAATTACAAGGTAATACATGCATTGAAAACTAACAAAACTTTCTCACATTCAAAATTCCAAACACAAGAACATTACTTGAGCTTCGTTGAAGGTGTTTCCACAGTGGCGGGATCGAAGGTGAAGGCGTGTTGCACTAGTAGTGCAAGGAAGAGCGCGTGAGCCTGAGGGTGAGAATGTCGGTGAGGAATGACCCTAGAGGAGAGTAGAGAGAGTAGCTGGAGAGGGAATAAGAGTCGCGAAGAGAGCGCGTGGTGAAGAAACTTCCAGAGCCAAGGGTGGTTGTTATCGAAGCAGAGGTGTGAGACGAGCAGGTGAGCCAAGTCGGGACTCGGCAGGTGGAGTCGGAGGGAGTTGAGGAAGTCGACTAGTTCGATGACGCACGCGCCGGGAGGGCGGTGGTGGCGGCAGCAGTGGTTGAGGAAAGTCACAACCGTTTCCTTGGTTTCTTGGTCCATTTTCGGGTCGGTTCCCGTGACCATGGCCATTGGTGGCGCTTTGCGGTGCTATTTCAGAGACGTGGGTTTACTTTCTTAAGTGTATACGGTAAATTATTGAAATTAAAAGATTAGTTGTTGGATATATTACCTAAAAAAAAATAATAATACCTAAAAAAAAACTAGTTGTTGGCAGTTGCGGTTGATATAAACGTGGATCAATTTTTTAATTTTTATGGTTTTTTAAAAAAAAAAAAAGAAAATAAGGATACGTTTTGGGGCTAATTTAAAAAAAAATATTATTTATATATTAAAATTAATCACAATATATTTGTGTATTAAAAATAATACTTGTACACTATTTTTAATATATATTTTATATTTTAAAAATATTATTTATATATTAAAATTAATCATTATGTATTTATATAAATATATGTATTGTTTAATTTATTTTTAATGTATATTTTATATTTTAATATGTATTTTGTATTAGTTGTTGATTTTAGTATATACTTAATATGATTATTTGTGTATAAATAAATATATAGTTTAATTTATTTGTAATATATATTTTATATTTTAAAATATATTATATATATTGGTGGTTGATTTTTATGTATACTTAGTATGGTTGATTTTTTTGTATAGATGAAAATGATGTGATATGCATTATTATTGAAAGGGTTAAAAATTATTTGAGTGCCATTAAGTTATTGAAAAAAAAACAATAGAAAAGGATTTTTTTTTTTTTTAAGCATGTGTGGTAATTTTTTAATAATAAAAATAAAAATATTAAAAAAATAAAAAAATTTAAAAATTATAATTTATATATTTCTTTTAATTACTTAAAAAAATATAATTTTTGCATAATAAATAAATAAAAAAATATTTTTATATTACTGTACTTAAACATAATTGATAAATAAAAAAATATTTATATAAGATATTTAAATATAATATTATTTTTATTTTTCTACAAATTTTTAAAATAAAAATTTTAAAATTTTTTTACTAAAAATTCATCCAAAAAAGTCTTTAGTGTTTCTTTTTAATATGAGGTTTTTTTTTTTAAATTGTTATATATTATACACATTGAACATTTCAATTTGTGGAAAGGCAAAGAGAAAATAAAATTAGAGGGTCCAATTTCATTTTCAAATTTTTTTATTTTTTGAAAATAAAAATTAAAAAGTCCAATTTTTTAATTTTTATATTTTTTTAAAAATAAAAATTAGAGGATTAGATTTTAATATTTTAACTTTTTTAATATTTAAAAAAATCAAATCAAAGGATCTAGATTTAACTTTAATAATATTTAATTTCTCAACATAAAAATCGAAAAGCCTGATTTTTATATTATAATATTTTTTATTTTTTAACAACAAATTGGATCCAAAGATTTGAGAAATTGCTATATTAATATGTTACACTTTTCTACATCATACTTTACATTATATGTATGTCTCTTTCATTCTAAAATTAAAAAGCGTACGTTTTGACCTATGTTTTTATTTCATCCATTTATAAAAAATATCCAAAAGTCCAGTCAATAGTAGATTTACTTAGTAAAAATTGTTAATTCTTTATGAAAATACTAATTTATTCTCATTTTATCCCTTATTTCCCTATCTGGCCCACGCCACCCAATCTCACTGTCACCATCCAACTTCGTTGCTACCGTCCCTCACTCACCGTCAACAACATCATCAATATTGCCATTTGCATCATAGATAAACCATCACACCTCATTCTACTATTATCTCCTCTCATCCTCTCACTTATTGCCATCATCATCGTCATCATTGTCATCATCAAGATCATTGCCAACACCATCACACTCCATCCTACCATTTTTATCATACCTCGCCCCATAGATGTTGTCCTTAACCTATTGCCACCATCCTAACTTCTATCGCCAAACACGCAACCTAACTTCATAACCATCGCCACCCATTAAAAATATCATTACAAGTGATAGTTACGGATTGCAGTTAAGGTTTGTAGTGGTTGTGGATAACAATGATAATAATGATGTTGGCGTTGATGTTGGTGATGATCAATAAAGAGTGATGCCAATAGATGAGGAGAGATGACAACAACAAGTGAAGAATGGTGACAGCAGGGTGGGGTGGGTGGAGTGAGGGATGATGGTGATGATAATAAATGAATGTGAGAGTAGAGTTAGTAATTTCATAAGAGAATCTGGGGATATATTAGTAATTTTATACAAAATTAATGGTTAATTATTGACTAAACGTTTTGATTATTTTGTCAAATAAAATATATATTTTAAAGCTCATTTCATCGTTACTATTTTTTAAAAGTCATTTGTTCAAGACCAAAATAACTATTTATTTGAAAAAATATATACAACTAAAATAAAAATGTTAGAAAGAGGCGATGCATCCATTGCAATTACATTCCGTAGATAAATACATAATTTTAGAAAAATAACTAATTTGATACTCAAAAGATCAATCAGCATGTTAATAAGTTAATCACAATGTATATAGAAGACTCAAACTCTACAAAGTGCTTTATGAATGATAGAAATATAGAAGCGGTCATTTAAAAGCTTCAAACAGGAATAGAAAATGTATATAGAAAATATAGCAACACTACAAGAAAAATATAGAGTACCGTTAGAAAATATCAGCCGGTATAAACCTCGCTGGTAAACATTTACCATCGTATTTATTACGTCCGACAGTAATTACCGTCGAATTTTCCGACAGAATATAATAAAAAAAACAGATCCTTCGTCGACGTTGACAATAACATTTGGCGCCACTTCATACGATTTCCCGCCATATTATCGGCGAATTTATCTGATACTGATACCGATAGAAATGTTATTTAAACTTTTTAAAAAAAATAATGGTATCGTTGGAATATTCCGACGGCAATTCTGACGGTAGTGTTTTTTTTTAATTTAAATTATCTTTTTCCGTCCATTTCTAGTGTACCCTAATAATTAACAATTGAAATAGTGCTTCAAACCTATTGTGAAATACGAAAAATTTAAATTACAAATATCAAATGATGGTAACTGAAATATCTGAAATAATACTAACTATATTACATTCACAGAACTATGTTTACATTAACTGAAACATATATTACAAATACGCAAAGTTTCTTAAAGAAATACATATCACAAAACTATGTTTACATTAACCCTAATCAGATTCATCATCTTCTTCCTCTGGTTCACCATTCTCGTCTTCCGATGTAGTTTTCTAATTATCATCGAACTCATCTTCCTCTTCTTCGTCGCCATTGACCCTGTCTTCTTCTTGAAAATCGTCGTCCTCTGCTGGAAGTGCGTCAGCATCTAGTCCAAGGTCAATGATGTCATCATCCATAACAGCAAACCGAAGGGAGATCAGCTCATTGGTATCAATCACCCTAAAACATAGCTGCTAAATTCTAAACCCTAAATCTTAAACAACAAATTCCAAGCCTTAACCCCCAATCCAAAATTCCTAAACCCTAACTGAAATCCTATACCATAAACCCGAAACTACAAACCTAAACAAAAAATACTAAATAAATAACCTTTAACTATAAACACTGACTCATAAATCCTAAATCATAAATCACACTTCCTAATCTATCAACAACAAACACTAATTTTATAACCCTAAACCCTAAATAATATCATACAGAGTAAAGTATTAATAAAGATATTTTGTATCACTTTTCTAATTAAAAATACTAAAACTTCAACAATCATTTTATACAATCCTTTAAATTAAAAAATTTCTACTACAAAATCCTCATATTTCAAAATGTCAAATCTAATAATTTAATGAGTCAACGACTTTCTATTATTTTATACCAGTGACGACCTAATGCCACGATTCTCATTCAGACCATTACTACATTTTTTTCTCCTTCAGCCAACCAAAAACAAGCAAATACCTCCATTACCAAAAATATGGAACCTTTTAGACTAAAAAGCCCAAATTCATAATGACTTTCATTAACACGTAATCCCTTATCTAATTTTGACATCATGTCCAACACCTGCTACAACTTCAGCGAAAGGAGCAAGACTCTGCCAGATGCTGCCTGCGCATGTGAAGACACTACTGCCACACGTCACCCATCTAGTTGGTCCACGTCATTTTATCACGTGCTGAAAACTAATCGTTTTATTATAGTAGCAATGACCTTTTTTCTATCCCACACACTATTTGTCTTGATTGTGATTTGTGACCAATATTATAAAGAAGGCCAGTGCTAATGTGCTAAAGCCAAATTTCTTCTGCAGGTGAGGAAAAGCCGTGGAATGGTGGAGTGGACGATGTGTGGCAATGCTGTGAAAGCACGCAGAGACAGTGTCTGTAATCAGAATTGATGATGCAGGGAATTTGTCGGCAATGGATTAACTAGGGGAGGATGATTACAAGTTAATAAAGATTAGTAGAGAGTTTGGCTTTTTGGCAATAATGGAGTACACATTTTTGGTAACCCTAGGTTGTTTGTGGATTATTTAGACAAAGTAAATGTTAAACTTGTTGTTTTTGTAGGTTGGACTGGATTGTTATGATTTTTTGTTGATCAACAGACTTTGGTTGGAGGCATTGAGAAAAAACAAATAATAAATATGTTTACTGTTTGAAATTAAAAAATAATGTATTTAGTGTTTAGTTTACACCTAAATAGATGTTTTAGCAACTCACCAAAAAAATAGATGTTTTAGCAGAAAAATAATGCAAAATATGTCTATTAGAATGTATAATTTTTAATAGTATAATTTTATTCTATGACATAACTAGTGCAACGGAGACTTGGCTCCAAGCTAGGGGTGTTTTCTTGACACCCCCACCCCCAGCCCACGGTTGGGTCTACTAGGGAATGCGATGATTGTGAGTGGAAGTTCTTTGTCGACACAGCTGCATACAATGCAAGTACGATCATGTCATGGTACACGGTTAGAGGTAGGGGTGTTCAAAAGTGGTCCAGACCGAACAAAACCGACCAACTGAATCAAAAAACCGAAAACCGAATAAATCAAAAACCGAAAAAATAAAAAAATTCATGTTTATCTATTTTTTCTACGATTCGGTTTGGTTTTCAGTTTTAACACTGAAAATTTAACCGAACCGAACCGGTCAAATAAAAATCCTAAAAAAACCATTAGACCACCAACCCATTGCCATTACCCCACCCCCAAATCAGATACACTCAAAGAAACTCTAACCTAGTGGCGCTAAAAGAAACCCCTCCCAGGCTCCCAGCAGCACCGAATCATGCCCCTCCCACCAGTGCCGAACCCCTTCATCCCATCGTCGCTCACCACCGTGCGCTCACTAGGTAATCATTCTCTGGCTCACTCTCTATCTTCTCTTTCTTGCTGATTACCTCACTCCCTCTCTCGTTTTAGTGTCGAAGAAGGTGCGTGTAACTATGATGATGATGATGAACAACAATGGCCAAATGAGACAGAGAAGGTATGTTTCGTTTTTCCTAAATTTGGTTCTCTGAATTGGGGAGGTTCTGCAATTATAGGATTTTTAATTTTGGGAGTTTTAGCTTCTAAATGTATCTTGTTTCTGATTGTTAGAGAAGGTATGCTTGTGATTGTTAGGGTTCTAGGTTCTAATTGTTAGAGAAAGTATATTTAACTGCATTTTATATATAATTAAATGCTGGATTTGAGATTTGTGTGCTATAAAACTGAATGCCCTGGTTTTGATGGCCAAACTTGCTTCACCTGTAATCTATGTTTGTTTATTAATTCCATGAACCATCTGTTCTTCTTCATTACTTATTAGTGTTATATATTGTCATTAACTAATACCTTATGAACCATGTGTTGTTTTCTCTGGTTGAGATGATTTACTGAAATTTTATTCTAGCATTTTAGCTCTTATGAACTATGTGCTGATTCATTACTTATTTGTTACATTTTTTTAGATCACACACTGCGATATTTGTTATGCTGATGTAGTTGGCTAGTTGCCATAAGGAATTCATTTGTTGCCACAAATTACCCTATTATGCCTGGGTATATATATATATATATATATATATATATATATATGGTCTTTTAATAAATAAATAATAATGGTTAGTTCATAATCCAATTTAGTCTTAAGCTAATGTGTGAGTTTTGTTACACATATTCTTATATGTGTTTATGTTTTGCTGAATTGTTAATACATTAGTCACTTTAAATAGTGGAATATGTAGTTCTTTGATCTATAACCAGGAAACATTAAGATATTTACTTCCTGCTATCATAATGATTTGAAACCAACGTACAAGAGTAGGACAATTGAAAGATTAATGATGAAATACCAATACTTTTATAGGAAGATCACTTTATTGGAATATTATTCAACTATCATTTATTGTTTTACTTGGTGCTTTGTTTCTGAAATTCTACAAAAACCTGTAAAGGGTCAGCTTTGAGTATATGACATATGAGATATTTAATATTTTTTACGATCTTATCATTTTTCACTAAATATATAGCATTGTTTTTACAGGGAAGGGGGTTAGAGATTGTAGTTCATGTGTAGGTGTCATGCTGGAACTTGCTCCTAGAATTTCTCAGTGGGCTCATGAATTAAAGAGAGGGTGTTATATTCTCTATTCAATATTGGCGAGGAGGAGGGTCTCAATGGTATTGGGAATTTATTTTTATTATGTTGACTGTTGAATTTTTAAACTTCTTTAATTGTCGTGTTTTAATTTTTTGTCATTGAATTTCATTGGATCAAGACTTTTGTTAGTTATTGCGTATTTGTGTTCTATGATTTTAATGTTATGACTTTGTGAAATGGGATGACAGATTTTTCTTTGAATTGATTAAAAAAATCGAACCAAACCGCACCGCAAACACCCCTAGTTGTAGGCAGACAGGCAGCGGCCGTTCAACAAACAAATCATCGCTCAAAGGTGGAGTACAATCGTTGATTACATTTAGACTTTTCTGTTGATGTCCATTTATTTTTGTAATGTGCATGTCTGTTTTCCTATTCTGAGTGGTCTATTGTGGTCCCTGTTGTTTCATTGCAGGGAAGGCGATTGAACGAGACATAACGGGGGTTGATTTCGTTATCACAAAGATATGAAAGTGTATTTTATTCGAGTTTGTTCCCAGTTATGTCTTGATTACCCGGTCTTTACCAGGCGTGAGTTTTACTCCCAAAATGGCAAGCAACTACGTGATTTTTAGGTTGTGCTTCAGTCTCAACAACATGGTATCAACTGGGTGGTAAATGGATGTTTCTTCGAGGACGAAGTGGAAGCAAGGCAAGATGCTACCTTTCAAATGCTGGAGAAGGTGTTGATTATGACGGGAAGGGCAATTTGCAATAGCGTGTTGATGGTTTAGAAAGATAGGTATCCACCCCACCATACCACAAAATTCGCACGCTTCAGGATGAGAACCATAGGATGCAGTCTGAGCTCGAGATGTTTCACGAGATGTTTGAAGAGTAACTGTTAGATTTAGTTTAGATTATTTTATGTTGGATTAGAGTTGGTGGTTTGGTTTATGTTGTTAACTGTGTTTACGTTATGTTAACTGAACTTGTTTGGTGCTTCATTTTCAACTAAGGTGTTTTGTATGCAATCATGCTACTTGTTAGTCACCATGAGTATGTTTGTATAACTGGTGTATGAAGTATAATTATAATTATGTAAAATTTTTGTAAATTTTAATATGACTTTCGGTTCATTTCCTTTGATCTTTAAAATTTTTTTCAAGAAATCATTCAAATATAAAGTTGACAAAACTTGATGCTGAGACATTTAGCTTTAAGTTCATTTTCCTAGGAGTTCAGTTCAGTAGCCATGTCACTCTTTCTTTGAATTTTTTAACATGTCACTCTTTCTTTGAATTTTTTAACATAGCTACGTGGGTGAAATTAGAAAAAAAATTTGACAATCCAGCCATTATATCTTTGTCAGCCACATGCCACGTGTGTTTGATTAAAAAGGGTTGGTATATAAATGACAGGCTTCCCCAGCACGCATCCTTTGTTAGATGTATATTTTTTACTCCAAACAGCAGTGTCACCTATGACAATATCATTTTATGAGGAAAAAAAGCATGGAGAGCACTACGAAAGAAGGTCTGAATGCTCCATCATATGAGTCGAAGGATCATTCGGTGCCGACGGAGGAGCCTGTCAACGGTGTCGACGACTAGATCAAGAAGGAGTTGATTACCATAATAAGGGTGTATGTTCTCTTTATACATAAACCTACCAATGTACTCTATTGCATGCTACGAATGAATATTTTTTTTGTGATTTCTGTCATGAGGATTGTCATTTTGATTTGGTTGTTCTTTGGTGTACATCATCTAGTGAGTCGCGACGAGATCGTCATGTCCATTTTGAGCGGGCAAGCGAACTAGATCCAGGCCATCATAGAGCTATCACTCATGAAAATGGTGTCGGAAAAGGTAATGCGGATGTCTCTGGATCAATTCATGCTGAAAGGGTAGGCCAACCTTCCCATGCACTCCTTGCGCATTTGGTCGATTCCCAACATGAAGACTCAACAAAGGGTTTAGGCCTCGAATGGAAAAATATTCAAAAGTCAAATGCGATTGTGCAGTGCAGATCGGAGAAGCATAAGGCTAGTAAGACTGGTCAGAAAGGTGCTTCAAAAGATAGTAAGAAGGAGGTTAAACCTGCTGCACCCAAGGTTTGCACCATATGTTTTTCATACTGTTGTCTACTATTCGACTGTGTAGGCTTTAGTGTCAAACTATGTTGACGTATTATTGGTTGCGACATATTTTTTCTTTAACCATTCCAGAGAAAGCTGGAGTTCCATGAAGAGAAGATTCTGATTTTGGGGAGTTGAGGAATATGAGACAACATGGTCATGGATCTCCGTTCACATTCTATACACATACCGGTTGGCAGATGACATCAGAAGATATGCCAAAGGTAATATGTTTGAAAAACGTTCGTCTCCGTTCGTATTAAATCTTTAATGGTGATGATTTGTTTATTTTTTGTGGAACTTTATGTTATCAGCTCTTGTATACTATTTATTTGTTATCTCAAAACAAAAATAACAAGTCTTGCATGTTCAACAAGTGTTTGGAATAGGCTAGCCCCGAGTTTTCAATCATATGTAGTTCTCTATGTTTTTTATGACGACCTATATTCTTCTGGCTATAGATCTAAAATATACTGGTTCTGTTGGGCCCAAAAAATATGTCATTTTTTGCTACTAAACGCTTTTATGACGTTCTTGTTTCAGTTTTAAGGAAATATTTTAGGCCTGATATTTACGTTGTTATCGGACTGGTTATGTTGGGCTGTCAAAAATGCATTAGTTCTCCACTTATGACCTTTATTTATGGATGTGGTTCTGTTGGGCCTAAACAATATAATTTTGCTCACCAGAAACCTCTTACATGGGTTTAGCATTTTTGGGCATAAACAAAATTTTCTTCTTCCACCGGTAACCTTTTGTAGTGAAGTGGTTCTTCTGATATTTCATAAAAATATATTTCTTGTCTCTGTATGCAATTTCTTTTAGTTACCTAGCTCTACTAGGCTTAAACAAAAACTTCATTCCCTCTATTAGTGACAATTTATTTACTTAGAAATGGTTACTTAGATCAAGGGTATGTTTGGCCTAAAAAATTTCTTTTTGACTCGAAACATTTGTTTTTTCCCACCGAACTAGCTGTGTTTGGGGGAGAGGGGGGACCTATTCAATGGTATATCTTTCTCGGTCCAAATAAATTAGAAATCATAGATATTTAAATGAGAGTGCAGTGCATGGATATCTCTTTCTGGCCCCCTCCCGGAATGCAATTCTTTGGCCATGAACTTGTTATACCTGCATATGTGTTTGATGAAGGCTTAGATCAAAGGTACGGCCTGCCATGACTTCACATAAATTCAACATTTGTATTTCAAGTGTTTACATCCATTTTGCCTTCTACTACTACTCTTGTGATAACATGTTGCCATTATTCGTAGCGAGATACTTGTCCAAAATGACCACTGTGTTGGCAACAAAGAGGCTTTGTGGACACTAAGACCTGGAGAAGATATTGTTGATGATGTAATCAATCTTGTAGTTGCGATGTTGACGGCAGGGAAGGACCAGCATCGATGGTGGCTTCCTACGACGTTTTTCGTAAGTATTCCTTTAATTCATGATACACGTTATCCAAAATATGGGTAACAAAGTTCATTGGTACTTGTTATAGCAAATTGCACTGAACTCGAATTTTCATTACAAATCAACTATGGATTACATAATGGCTAAGTACATGGGCTTGGCATTTCAATTCATTTTTTTGTTCAACGATGTTGTTGAAGTTAGCTGCAAGGTTGTCGTTCGAATGTAGATCTATTTGTTTCACCAACGTTTGACTTAAAGATATATATTCCCCTTCATATTGGTCACCGTTGGTACTTGATGATATTGGACATGTGGGAGGAGAAGCTGGTATACCTTGATTTGCTAAAGCATAGCTCGAAATGAGAACGAAGGGTCAACCAAATGATAGACGTGGTAAGTAATATCCGCCACTATTGTGCTTTACAATACATGTGTGACCTTAGTCCTATTACATTAACCGTTGTGAATTAATACCTACAGGCCCATTTTATCGACCACATCCTTGCTGATAAGGGGTGCTATAAAAAGCAAAGTATCACCTCTAAGAAGGTTTCGGCTTTCAAGTCTTCGAGCCATTAGCCTCCCAACAAGTTGATGACGCGTAAGTTACAAATTACGTTGCTCGTGTTGTTATTGTGTTTCCATTTTTAAACATGCGTGAAATTAATATACTGCTCGTATCGCTTATTCATGGAATTTAAATTCTAAAGCATGATGGATTGTGGAGTATGGATATCACAATGGATGATCTTCAGCCACTTGTAGGTCTCTTATGAGTTGGAGGTTAAACTTATTTGATATCATAATCTTTTATTGTTGATTAATTTTGTTGTAGTCTTACATTGTTTAATTCCGTGACTAAATTATCATGTTAGGAGGTGATTGACAGCACCCAGATGGCATTGGCCATAGACCTTGTCATGGACAGTCACAACCCTATTACTAAGAAAGTGACTGAAAGGGATATGAGGTATTGGAATAGGTCAAATAGGACATCTTACAAGAAGAAAAAGAGACAAGTGAAGAAGGCCATCTCCCCTATGGGTCCCTTGAGCCCTTCCCTCTGATGGATTTAGTAGCTGCCATGGAGCCTAATATGCGGGTTTTTTTTTTTTGCTAGACCATACTTATAGCTGTCGTGGACCTCCTTTTGTTGACTATTTGGTTTGGATGAGACCTTCCACAAGTATTTTCCTTATTTTGGTAATCTACGTTGCCAGTTGGTATTTGGTGCACTTAGAATTTAAAGTTATAGGGGGAGTTTTTAAATTGAACGCAACTTCATCAAATGTATGCTCCCGTCTTGTAAATTCTCTCCTACTGTAGAATTTAGCCTAGAGCAGAGAATATGAGCAGATTTTTTGATATCTACTTGCTGTTTGATTGTGCATTATTTGTGTGGATTATGTTAAGTAAATGTTGTCTATTATGATGTTGATATTTATGATTTTTCAACACATATTTCCAGCTGCATTGAGATG
Organism: Arachis hypogaea; assembly: GCF_003086295.3. Lineage (NCBI taxonomy): Eukaryota > Viridiplantae > Streptophyta > Magnoliopsida > Fabales > Fabaceae > Arachis > Arachis hypogaea. Next base: position 121,588,003 of record NC_092049.1, on the reverse strand, counting down.
TTGGAGAAAGGCACATTTCCAGTTTTGCATTTTTAATTTCACAATGTGAAAATTAGGTGATACTTTGAAAATTATAAACTGAAAGCAACCGATGATATACAAGTAGTCCTATTACACTTGTTGTCTTGTATCTGTTACATGGATTTAAAGTTGTTTACCTTGTCTACCATTCTGGTTTACAGAATTATGATTTAAATTGGCACAATGGATGTGCTCGGACTTTTGTTACTAAAGCTATCAATACATCATCTCCCCTTTGATTCTTAATTGTTTACTTTTAAGAACAACCTAGACTTACAGTCAATTACATATGAAACCATAGTGTTGATACAACCACTTGATAACTTTTTTTGTTAAAATGTTTTAAATTTTGTGTCAGTTTGAAAACATATGATCATAACATGTTACTTCCATTTAATTTATTTACCTCAAATACATAACATGCTCAGTTTGCTCATCTAGAGAAAATTGCTGATGACACAAGCATTCCTACTTAGATGTGGAATACTAACAAACACAAAATAGAATTGGATTAAAAAGCCATAACGAAAAGACTCAATCTCACAAGTAACAAAATCCTATTTTGCAAGTTTTTGTCACCATGTGTTATGACCGGACCATGGCAACTGTAACACAATATTTAAAGAAGCAACATATGTTAACAAATATCCACAACATCCAGTGTGGAAACATAGTTTTCTCTGGCATTAATTCAACATATGTATTGCTGGAGTTAGTGCATAGAGATTCCTGAAGCACTATCACTCATTTTAGATACCTCCACACGGATGCCGCAAGGGATCTTCTATCATTCACCGTTTACTAAAACTAACCACGTAAACAAAAAACTGAAGTAATCTACCTTAACAGTCTATAAAAAAGCAAATTGAAATAATCTAGCATAATGTCATACTTTCACAATATCCCCACTGTTCATGGCATCAGTTGTAATGTTCAAAATTTTTTCAGATGACTTGCTAGCCTTTTGCTGACTCTGAGTATGTCATGCATCATCTACGTGGACATCCATATTCGTCACAAGATGGTAGAAAGGGCCTTATCTTATACAGTGCTCAAAACCAATCCGGGTTTGAAGGTTTTATTCCTCACATCAAAGGCGTAAGGAATACGAGGAGGCCACAAGCATGCTACCTCCTTAATCTTGCTACAGTGGTCGTTGTAAAACTTTGTTGGAAGGACAAAATTTCTGCTTCAGATATGAATATGTCGAGTCTTGTCCCCCTCATTTGGCCGAAACCCAGATTCTTCCACATCTGAGTTCTCCACCACTTCAGCTAGTTTAGGTAGAACCACATTAGACGCGTGACATTGAACCTAACCAAAACAAATATGGAATTGACAAAATTAAAATTTATCAAGCCCTTTCATCATTAATTTAGGCAAAAACATTATATTGTTCAATTCCACCTCCTAGTATTACTAAAATACACAGAGAAATACTTAATTAGCAACCTGCACCTCAAATTATTATTAAAAGGTCCAGAGAAATACATTATTACCAACTTTCTTGCCCTATACCTACTAACATAGACAAATTCCTTTTCTACTAAGTTAGGTAAACAAACCTTTTCATTTTCTGTTGGTGAGGATCCTTCGAACCCTAAGTCTGCTTCCTTCTCATCCTCCTTTGGGTCCACCTGCATCTTCATTTGACAGTTTTCAATGCAATGTCGCTTCGTGTCTCTGGCTTTTCGACACCTACTGCACCGCCTCTTTTTGTCACTCAGGTTTTTAATCCGGGGGGCCCTTTGGTCTTAACTACATCCTTCACCTCAGAACTTTCTTTTGCCTTTTCCGACGGACCCTTCGGATCGCATCTAACCTTAATTTGTTGACATAAAGCTTGTATGCCATTCATCGCTGTATAAAACAAAGTCGGGTTCTGTGCAGCTACAAACGAAAACCACTACGACGCAGAGTGCAATGCACCGTGATGTAATAGAAATTCCCTCTCACTCCACTCATCAGTTATTGCTTCACCATTGTTATCCAATGACATAGCATCCTTATGCCACCTCTTCAGTACCAATCCTGACAGAATTTCCATCGCATGCTCATGTTTCAAAATGAAGAACATGTGGCGACATGGGTAACCCTTTCGCAACAAAAAATGGCACGAACATTCAAGCCTATTCACCACCCTATCGTACAGTACCATTAGCTACCTACTTGGAATGCCATATTATTCGATTGTGTACACCATAGTCGTGGACCGTCGAACCTTTGCAACAAAGTCAATTGCACCGACACCTACAAATTCCCTCCTCACTTCCAAAAATAACTCTCATGTGTAAACAGTTACAACAAACCGCTCAAGTGAGTCCAAGCAAGTCGTGATCACTGGGTTGATGTGAATGGACCTGAAGTGGGCATCTAACTCAATATTTCGATACTTTTGTACCATCAATTTAACATTTTGCACCATCTCAAGGACACTGTGCCTTGAATTAAGAAACTTTTTGACATTCGCATTAATCCCTTCACATCGAGAAGTTGTACGAAACTCGACATAGAATTTGTCTTTTAAGTATGCATTTACCCACATTCTCCGCTTATTATAAGTTTCCTTAGCCCAAAAACTATCATCAAGTCCATATTCTTCAACAGTTGTATGCCATTCTGCCTCAAACTCTTCTATCTCCATATTCGAATACAGCCACATAGTGAAAAGTTGTTGTAACCCTCCATCTTTCACATTTGAAGTCAATTTCTTCTCCATATGCCATGCACACAACCGATGTGTGGCCTCTGAAAACACTGCCTTGATTGCTGCCCTCATTGAGTCACACCCGTCTGTCATTATCACCGATGGCTTCTTGTTGCACATGCCCTCCAACAGATTTTCAAGCAACCACGTGTATGATCCAACGCTTTCATCCAACACTAATCCAAACCCAAATATAGTTGTTTGCTTATGATTGTTCAAACCAGAAAAGATTACCAAAGGTCTCCTGTATTTGTTTTTCTTGTAAGTCGAATCGAAGGCAAGCATATCACCAAAGTGTTAGCAATCAACTCGGCTCCCACCATCAGCCCAAAACAAGTTTGCTAACATACTCTCGCTGTCAAATTGTACCTAGCCATGCACATCGGATCCGACACCGCTATTCCTTCCAAATAGATTATTGCGGCATTAGCGTCTCCATGAAAAATCTTCTCCCGCTTAGTCTTCTCGATATAGTTATAGGCATCATTTTTTGTGAAACCCATTAGAGAATACCCCCAGCTTGCCCTGCCATATAACCTAGGATCTTGGATGCTAGGACACCATGTATCTGCATGCCATTAATCTGTGCCTTAGCCGATGTATTCATTTTTCTGAAGCTGTTGATCATAAGAACCATCCTCATAAGAGTTAAATCACAGTTGTGATCTAATATAACTTATCTAACCTTCCAAATTTTATTGACCTCATCCCATAGGATTAACAGCTTCGCCTCATAATTTGTGTGCTTCTCCGATCTTTGGTCCCTCTTCCTGTCAAGCCTTTCATAATGTTTGCGCTGTCTCAGCCCTACTTTGTTGTAAAAAAAACCTCCTCCTAATCACCCTTCCATCATCATCCTTTCCCGAGTGACCCTTGCGAATAACGAAGCCATGACATTTGTCGTATCTTTTATAAAACTCATAGGCTGCTTCATCAGTGCGGAACACCTTCCTCATCATATCAGCTTCGGTCAACATTAGCACGTCTCCATGTTTAGTGACTTCTCCCTCCACGCCTTCATCACAACTGTGAGCATTAACGTCTCTAGTTAGTGTCTCGTTTCCTTTAGAATGTATTCCACCACTAGCGTCCTCTTGAACTCCAGCACCTCTGTTAACTCCATCATGTAGTTTAGCCTCCATGCACACAATTACACCAGTGGCACAAATCACCTTTACTTGCACAAATCAAATGGCAAAGTCAAAATATTCAAAATCCAATAACATCAAATACACACTATCCTCTACAATGTGAAATAAAATGCATTTACTACACCAACTAACACTGATTTTGAGTTCTTTACTGCTGCAATAACAAAACTGAATATAAATTCTGCAGAATCCATTAACTAGAGAAAAAGAGTTAAAATTCTTATTTTTAGAACTTAAAACTAACATTTCATTGTATTGAAACCGAACTCAATAATTATCAGCATGTATAACTCCTATATATAGTGCTAAACACCCTGCTACAGTGCTTTGCAGAAGCTAAATTTGACTAATTTTACTCCTACTAACCAAGCTTATCTGCCCAAACAAACTAATTACATAACATTCCTCAAATAAGAGTTAACATTTTAAATCATGCCTACATAATTGTAACAACTAAAATCAGCACAACCCGCATTAGAGATAAAAAGACAGCAACAAATTCATTTAACAACTACTGACTTCGGTAATTTAATATAAAACTATCTTGCACAACTATGAACAAAACAATTCAAGAAATCCACTAGAAAATATTCTTTATAATCTCTAATTTAACTCTACTAACCACTTCATATATACATATATTGAATTTGAAATAAACTTTACCCCTTTCCTTTATGCTACATACACTACCCTAACTGTCAGTAAGTAGCACTATGGCACACCACAACAATTAAATAATTAAAAAAATGCATACAAGACTATCATCTTCTCTCCTACATGCTTACCGATCAATGTTCCTTATGCTTCCCAAGATGTGAACTCCCCGTGCAGCTTCTAATGGTCTCGCCGAAACCGTCAACCTTCGTCACCTCCTCAGACCTTTCGCCGAACGCTCTTACAACAACAAAGACAAGTAGGCCTTTTACATTAACATATAGTATAAGAAACCACCTTCTTCCTTAAAGCTTGGTTCCTTCTGATTTTTACTCTCTCTCGCTCAAGATTGCCCTAACAATTTGATTTCAGACTTTACTCCTTTTTTTAAAAAAAAAAACATAATTATAACTATTGTTACTATTATTATCATGATTTATTTTCTCGGACTTTACCTTTATTTATGTCAACATCCAACATTTGTTGGGCCCAAAAAATGTCATACCACACATTTGTTGGACTTCCAAAAAAAAGCCCAACATAATCATCATCATTAACAAAACATTCCTGTCACTACTACATAATTGACTTTTACTAACATTTAAAAAATATTACCAAATCATATTAAAATGTTATCTATTTATATTAGTAAATTTTAACAAATGTTAAATATACCCTATGTTACTAAAGAGTTTTACTAACATTTTTCTAAAGATTTAATAACATTTAATAAAAATGTTACAATAGATCTTCTATAGTAATATTATGAGAAATGTTACAATAGACTTTTCTTAGTAACACTTAAAGAAATGTTACAATAGATATATTTTGTAACACTTAGAAAAATATTACCATAGATATTTTTTGTAACACTTAAAAAATATTACAATAGATATTTTATGTAACACTTAGAAAAATGTTACCATAGATATTTTTTGTAACACTTCAAAAAATGTTACCATAGATATTTTTTATAACACTTAAAAAATATTACAAAAGATTTTTAGTAACATTTTTTTAGTTATATTATACTATTTTTATTTTATATTATACATAATATATAACTATACTAAAATTAATTACTACAACATGAAATATTTCATTAAATTCACAAATTCACAAAATAAAATTTTTATAGCCTCTTTCATTAATCAATAATGATGGTTGTGGTAGGCTTAGAGAAGGGGGGGTTGAATCTATGCCTTCCTTTTAATTGTTGTTGTTACCCTTTTAAAACAGATTTGTAATTCTGATTCTGTTTTAACTTAGCAGCGGAAATTTATGAGACAATTTATTTTTGTCTCATGAATATCAGAAAACAGAACACAGCAGAGAAGAGAAAAGCTAACACCAGCATGTATCCGGGTTCGGTTGCCTTGTGCTATGCAACCTACATCCAGTCTCCTCCACAACTATGGAAGAATTTCACTATAGTTAACAGTATTACATACACCAATAACACAGGATTGACCCAATCCTTTCACACTCAAGTTCTAACCTAACTTGACATTGGCTATGCTAATACCTAACTATACCTCTTAGTGCTAACCCAACTAAGAAAGGGATACCTCACAGGTACAAGATACAAGACATGAACACACCTAAAGAAATCTGAAAATAACTCTAGGCTTTTCTCTCAAGTGTTTCACTCAGCCTTTTTTCACTCATGGCTTTTACTTGAGTTTTCTCACAATGCCTTTTCTCACTAGAAATTATAGAATGATAAACATTGAAAAGAACATTACAATCAGTAAAACATGAAGGAGATTGACTTCATCAACAGCCTCTGTGCTATGCGAAAAACCAGATTAGCAAGTCTCTGATTCAGTTCTTCATACTGGCGGAATGCACCTTTGATTAGGTTACACTGTCCAGTTAGTTGAACTTCTTCAAAGAGCTCTCTCAGAACAATAACCTCTATTCACTGGTTTTCTCTCCTTAGTTTCTGAATGAACAGCAAACTTCTTATATCTCCTTGCATGTGGCTGAGTTCTTCTTCCAAGGTCAACACCTTGAGCCTTGAGCTTCACCAACCCACAAGCTTACTTTTTCTTCTCAAGCATCAAAGTAGAACCTTTGCTTCTGACTTCTCCAACTTGACCGAAAGCCACAAAACAGTAACAATAGAAATCTTCTTATGGTCAACTTGATCTTAGCCATTGAAAAACTACTTGGTCCCCAAGTATCATTTGTGACCGTAGATGTGAAGCAGAATAGGGCAGAGACCAACTTTTCCTTCAAAGCCATTTTCGGGTAGTGCAGAGAGTTGGGAAGAAGGGATGAAGATTTGATGCATGCAAGATGAGATGGATTACCTTTCTTAAGCTTGATTTAGCTTGGGATTTCTGTTTTAGCTTCTGTGCTTCAAGCTTCAACTCTCTCTCTCTTGCTTCTTTGGTTAATGGCTTATGGAAGAAGCTTTTCTTTTCTTTCTCTTTCTTGCTTTTTCTGAAGTCTTGATGTGACTTGATTAGAGAGGAGAGAGACGTTGCTCTTGGTTCATCAAAAGATGGTGGGAAATTGAAAAACAATTGAACTTGGATCGGGTTCTTCTCTCTTTAGCCCGTGGTGCCTTGCTATGCTTCTTTGATGAATTTGTTTGAGATAAATGGCTTGGGCTTGATCTATTCATCCTTACCATTCAGCCCATTAGCCTTGTTTTGTCATTCATTCAACTTGGGCTGCTTAAATTGAATTATGGCCTGCAGCATAACATAAATAATTAGCAATGTATACTTATTAGTTAAACAACTCTAATTATTTATTTTGCCAAAAATAATGTTTGTCATCACTAATTATTTTAGTTAATTTCTCAACTCAACAATCTCCCCCTTGATGACAAACATAATTTAAGCAATAATCAAAAGGAAATGAGTTTGAGTCAGGTTTAGAAAAACTCCCTTTGATTTTATGTTGCTCCCCCTGAATCTATGCTTTCCTCTTTGTCCCTGTTTCACATTGTACTTAAAGAAAGCACAATAAAGAGTTATGTACAATATATCTTGTACAAGGGATATCAAATGAGCAACATCACATAATCAGCCCAACATCAAGTTATTACCATCAGCAAACAGATTCAGCATGTGAGAAACAAGTATTAATGCAGCAAAGATAAGTAACAAGTCTACTGTCCTATCCTATTGCTATTGCTATTTTACTCCCCCTTTTGTCATCAAGGGCGGATAAGAGCAACAAAAACAAAGTTATGCATCCTGCAGAAAAGAGTTAGAGCACAGATCAATGTACTAATTCAGTTGTCTAAAGAGCATCAGTAGTAAGAGTTATTACAGTCATCCAAAAAGAAATAGTTCAAAAGTAGCAAAAGAAGCAGAAATCATGAGACAAAAAGAGAGCAGCAGCAGTTTTTATGAGACAAATCCTAGGCATCAGAACCATTCCCTTCCGAAACAGCATCCTCTTCAACATCAGTGGCAGCATCTTCATCATTTTGAAGGTTATCAATGAAGGTCATCAGTACAGCCACCCTATCCCTTGACTTCTTCAGGAAGTTCTCATGCTTGCTAGCCAGCTTCCTTTTCTCTTTGCTCAATTCAATCAAGTGATTCGATTGAGAGACAAACTCTTGAGCAACATCCCTGACCACATTCAGCTGAGTGGATTTCTTCCCAGTGGAAATGGAAGTACCCTCAGTGGACGGAGCAGTAGAATCATCTGGAATGAACTCTTCATCATCATCATCTAGAACCACTCTCTCAGATCGAGTTGGTCCTTTTTGCTGTTTCACTGAACCACCTCCCTTTAGATATGAATGTCTATTTTCATATTTCTCATTGGTCAAGTCAACACCAAAATACTCAAAAATACAAGTTAGAAACATGCCATAAGGAAGAGCTTTGTCCTTTTCACTTCTAACAGAGTCAAACATGTATCTAACCATCAAATATGCAAATGAAATTTCAGTTTTGGTGAGAAGGGCATATAAAACAAGAGTATCAGTGTAGGAAACCCTTTGATATGAGCCGCTTTAAGGCAGAATAATATGATTGACTATTCGGTGCAGTTGAGAACGCTCATATCCTAGGGCTTTGTGAGTGGGTGTAATGCCATCTATTAAAGAGATATGTTCACAAATACTAGCCAGGGCATCATTGTAAGAAACACCAACTCCTTCATCCCACTTAACTGACGTGTAGGCACAGGGCCCAACATCAGTATACTTCAAAGCATCACTGACGGTCTCATTGTTTAAAACGATATCTCGGCCCTTGACATACGAATGAGCAGTGCCCTCATGATAAGTCATGTTTGCATAAAATTCTTTGACCAACAAGGGATAAACAGGTTTTTTGATATAAAAAAGGTGATTCCAGTCCAGAAAAATCAAGTTATCAACAAAAGGAAATCCTTTTCTTTTCAAAGATGGCAAATCAGCGAGAAAAGAGGGACATAGGGTACGATACTGGATAACCTTCTCATAAAAATCATTGTTCATGGCAGATTTGAATCTATAAGGGTTATAGTTCGAATGAGAAGTCAAAAAGTGAGCTTTGTGATCAAAAGGTCCAATGTCTGGTTCTTTAACATTCTGGAGAGGGACTCGAGTGTTACCTCGTTGAGAGCGCATTGGAACCGACCTGGATTTTGGTTGAGATGGTTCGGGTATGGGTTCCTCAGTCGCCTGACGTTTGCCTTTGGAGGAGCCAGGCTTTGCTGAACTAGGTTTTGAGGAGCCAGGCTTGGAAGGTGTGGCCTTTGGTGGTGGCGTCGGCTTGGCAGAGGCAGGAAACCTTGGAGTGTTTTTTGGTCCGAGCCATGGGGTCACAGCGATAAGGAGAGGTAGGAGGAGAAGGAGAAGGGGTAAAGGTGCGGTCTTGAGAGCGAGTGGATGGCTTTGTGGGTAGCTTGAAAACCTTCTCACGAGGAGCCCTTTTTGCAATGGTTTTCTTCCTCATTTGGTTAGTTTCAATTTAAGAAGAGGAGAGAGTAGTAAGGGTAGTGGTGAAAACCGAAGTGATGGAGAAGGAGTTATGGAGGGAAGAGAGGGAGTGTTGGTAACCGTACCCAAAAAGCAAGTTTCCAAAACCATGCAACTGCATCACCATTTGAAAAGACTTGAAAAGACATGACCTCATTCAAGAAAGATTTTATTTGATTTTAAAAATTAATTTTAAAATTTTTAAAACAACAATATTAACCTGAAACACCTTTTTGGGCCAAAATTAAATCCTCTTGAAAATCTTTTGGGCCACAAAACCTTTATTGAAAACCTTTCATGAAACACATAAGTCATCAAAAACTAACACACAAGATTGTAACATTCATATTCGGGCCTTGAGGTGATAAGAAATTAATGAAACGCATTTGGACCACTCTTGATCTGAATATTGAGGTTGGCCCAAATTGAGATTCATTTGAAACAAGCCCAGAACACGTTGACTTGAGGGAAACGTTCATCACCTGCCCAGAATTGTCTCATACCTGTTTATGAGACAAAAAGCTCCAGCAAATACATCAGTATTTTTCAAACAAGGAATCATAGCTCAAAATTCCTAGACAAGTCCTAAGCATGCAGAATCTATCCTCAGCTAATGGTTTTGTAAAAATATCTGCCAATTTCTCCTCTGATTTAACAAATTGAATGCAAATATCCCCCTTTTGGACATGTTCTCTTATTGAGTGAAATTTCACTTCAATATGCTTAGTCCTAGAGTGCAAAACTGGATTTTTAGAAATATTAATGGCACTCATATTATCACACATCAGGGGAATATTTTCAGCCTTTAATTTGTAATCAGCAAGCTGTGTTTTTAACCATAAAAGCTGAGAACAACAAGAAGAAGCAGCTATATACTCAGCCTCTGCAGTGGATAAGGCCACTGTTGGTTGCTTCTTACTTGACCAAACATTTAAGGACTTTCCAAGGAAGCAACATAAACCAGAAGTGCTCCTTCTGTCAACTCTATCACCAGCAAAATCTGCATCACAATAACCAACTGCAGAAAAATCATCAATCTTAGGATACCAAAGACCAAAATTGGATGTGCCATGAACATATCTAATGATTCTTTTAACTGCAGAAAGATGTGACTCTTTAGGTTTGGATTGGAACCTAGAACACAATCCAACACTTTGCACAATATCGGGTCTAGAGGAAGTTAAGTACATAAGAGAGCCAATCATTCCTCTATACCTAGTCTCATCAACATCTTTCTCAGTGTCTCCTTTGTCTAATTTAGAATTAGGATGCATGGGAGTTCCCATGGGTTTGGCATTTTCCATACCAAATTTCTTAACTAATTCCTTGGCATACTTCTCTTGATGAATGAAAATACCTTTTTCAGTTTGTTTAATTTGCATTCCAAGGAAGAAATTAAGTTCACCCATCATACTCATGTCAAATTCACTTGTCATGAGTTTTCCAAATTCAGAACAAAGGGATTCATTTGCTGATCCAAAAATAATGTCATCAACATATATTTGGACTAGAATAAAAGAATCATTAGAGTTCTTGATGAATAGAGTTGTGTCAGTGGTGCCTCTTTGAAAACCATTTTTCAAAAGAAAAGAACTAAGTCTCTCATACCACGCTCTAGGAGCTTGTCTTAAACCATAGAGAGCTTTAGATAGTTTGAAAACATGATCAAAATGCTCTTTATTTTCAAAATCAGGAGGCTGCTCCACATACACTTCTCTATCTATCACTCCATTCAAAAATGCACATTTCACATCCATTTGGTATAATTTAAAACCACAAAATGCAGCATAAGCCAAGAGAAGTCTTATGGCTTCCATTCGGGCAACAGGGGCAAAGGATTCATCAAAGTCGATTCCTTCTTCTTGGTCATATCCTTGTGCCACCAGCCTTGCCTTGTTCCTTGCAATGCTACCATCTTCTCCCAACTTGTTCCGGAATATCCACTTGGTGCCGGTCACTTTCTTTCCACTTGGCCTTGGAACCAACGTCCACACTTGGTTCTTTTCAAACTCAAGAAGTTCATCCTCCATAGCTTTAACCCAAGAAGGATCACTAAGTGCTTCCTTGACATTTTGAGGCTCTATTTGTGAAAGAAGGGCAATGTTTGAACCTTCATTTGCCTTTCTAGTGGAGGACCTTGTTTGCACTCCATGAGAGACGTCCCCAATGACAAATTCCTCAGGATAATTCTTCAAGAATCTCCATTCACGAGGTCTGGTGGACTTGGAGGCAGATTCAGTCACCAAGGGATTCTGTGTGCTGCTGTCTGCAGAATTTCCTTCAGATTCATGAGACAAAATGGAATTGTCTCTTGAATTTTCATCATTTGCTGTTTCTGGTTCAGCTTGACCAGAATTCTCTTTTCCATGATTCTGAGCAGTTTCATCCTCCTTTTGAGCTTGATTTCCTGCATCAACATCTTCCAAAATGCTTTGCACCAAGTTAGTATCACAGAATGTAATATGTATGGACTCTTCAATAATTCTAGCATCTTGATGACAAACCCTATATGCTTTACTAGTTGTGGAATATCCTACAAACAAACACTCATAAGCCTTTGGATCAAATTTTCCCAATTTTTTTTTGTTATTTAAAACAAAACATTTGCATCCAAAGATGTGCAAGTAATCTAAGTTTGGTGGGTAGCCTTTCCAAAGTTCATAAGGGGTTTTCTTCAAAAATTTCCTTATGATTTTTCTATTTAAAATGTGGCAAGCTGTGTTAACCGCTTCAGCCCAAAGGAATTTTGGAACATTGCTCTCACAAAGCATAGCTCTTGTCATCTCTTGTATGCTTCTATTTCTTCTTTCCACAACACCATTTTGTTGTGGTGTTCTTGGATAAGAGAAGTTGTGAGATATTCCAAATTCCTCGCAAAAGGATTCAAACAAATTATTTTCAAATTCAGTTCCATGATCACTCCTTATAGAAGAGATTTTCAAATCCTTTTCATTTTGAATTTTCTTGCAAAAAGGTTCAAAGGCCGAAAAGGCTTCATTTTTGTGTGCAAGAAATAAAACCCAACCAAACCTAGTGTAGTCATCCACAATTACTAAACCATAAAGTTTACCACCTAGGCTTTGAGTTCTTGTTGGACCAAATAAATCAATGTGTAGCAACTCAAGTGGTCTTTTAGTAGAGATGTCTTCCTTTGGTTTAAAAGAACTTTTTGTTTGTTTTCCCATTTGGCAAGCATCACAAGTGATGTCTTTGTCAAACTTTATCAAAGGAAGACCTCTTACTAATTCTTTCTTTACAAGTTTGTTTATTTGAAACATACTTGCATGGCCCAATCTCTTGTGCCATAACCACTTTTCAGATTCTTTAGAGTGAAGACAAGCTACATTTTGATTCTTTAGTTCATCAAGAGTAAGTCCATACATATTATTGAAACGCTTGGCAACAAACATCACTTCATTTGTATTTTCATTGACAACACAACATTCAAGCCTTTTGAAAACAACTAAATATCCCAAATCACACAGCTGACTTATACTCAAAAGATTGTGCTTTAAACCACAAACCAAAAGTACATCATCAATGAAAGTAGATTGCTCATTACCTACTTTTCCAACAGCAATGATTTTACCTTTACCATCATCTCCAAAGGTCACAAAACCTCCATCATACTTATTTAGTTTGATGAAGTAGGTTGACCTTCCAGTCATGTGCCTTGAACATCCACTATCCATGTACCACATGTCCTTTTTGTTCTTGGATGCTAGGCAAATCTGCATGATGAGTTTCAAGTAGCCTTAGGTATCCAAATTAATTTGGATCCTTTGAAGTTAATCCATCTTGGTTGCCCAAGTGCATTGAAATCACAAACAACATTGTAGACTTTGTTTCCTACAACTCTCTTTTCAATGAAGCATTGTGCATATGAGTGACCAAATTTCTTGCAATTAACACAATGATTTTCTGGTGTGTGTTGCTGAAACTGATGTGAGTTATATTGCTTGAAATGATTAAAGCTTTGAAATTTTCTGGTTCTTGGAGGAGATGCATTTCTTTTGACAAACTGATTTTTAGTAAAGTTATTCCTCTTTACAAAAGCATTTTCACCAGAATTTTTTTGAATATTTTTGCCTTTCGAGAATGAGGTTTTGTTGTAAAAAATTGGTTTCTTGAAAGCAGCCTCATTTTTTGAAATATAACCCAAACCTGGCCGGTTTGAACTCGGTTCAGTTTTTGGTGAAGGGTCAGTTTCACTTGTGTATACTTCATCAAATTTTTCTTTAATTGTTGGAGCATTTTCAATACCAGATTTGTTTGGTATGGTTTTGGTATTTGATGAAGAAGCCACAAACTTTATAGAGGAAATATTTGAAAATGCATCTTCCTTGGCTATGTAGCCTAAACCAGATTTTTCAAACAATGGTCTTTGACTTGCAAGTAATTTGTCCAAGTTACTAGAACCTTGAGCAAATTTTGCTAAGTCACCATTCAGCCTTTTAACCATATCATTTAATCTTTTATTTTCAGCAATTAACTCATGTGAGGGATCCATAATGTGCTTTCCTTTTAATTTTTCAAGTTCAGATTTTAGAAATCTGTTTTCTTCAATGATGTCCAAAGCACATTCAGTTTCCTTCACTTTTTCTTTTAAAAAATCATTTTCAGCTCTTAACACATTTCTTTCAGATCTGCATTCATTGTATTTATCAAGCAGTTTTGATGTGTTTAAAGTGAGATCATCAATAATAACATACAAATCCTCAATGGTCAAATCATAATAGTTTACCTCATCAAGATTGTTGTTTCCAGCCATAAAGCAGTCTTTGTCATCTCCTTCAGATTCTTCTTCTTCATTTGAGTCATTCTCAAGATCCTCCCAAGCTGCCATGAGTACTCTCTTCCTTTCCCTCTTGCCTTTGTCCTCCTTTTTGAGCTTTGGACAGTTTGACTTGAAGTGTCCAGCCTCCTTGCAATGATGGCATGTCACCTTGCTCAAGTCCATCTTTTGCTCCTTTGAACTTGAACCCTTGTATTTGCCCTTGCTTTTCATCATCCTTCTAAATTTTCTAGCAAAAAACAAAAGTTCGTCATCTGAAATACCATCACTAGATTCACTCTCTTTTGGTTCTATTTGTGACTTGAGGGCTATTCCCTTTTTCTTTGAGTCTGTGTTTGTGTGTGTGGCTTCATAGGCAAGGAGTTTTCCTCTCAGCTCATCATAGGTTATGGAACTTATGTTGTTACTCTCGGTTAGGACAGTGGCAGTGTTTTCCCACTCTTTTGTGAGGCTTCTAAGGAGTTTTCTCACCAAGGTTTGTTCTGCATAGTTTGTACCCATAGCATCAAGGTTGTTGATTATGATTGAGAATCTCTCAAATGCTTCATCAATGCTTTCTCCATCCTTCATGCTAAACATCTCATACTCTTTTCGCAGCATATCAATCCTCGTTTCTTTGACTTGTTTAGTGCCTTCGTGTGTAACCTGGAGTTTTTCCCATATTTCTTTGGCTGTCTTGCATCTAGACACCTTCCGGTACTCTTCAAAGCTGATAGCACAGTGAAGAAGGTTGATTGCTTTAGCGTTCAGCTCTATCTTCTTCTTGTCATCTTCATTCCATTCAGCTTCTTCTTTCGGAGTCACCACTTCATCAGCACTTGTTTTTGTTGGGATCTTGGGACCACTCACAACGATCTTCCATAAGTTGTAGTCAATGGATTGGATGAAGATCCTTATCCTTTCTTTCTAGTAGGAATAGTTCTTTCCGTTAAAGAAAGGTGGCCGGTTGTTTGACTGGCCTTCAGTGAGGGTGTAGGCAATTGTGGTTGTGCCCAGATTGTTCGCCATTGGATCTTTGCTCCAAGCGGTTAAGCTTGATTCTTGAGACCTTAGCTCCTGATACCAATTGATGGTTGTGGTAGGCTTAGAGAAGGGGGGGTTGAATCTATGCCTTTCTTTTAATTGTTGTTGTTACCCTTTTAAAACAGATTTGTAATTCTGATTCTGTTTTAACTTAGCAGCGGAAATTTATGAGACAATTTATTTTTGTCTCATGAATATCAGAAAACAGAACACAGCAGAGAAGAGAAAAGCTAACACCAGCATGTATCCTGGTTCGGTTGCCTTGTGCTATGCAACCTACATCCAGTCTCCTCCACAACTATGGAAGAATTTCACTATAGTTAACAGTATTACATACACCAATAACACAGGATTGACCCAATCCTTTCACACTCAAGTTCTAACCTAACTTGACATTGGCTATGCTAATACCTAACTATACCTCTTAGTGCTAACCCAACTAAGAAAGGGATACCTCACAGGTACAAGATACAAGACATGAACACACCTAAAGAAATCTGAAAATAACTCTAGGCTTTTCTCTCAAGTGTTTCACTCAGCCTTTTTTCACTCATGGCTTTTACTTGAGTTTTCTCACAATGCCTTTTCTCACTAGAAATTATAGAATGATAAACATTGAAAAGAACATTACAATCAGTAAAACATGAAGGAGATTGACTTCATCAACAGCCTCTGTGCTATGCGAAAAACCAGATTAGCAAGTCTCTGATTCAGTTCTTCATACTGGCGGAATGCACCTTTGATTAGGTTACACTGTCCAGTTAGTTGAACTTCTTCAAAGAGCTCTCTCAGAACAATAACCTCTATTCACTGGTTTTCTCTCCTTAGTTTCTGAATGAACAGCAAACTTCTTAAATCTCCTTGCATGTGGCTGAGTTCTTCTTCCAAGGTCAACACCTTGAGCCTTGAGCTTCACCAACCCACAAGCTTACTTTTTCTTCTCAAGCATCAAAGTAGAACCTTTGCTTCTGACTTCTCCAACTTGACCGAAAGCCACAAAACAGTAACAATAGAAATCTTCTTATGGTCAACTTGATCTTAGCCATTGAAAAACTACTTGGTTCCCAAGTATCACTTGTGACCGTAGATGTGAAGCAGAATAGGGCAGAGACCAACTTTTCCTTCAAAGCCATTTTCGGGTAGTGCAGAGAGTTGGGAAGAAGGGATGAAGATTTGATGCATGCAAGATGAGATGGATTACCTTTCTTAAGCTTGATTTAGCTTGGGATTTCTGTTTTAGCTTCTGTGCTTCAAGCTTCAACTCTCTCTCTCTTGCTTCTTTGGTTAATGACTTATGGAAGAAGCTTTTCTTTTCTTTCTCTTTCTTGCTTTTTCTGAAGTCTTGATGTGACTTGATTAGAGAGGAGAGAGACGTTGCTCTTGGTTCATCAAAAGATGGTGGGAAATTGAAAAACAATTGAACTTGGATCGGGTTCTTCTCTCTTTAGCCCGTGGTGCCTTGCTATGCTTCTTTGATGAATTTGTTTGAGATAAATGGCTTGGGCTTGATCTATTCATCCTTACCATTCAGCCCATTAGCCTTGTTTTGTCATTCATTCAACTTGGGCTGCTTAAATTGAATTATGGCCTGCAGCATAACATAAATAATTAGCAATGTATACTTATTAGTTAAACAACTCTAATTATTTATTTTGCCAAAAATAATGTTTGTCATCACTAATTATTTTAGTTAATTTCTCAACTCAACAAATAATCATTGTACAAATTTGCTTCGTGATACAAATAAAATGGAAAAAGAAAAAATACTTATAGCACTTAACCTCTATAAACATTCCATATAAAAAAGAAAAGAAAAAATGATACTATGTACATAAAAAACTTAATCCTTATACTAATCCTAGAAAAATGTATTTATCTGCTTGACTAGCTCATCGCTGTGACGACTTATTACCATTCCCTTAAACCAGTCAACCAAGTTCATCTGATGCACATCAAACAAAAAAGCAATAAGAACTCATATAGTGGGCAAAAATAAAACCTTAAGAAAAATAATCATGGAATCACCTCTGCAGGTGGTCTGGAATCCCAAGTAAAGTTTCCACTTTCCAACCATTCACCTCTGATAAAATAAAAGTAAAAAATAAAATTGGTTATTAACATGATCTTCTTGACCTAACTGATAGCTATCTACAAGCTACAACAAGAAATCAGGAGAGGAAAGTTTCAACAGTTCATCACAGAAAACAAGAGAAAAGTTTCAAGCTTTTCAACTTTTAATCAACATAGCAATGAAGAATCTCATTGATTTATCCTAATATTCTTACCTTATCCAAACAGTTCCCCATATAATTGTTCAAAAGTCACAAATTCTGAAGTTTGAGAGGAAATACCACCAATTTCTGTAGAACAAATTTCTGCAAGGCCATAAAAATAAAAAGGAATTAAGAGAGGTACAAAGAACAATAGCCAACTCAAATGAATGTAACACTTTATTGGTTGGCTTCGAATCGGTGAGTTACCCCAAGGCCATAGTAAAAGCTTATATTATTGGATGACTAAGCAGGAGCAAAAATCAAGTGAAGGAATGGAGCTAAACCAAAATAAATATAAAAACAACGTGCACAAGGGATTCCCCATCATCTATGGACTAGTGGCAGCTGGGGTTTCATAAACAGTACAAATCATTGTTATCAGAATGATGCAAGAAATGGAAATGGAACCTTTCTTATTACTTAAACAGTCACACATGTCTAGCTTCCAAATATATATACTAGCAAATAAACTCCTATGTTTGTTTCTTTGATCAATGACAATAAAGAAGGATATAGAAAACTACAAGAAAGGTAACATAAGACAAACTAGTAGTGAAATGGCAATTATAAAAACTTTCTGACACTTTTGACCCCAATGGGTGTGCTGCTGCTAATTTAGATGATGAACCAATGGATAATATACACTTACTAAACTTGAAAGTGTTAAGAGAAGGTTCACCTTCATCATTATTTCCAAGTCTCTCAGAGCTTTGTTGGTTAGATCTCTCTTACTGTGGATCCCTCACATCCCTTCCAATTAACCTTTTTAAGCTGAAATGGCTAAGAAAACTATATCTTCGTGGCTGCTCAAATCTCGAGAAGCTCCATGAGATAGAAGAGGATATGGAAAATTTAATGGTGCTCATCTTAGATGAATCAGGAGTACAAGAATTACCTTCAACAATACAAAATTTGGTAGGTCTTGAGGAGTTGAGCTTGCATGGTTGCAGAAGCCTTGTGTTCATTGTATCTTCAATTGGACATCTCAGCAAACTCAGCATTCTTGATCTTACCTACTGTGAAGCACTTGAATCTCTTCCTAGCAGCATTTTCAACCTGAAGTTGACAAAGCTTGATTTGCATGGTTACTCAATGCTGAAGACTTTACCAGAGATCATGGAACCTGCAGAATCTTTTGCTCACATGAACCTGGTAAAAACAACAATTAAAGAAATACCCTCATCCTTGGCTTATTTGGTTGGGCTTCAAACCTTGCAGCTCAACTTGTGCAAAGATCTTGAGTTTCTTCCAAATAGCATTGGTAATTTAAACCTTCTCTCCAAGCTTGATTTTTCTGGCTGTGAGAAACTCTCAGAACTTCCTAGCGACATTGGAAACTTGTCATCATTAAGGAAATTGTCACTGCACGAAAGCAGTATTGTGGACCTTCCTGAGAGTATTGCTCATCTTTCAAGCTTGAAATCACTGGATTTAAGTGATTGCAAGAAGCTTGAAAATATCCCAGTCCTTCCACCATTTTTAGAACACTTTGTGGCATTTGATTGCCCATCTGTTAGGAGAGTGTCAAATTCAGGATTTGACATTAAACTTACATCAAATTCCAAAGATGGTATTTTTAAGTTTCACCTTACCAATAGCCAAGAACTGACTCAAAGTTCTAAGAGTAATATTGCTGGTGAAGCATGGCAAAGAATGCTAGATAATGCATATAGGTCTAGTGCTTTGAAGAGACCATGTGCTTTGCACTAATAATGTGTGGATGATAAATAGGTCTAGTGCTTTGAAGAGACCATGTGCTTTACACTAATAATGTGCTTCTTGCTTGCACAGTTACACAAATCAATCATAGACTTACCAGGCTAGCACCATATTTTGAAGTGCAGGACTTGGACAAATACTTTGCTGATCCCTATAACAACGGAGACGAGTTATGTTACTCATTATGGTGAAAAGTAGAAAAATAAATTCAAAAGTTAAAGGAGGCCAAGACTAGAGTAGAGTACATGAGTTTCAACAACTCCTTTGTAGAAATTTTCAATGTGCTTTGTTCCGGAGACATCTGGTCTGTTACACAACATATTTAAGCAAGTATCAAGTATGAAGAAGCAGAGCAAAACTAAGTAAGGAGTTAAACACATGGATAAAATAGCCGACATCTAGCACGCATTTCACTCTGGTGCCATTTGGTAGGAAGGATTTGAAGCAATCGCAGTTCAATATAGCAGCCAATCCTCCAGCAGAGCATCTAGATAGAATAGGCTGTGTAATAAAGAACTATATACGAGTCCTTCTATGCCATGAGCAATAAAATTGAGGATTTGAGATTACACAGATTCCAATTCTATTTGTCAAAATATTCAAACAAAACTAAAGAGGTAAAAGAGGAAAAAACATAACTAGAGTCTACTGAAATAAAAAGAAAACAAAACTTATCGCGGCAGCATCTCAGAAAAAGTGTGTAAATACAAACAATAAATTCAGAAGGATTTAAATAACAACAGAAGCAGCTTTAAACAAGAATAATTAATTGATCTCAAACAAGAATAGAAAGACATTTGTTAGAATGGAAAAACATAACAAAAAGATATATATTTTTTTCTTCCACATTCCAGTAAAGAAAATACCTAATATGCTATTTTTCAAGGGAAAAAATTGAAAATAAATTAGAGAAAGAGTGAGAGATCATACCTTATTACTGTTTGACAACAAGTCCACCATGTCTGATTTCATTTGAACTAGAATTGTTATCATAACATCTTTTTTAAATCTTCTTATTTTGTATCAAGTTAATTACTGCTCTATACAAAAATTTCATCTAGAATCAATATGGGTTTTTCCAATTGGCAATATCAAACAAAACAGAAATTAAAAATTAGAATCCAGCTTAGTAAGAAAAAGCAACTAGAAAACAAAGGATATGAAAACCTAATAATGTATGATTTTTAACAACTTAATAAGCAAATAAACATGTTTCAAGATCGGTAAATGAAAACCTAAATTCAAAACCTAACTACTAAATAACCAATTAAAAACTTAAATCAACTAATAATTATACATCAAATTAATTATTATGTAAAGATTAAAGAGGATTGAAGGAGCAAGAAACTAACTAAACAAGAGAACTGAAAGTTACCATGCCGTGGGACGAGCAGACGATGAAACCGGCGAGAAGACGGCGGTGCAGGTGAGAAGACAACGGCGCGAGAGAATGAACCAGGGGCGAGACAACACAAGCTGGAGTGAGAGTGAGAACACTGGATTATGGTTTCAATTCGCAAATCGTGAGATCAAAGAGGCGGAACGAGAGGTCGAAGAGGCGGAGCGAGAGATCGAAGAGGAGGAGCGAGAGGTGGTTTCACAGCTCCGAGAGTGGGAGTGATTCAGACGCGTGAAATTAACAGCCTGTTTGGACACCTTTAAATGATGGAATTAGAATTCAATTCCATCAAGAAATGAATTCCTAAAGAAATGGAATTCAATTCCATAGTTTGGAACAACTAACTCATTTAATGAGATAGAATTGAATTCCATTGTTTGGAATGACTTGTTGATGAATTACATTATTTCTCTAAGACATTTTTACCCCTCAATAAATATTAAGTATAATTTTATTTATCAATTAAATTAGATAATATAATTATATAAATTACTTATAAGTAAAATTGGTCTAACACAACCTCACCAATTAGATCCATCTCACCCATGAAATCATGATAGGTGAAATTTTTTTAAAAATGAGAAATTTAAATTATTTTAAAAAAAATCAACATCTCATAACTTTTTCATTTTTTTTTCTATAATCTTATTTGTGTGTGATTATGACACTCATTTGATATGATCATGTTTTTGTTAAAAAACAATAAAATTAAAAATGAGATAACCCCATAAGCCATAAGCATAACAAAGTTTAATTTAAAATAAAATACTCATAATCTATATCAATAAATCAACCTCACATGACCCTCATAGAAGTTTTGAGTTTCCATCACGCTAAACATAACATAAAAGTCTAAATAGTAGAGATTTCATCATACTAAGTATAATATAAAAAGGAACATTAGTTTAAATCTAAAAACATTGCCACAAATTTCTAAAACTCAAAATCCATTTTTCCCCTCAACCATTCAAGACGAAACTCTTCCAGTAAGCCAAAAAATACTCCAAGAAGAGTAGGATGAGTAACAAGTCATTCAAGAGCTTCACAAAATGAGCGGCCCTGCAAACCTAATTTAGTTGAAGCTTCCCTCATATCAGATGTCTTCCAAACTTCAGGATGCGAACTTATGATAGCATTTGCAATATCTTTCATTGTCATAGTCATGTCTTTCATATCTTGGGAATACTCGTCTATTATTGCCACTTTTCTTTTTTTACCTTTAGCAGATGAGGTATTAGACACCAATGGAATAGATAATGGTGGAGCTTGTGAGGTTGGGCTTGCTGGTATACTTTCATAATCAAAGGGATTAAAATTCTCCAAATGCACCTCATTGTTTGCTTGCATTTCATCAATGTCATCAATATTAACGTGTGTATCTTCCTTTTCTCATCTTCTCACTTTTTGTTTACCGGTCTCAACCCGCATTCCATTTGCTATATCTTTATCATAAATCTCTTTAAGAATTTCCAAGTGATAAAGATGTTTTCCTCTAATAGCTTTAAACTTAGGATTTGCCTATACAAAAATCAATAAAATAATTCATATCAAAATATCAAATAAAATAAATAATATTAATATTAAAATAGACAAATATATATATAAAAAGAAAATATACATACCGAGCATAAAGATTTCCACACATCAAGTGTAGCTTCAAATGTTTTGGTTGTATCATTCCATCCTACCCCGCTCTTTTGATTAATTTCTTTTGCTAAAACCATTTGTTCCTTGAGAGTCTTCAAATGATTTAGAACTTTACTCTTATTAATGCTCACAGAAAATTTCTCATTAATTTTCTCCACCACCTTTCTATAAGATTCAGCCGAAAAAGCTATATCTTCCTTTTGACCCTTATTCTTTTGCTCCTTAAGAACTTCAAGCATTAATCCATCCATTTCTATGGTCCATTTAAAGTAGGTATCACACTCATTTTTTCCTTCAACATCACTAACTTTTTCAGAATCCATATCACTACCTATTGTTATATCACAAGTAAAAAAGTAGAAGTACAATTATCACAATAAATCTAAACTAAAATAATAAACAACAATTTATTAAACAAATACATTATATAAAATTGAAGTATTTAACTTATTTCACAAATAACAAGAGTATATGATATATGTAAATCTAATTAATACATAAATTCATATTCAATTCAAAGCAACCGGAATAAACAAATGTTCACACGTACACAAAATAATAAGAAATTAATGTTGTCTACGAATATAATCATTCCACATTTTTGAGTACTTGAATGACCACTTAAAATACGTAAAAGTTTTGCCACTTGCTCTTCAACAATACTATATTGGTTATCTCTAAGAAGCCCTCGTTGACGAAGTATTACAACTAATCTAGTGAAAGCATCATAACTCATACGTATTATAGAACGTGAGTTATAATGTGTTTCTAATTGAGCAATCAATTCTCAACGTATTTGTTCTCTACTATGACGTTGAGATTGGGTGATTGATCTTTCAATACAAGACATTTGCCGAATCATATATCGAATACAAGTCAAATAGCCCGCAAAAGTAACTATGGCTAAAATTACATTTATTTCAGATTCTATCATATTAGATACCTACATAATATCAAAGTAATAAAGAAACGGTATGTTGATGATAAAAAAAAATAGAATGACATTGCATTGGATAGAAAAAGGATACATGTTTAAAGAAAGAAACTTAGTTTCCTCTTATACCCAAAAGAACCATCGCATGAAAGGGATGACATCACAAACCCATACAAAAGCCTTGAAAATTAATTAACAGTAAAAGGCTCAAAACAAAATAGCCATTCCATCCAAATTTGTAATCTATGTGTCAAAATATCTTTCATCGAGAATGGTTATTTAATTGAGTCCTATCCAATTTAACATGGGAGCAACAAAATAATCTATAATGAAATAGCCTGTAATTTACATAAAACAATACACCACACTATAACAATCACCAAACAGTAGCAACAAAACCAATTATACATGAGAACCGCGGGCTAAAAATAAAATCATAAGTTGTTGTGGGTATAAGCATGAAGAAGTGATCAGTCATCAAATAGATTGGAATCGCGTGCTCAAAATAAAAACAAAGATTGAAGATTATGACCATCAGCAATAACAAGCCAAAAAATCATGACAATTTATGGAACTAGAAATCAAATTAGACATTTCATCAAACATATTGTGCACATTAAACAAATACACAAATTTCGAGTATAGGTAACGAATTTTTGCCAAAGTAATCAACATTCCCCTACTTCTAATTCCAGCTCCTAGCAATTGACAGAGTGAAGAGTTTGCGTTGCTCGAAGAGGAAGGCTTCACGACACTGCAACAAAGAGCTTGCACCTTGTCAGAGAATGGTGAAAGTAGCGAACAACCCTGACGAACACAAACAGGGCTTCACGGTGTGCAGCTTCAATCCTCCAATAAATAAGCAAAATAGGGTTTAAGAAAGTGAAGGGATTATGGAATATTATAATTTAGAGAGGGATATTTTTTATATTGCACAGTTTAAGTGAGATTTAGGTAAGAATTGATTTTGAAATCAGACCAAAGTAGGTCTGATTTGTAAATGGGGGTAAAATGAGAATTTGAATTCTCACCGGAATTCAACTTCATGTTTTTTTTTCTATTCCAAAGCAAGGAATAGAATTCAATTCATCTATGATTTCAAATCAGATGCATTCCAAACAGGCTGTAAGAGAAAATGAACAGAACCTGCTTTGAGACTCTAGGTTTTATGAAATTGGGGGAAAATGAAATTTGGTAACGTTTGTATATTTTTACTTTTTTTAAAAAAAATAAAAATGATATTTTCTAACATTTATTTTATAAATGTTACTAAAAGTATAATTTTATTAATATAATTAACATTTTAAAAAATGTTACATAAAAAGTGTTAATAAATATCTAAATTCTAGTAGTGCTACATCACTCGTCCGCTTAAGTGTCGGGAGTTCGAATCCCTCCTTGTGTATGCAGCAACCCATTAACCAGTGGCAGACCCTTAAATGGAGCTTAGATCCGCAGCAAATTAGTCTTTGACCTGTCGGATTGGGAGATACTATGAAAAACCAAAAAAAAAAAAAAAAGATTCCCACATCTAACTAATTGTCTATCTCCATCACTCATTGGCCACGCTTCAAGAGTTGCCGGGGATTATTAACGCAACCTGCACACGCGTCAACTTCTTGAATGCGCCACCTATTTTTAACACTAGCTGAAAAATTTTTTCTTCAGCTTCGTAGCATAATCCTACTTTTATTTTATTTGTGGCATTTTACTAGCATTGTATGTCTTTTGTAAGAATAATGATACTGTTTGTTGACCCGACTTTATCTTATTTTATTGAGTTCATATATTCTTCTTTTGTGGTCAAGTGATTAATTAAGTATCGAAAAAAAAGTTAATTAGTTGTAAAAAAATATTCACAATATATTTCCAAAAGGTATGAATTTAAATCTTTTATATCACTGAGGATTTCTTTGACAAATGATTTGCAAATATTTTCGTAAGTATTTATTAAACCTAAAAATATATCCTAACTTTAGTAGATTCTTATTTTGGATGAATAACCCATCTAAACTTCTTGATAATAAATAAAATATTAAATACTCTCTCTTGAAAGTGTTCCCACAAAAATCAACATGCTAACGAATTAGTTCGTCCGTAGCTATATATAAATCAATTGGTAAAGAAAAATATTAGGTAAAGAAATTATTTTTATAATTAAATTTAATAAAGTTTTTTTTCTTTTTATATATGCATCTCTTCTCACTTTTTTAATTGATATTTATTGTATCAATAAATTATTAGATTAATTTAATTTAATTTGGTTATCGAAATTGATTTGATTATATAGGATAATATTTGGTTTTAAAGATACAAAAACATGAATTCAGTAACGAATCCAAAAAATTTTGGTAGTGGGGGAAAAATAATAATATATTTATATATTTAAAATTTAAAATATATTAATCAATTTTTTAATATATCACATAGTATTTAATACTAGCATCTTGTTAAATATTTTATACCCATAAAAAGTTTTTTTATTGATTATTTTTTATATAATAAAAACATTATACCTTAATATTTGAAAAAAAATCTATAAAGAGCCTAACTTAAATGGACTAACTTCGATTTTTTAATATAAGTGTGTGAGAGAACAATAAAAAATTGTGTAAAATATAAAAATTAAAAAATCAAACAAATCATAATTCTTTTATATATAGTTATAAACAATTTCTCTTTTTTTTATCAAATCATTATTCAAATATTTTTTATTATTTAATTACTAAGTTAACACTCTATAATATTTATGTTATAATTTTTTTTTACGGAATTAACTAATTTTTGTAGTCAACATCGGTCAATTTTTAAAAATTATTCTGTTTATCTTAAAATCTAAACTTAAAATGATTAATTTTTAATTCTAAATCCTAAATTATAAACTTAAACATTAAAATAGATTAATATTAACTAATTAAAAATGATTTTTTATATTTTTTCTAAATTTATATAATACAATAATTTTTATCGTTATATTAATATTTAATAGTATATTTTTTTCACACTATAAGTAAAAATTTTTAAATGTGGGGGCAAATATATTATTGTAATGGGGACATTACAAATATACATGTATATTTATTATTTGATTTTTTCAAATTTAATGGGGGCAATTGCCCCACCCTTATATAGGTGGATCCGTCCCTGGACATGATGAATATGTTAGTATATATTTATTGTTTGTTCGTTGAGATACAAATTTTGAATGGATACCACTACAAGAAAATGGAACATTTGTAACAAAAAATTTGTATCAAATTTAAAATTTTTACAAATTATAATTTTTTTGTAACAATAATTAGTTATTGTTACAAAATAAGAATATTTTGTAACAATAAGAAATTTGTTACAAATTATGTTGGCTTTCGTATCGAATTGTTGTTTTGTTACAAAATGTTATAATGTTTTGTAACAAAAGATTATATTGTTGCAAAATTCAAAATATTTTGTAACAAAAAATTAATTTGTCACAAAATACAATATTTTTGTAACAAGTTATTTATTTATCACAAAATTCAAAGATTTTTTGTAACTAATAAAAATTTTTGTTTCAACATACTAAATATAAGACTTTGAATTTTTAAAAATTAACATAATAAGTTATTTATGATTTATTATATTTATTTAAGATTTTATATTCAAAAATTTATTTTACTAAAAATATTTAAGTCAAATTAATGATAGTTTGAGTTTAAAATTATTTTAAAAATTAAATAATAAATTATTTATAATTTATTATATTTATTCAAAATATTTTTTTGGAGATTTATATATTAAATGGAGTATTTTTTTATTTATAATTTAAAGTTTTAGTAATTAAAAAAAATATAAAAATTTTATATCATTTAATTTAAATATTTAAGATTTTTAAATTTAATATTTTAAATTTTATGAATAAAAAAAATTAACTTGAATATCTTTAATTTTATCTTAATTAATATTTATTTAAAAATAATTATAAAATAATAATAAAATAATATTTTAAAAATAATTAATTAATAAAATAGTAAGTTTTTTCCCTTTCGCACCAAATACACTTAACTAATTAGTATGTAACGTGACTCACTGTGCTTCCCCCTTTATACCAGAGACCTGGCCTTTTCCCATTTTTCCTTCGTGCCATTGAGCTTCACCAAATCAGAGAACCACTCTCCCCATTTCGTCACTCATCACTCTCCCGCCGTCACTTTGCTCACTCACTGTCGCTCCTCTTCCCCACTCACCACTCACCTCTCATGCATGACTTCGCCATCGATCACGAGAACCATCGCTCCTCTTCGTCTTCCTGCTCTGACCGTCGCTGCGAGCTCAACGGCGGGAAGACTCGGCGCTCTGTAAGACTCCGGATTTTCTTTTTATGAAATTAAATAATAAATTTGTTTATGATTTATTATATTTAATTAAGATTATATTTTAAGAGATTTTATATATAAATTAAGCATCTTTTTTATTTATGATTTAGAACTTTAATAATTGGATAATAATAAGAATTTTATATGCTTTAAGTTAAATAATTAGATTTTTAACTTTATTTTATGATTAAAAAGAAAATTAATTTTATTTATCTCTAACTATTGAATTAGAGTATTTATTTGAAAATAAGTTTTAAGTTGATAATCGAATAGTATTTTTATAGATATTATTATTATTGGATTAAAATTTGGTTTCAATTACTCTATTATCCTAATTTTACTAAAATTATTAAATTACCCAAAATTCCTAATTTTATTAAAAAAAAAGAGATTGTACGTTTTATTTTTCCTCTTAGCTGAATTCACGTAACAAAAAAAATGATCTATAGATTCTAAGTTTCTAACTAATAATGTTATTTGCTCATAAACTTTATTCAAATCACAGCAATATACAGTCAGAGTGTGGGAGTGGCGACAGAGAACTTCGTAATCGTGCAGAAGGGAGCTTCATTTGCAGGTAGTAAGTGACAGCACAGAAGGATCGAGCTCCATTTGCCGCTTGTGGAACAATGGCGTAGAAGGGAGCTGCTGGGGAGCAATCATCGAATTGGGTGGGGCTTGGGTGATCCTTTGGCTTGCTATGCTTTGGGCCTCTTGTGGCCCTGGCGCTGGTCCAAAAAAAAAAATCACAGCAATACATACATATGCGTTATTAAATGACCATTGTAACCATAAAGATATTATTATCTTAGCTCAGCAAAATCAAAGGCCACTAATCTAATCTCCACCCACCTCACTGCCAAACCGCCCATATTTCTCACTCAACGGTACTCAAACACAAAATACACACACACACGAGGAAGAAGAAGGGAGGAGGAAGCCGTGCTATCGTTTCGCCTCGGCTCACCAACCAGCCGCGCCATCGCTACCACGTCCCGCTGCCGTCGTGCCGCCACCTCCAGACGCCATGGCCGCCACCATTTGCGAAGAGGGAAGAGAGAGCTCGCGGGTGAGAGAGGGAGTGTCGCGCCAGCCATTGCCTCTGCGCCACCGTCGTTGACGAGCTCAGCCGCCTCGCCATTGTTGCCGCCGAGGGTTTTGCCGCTGTTGAGGAGAAGACGCTGTTGCGTTGGTTGTTGTCGTCGAGAGAGAAGCTGTCGGGTCGCACAGAGAGAGAGAGAGAGAGAGAAAGAGAGAGCACGAGGAGCAGAGGAGTGAAGGGAGACACGCGCCCAGCCACCGCCGCTTCTGCCACTGCCGTCATCGGAAACGCTGCCGGTAAGGGTTGAGTTTGGTTTATTTCCTTTTGAGATTTCAGGAGCTTTATTTTCGTTACATGTTATTACAGCCGTCGTCACCGGAGTTGCAGCTGCTTCGCTCTTGATTTCTTTTGTGCAGTAAGTTACTTCTGCTTTGAAAACTCATTTGTCGCTTTTCTGTAATTGCCATGATGCAAGGATGATTTATTTTTTACTTGTCCCAATTATGCTCTCAATGGCTACTGATCAAGTTTGATTTTAGTATAAAAAAAATATTTTATGTACTCATATTTATCTTGTAGAGCCATTGCATGAGATTAACACAACTCTATATGGAAACTATTTGAATATAAGAAATTAAGAATAGTGATGAAAGTTATCCTTTTTTGTGCTCAAGAGGTGGAGCTACATGAAATTGCTTGATAATAATCACATGATGCTCTTTGCCCGTCGTCTGTCGCTGTGTTTGCTGCCAGCTTACCATCTTCAAAGGTCAATGCTCTGTTCGTGGCTCATTGTAATAATGTAACATTGTTATTCATTTTTTTGCTCTATTCATAAGGGTTATTGATCTTTGAATTATTCTTGAATGATTTGTGTTTTCAATTTTTCATTCATTGATTGTTGATTAGCTCTTACTGCTGTCTGTGATTATTCATGGTAAATGTGCTGCTGTCCTGTTATTCTTTGTGCTTTTGTGGCTTAATTGTGATTAAATTGTGATTGTCTTGATCAAATTATTGAGGATTGTTGCCTCCAGATTTGGATGCTCCAATTGAATATCTATAGTTTTTGTTTTCATGATTTGTTGGTTTGTTTGTGATTATTTAAAATTTGGAATGCTTTGGCTGGGTTGATATTGTTGTTGATTTTGAACCTGGACTTTGAATTTGTTGTTGCATTTTCATTTGAATTTCTGGATACAGTTGCTTTACAGCTTCAATTTTCATTTCACACGGCCTTCCACTAAACCAAGCTTTCAACATAGATTTTGGATCTTTACCGAAAACCTCCCTAGGAATATGAGATTTCACACTTAGTTGCTTCCTTCTCTTGAATTTACTGCTAAGAGATTAACTTGCTATCATTTCAGAACATTGTCAAATATGGGTTTGGAAGGTGAGCTTTTATTCATGAAATTTTATCACAAAGGAAAAGTTATCATATTATTAAGAGCTATTATTCAACTGATGTACACT
The DNA here is from genome assembly GCF_003086295.3 of Arachis hypogaea. NCBI lineage: Eukaryota > Viridiplantae > Streptophyta > Magnoliopsida > Fabales > Fabaceae > Arachis > Arachis hypogaea. Next base: position 121,557,874 of record NC_092049.1, on the reverse strand, counting down.
TTTATTAGATGGTTCTTATTCATGAGCTTTTATTTAATTCTCTAATTATCTATGACATAGGATCTATTAATTATTCAATAATTAGTTTCCTAGTTTGAGTATTTAAGTATTAGATTTTGATATCATTATGAATAAAATTTATATGTTTTTGTTTTTTCCTGTGTATTTTTAAAGGAAAAACAAATCTTGTTTCTTAAGCTAGTGTTTTTTGTTTGGTGGTCTTTTTAGGTGTGTGACACTTATTAGAACTTCTCCATGAGAAATGAGAAAGGAGCTGTATGAACATGATGGAGTTTGTAATTTGTAGTTTACATTTTGAAGATTTATAATTCCTTATTTTTCTTGTCCTATGTATCTATCTAGTTCATTAGGGTTCTTCAATGTGTCTTGTTAGTTTGTACTTTAAAGTTTATATGTTGAAGATTTATAAAACAATATTAGTTAATGAAAGGTATTTGAACTATCTATGTTATTATATATTATATAAATATTGACTTGTTGAGTAAATTAGTTAATATATTAATTAATTAAAAAAATATAATTTGATAAATTATGTGTGTAATTTGTATTAAAAAAATTATTACAAAATAAATAGTGTTTTGTAACTAAAGAAAAAAATGTTACAAAATCAAGTTACATTTTGTAACAAAATTTTATGATAGGAGAAAATAGATTGTCACAAAAAATACTTTGAAGATCAAAATTTGTTATCACTTTTGTAACGACTTCTGGTTTTTTGTATCAGAAAAATTTGTTACAAAATATCACTTTGAATTGTAACAGTTTTGTTTTTTGTTACAAAAACTTTTTGTAACGGGACATACTGCAACGGCCCCTTTTTTTATTACAAAATTCTTTTGTTTCAAAATTTCGATTTTTTGTAACAATTTTTTTGTTACAAATATTGCTTTTTCTTGTAGTGTGCGTTAGTATACAAATGTACATAGGATACATGTATTTAGCATTCTTCTAAAATATTGAGACACAGAGACACAATTAATTGGACACAATTATTTTATATACTTTTATTTTTTATTAATTTTTACAGAATTAATTTTTAGAGAAAATTTCACTTTCCTCTTCTAAGATATGTTAAAATGACACTCCCCTCCCTTTTATATGTAAAATATACATTTCTCTCCTTTATAACTTTTAAAAAACTTTGTCCTTAATCCATTTTAAATTTATTTTGTTAACTAATGTTAATTTTATCTATTTTTCAAAAAAAAATAAATTATTTTTTACAAAAACACCCTTTAACAAAAATTTTATTTTTTGTCATTAAATTTTTCTTTCCAAAATACCCTTTAATAATTTTTTTATTTATTAAATTATATTTTTATCAAAATATTTTTTAAAAAAATTAATAATTAAATTATTTTTTTCTAAGATACCCTTCAATAATTTTTTAATTATTAAATTATAATTTTACCAAAATTTTCGTTAACAATTATTTTTATATTTTACTGTTAATTTTTCGATATCAATATATATTATTTTAACATTAAATAAAAAAAATCTTACCACTTTTAATATGTATAACAATTAATATATATTGATATTGAAAAATAATCTGACAAAGATTTTTTTTATTTAATATTAAAATAATATATATTAATATCAGAAAATTAATAATAAAATATAACTACAATTATTAGCAAAAATTTTAGTTAAATCATAATTTAATAATTAAAAAATTATTAAACGGTATCTTAGAAAAAGCAATTTTATTATTAATTTTTTAAAAAAATATTTTAATAAAAATATAATTTAATTAATAAAAAATAATTTATTAAGGATATTTTGGTAAACAAAATTTAATGAAAAAATAAAATTTTTGCTAAAGGTATTTTTGTAAAGAAATAATTTATTTTTTTTTTAAAATAGATAAAGTTAACATTAGTTAACAAAAAAATTTTAAAATAGATTAAAGAGGAATTTTTTTAGAAGTTATAAAGGAGGAAAATATACATTTTACAAATAGAGAAAAGAAGAGTGTCATTTTATTATCTTCGAAGGAAATGAAATTTTCTTTAATTTTTATAATTTTATTTCTTATCAATTTGTTATACTTTTATTTCGATATTAATTTTTTATATTTTTATCTCTTATTAATTTTTACAAAATATAGATTTTTTTTTTAATTTTATTGTGTCTTATTCATATTTTATCAAATACAATACATATACACTAATAATAATTTGTATTCATATCTTTAATGTCTATATTTCTATATTTCTGTCCAAAAAAAAAAAACAAACAAACAAACCAAAGCTACCTAGAATTACAATTCGTAAATATCTTTGTTTAGCACGCATAGATATCTCGGTAGCAATAACATATCTTTCAAAGTATGGTCACACTATAACAAACTAATAAAATAGGTTAGTCACCAATAGCTTTAATTTTGTGAGCAAAGGCTTTGTTTGTTTGATGTTTTTAAGTGGCTAAGACACGTAGACAAAGTCGGGTGATAGATATTAGATAGACAGGACATATACACAAAAACATGATGAAACAATAATTGTGTTTGGTAGCTATAAGAGATAGAACATATACATTTTTAAAAGTCTAGTTGTTCTTAATAGCATAAAAAAAGAATGTTATCTTCGTCTTTGTCACTCTCAACTCTTTAATCCTTTTTCTCCTAACAACTTTAAGACTAAATAAATTTTTCTAGAAAAATTAAAAATAATTAAAGAATCAAAACAAATTAACAATTCCATTTACATAATCCCATAACAAATTCATATAACAATATTTAGTATATATATACTTGAAAAAAATTAAACATAAAAAAAAAAAAAAGACAAATAAAAAAAAGCCAACAGATAAAACAGATTTGCACATCAGATAAATGAAATGAGTAAAAAACAACTATCACCAATGACGTTAAGATCTTCTTCGAATAATAATAGTAAGCAACGAGCAACTTTCTTCATGCGTGCTATTGCACTAGCACCAAATATACCACTCCAGTTCTTATCACTAGAGATAGAACACAAATATACTACAAGAAAAATATTAATTACTCTCAAATATATTGTTGGCAAAATGAATAAAATTCAACGATAATTAAGTTACTATCGGATTTAGCGTCGGAATAAATCAGACGGTATAAACTTCATCGATAAATATTTATCGTTGAAATTTTTTTGTCTGTCAGTAATTACTGTCGGATTTTACGACAGATTACCTATTCAAAAATTAAAACTATTTGGTTACCGGCAAATTTTTTGATGATAACGCTGCCGCCACAATATGTTGTTTTCCGTACTATTGCCGTCGGATTATTCCCTCGATAAATTCGACAGTAATGTCAATTTTAAAAAAAAAATTGTAAAACAAATGGTCAATTTTAATTTTTATTTAAATTTATTTTTCACACCATTAATGATAAATTTATAAATAATAAAATATTCAAATAAATTAAAAGTCAGGTACATCAAATAAATACAATAAAACAATAAAATGAAGCACTAATAACTAAAGATCTAGGTAGTCCTCGTCGTCGACGTTCCCATGGCCTTGATGAGGCGGCGCAGAAGGCAATGATGTCTGTGTGGCCAAGAACGACCCCGGTCCGTATACGCGGTTCTTGTCCCGTTCCTCACGAACATCCTCCAGCATCTGCTGCAGCCGCCAACCCATTCGGCGGCCGTAGATCTTCCTAATTAGAGCATTGTGAGAGGTGTCCCATATAAAGTGCAGCTGCACAAAGAAACTTTAAAATTAGTTAATCAAAATAGAAGATATAAATTCACTAAAAAGATTTGAAACTATAAAAAATAAATTTAATTACCGCCCATTTCTGAAACCATCGCTCTTTGGTCTTAGCAGGGATTTTCTTGTAGCTGGGTCAGGGATGGTCGTACATTAACTTGATGATGTTGGTCATCTCCTGAGTACATACATTATTGTTCGGCGCAAACTTATCAACAATCTACAAACAAACTAATATGTCAATATAAGTTAAAACTTCAGAAGCAAATAACCATAATATATAAAGATTTTTATAGAAATTTTGGAAGAGTTTTATCTATAACTAGAATGCACCACAAACTCTTTCCATCAACAATTAACTTAAATAGTACCAAGTGTCAACAATCAATGAACAACAAACACTTTCAACAATTCAATAATCAGGAAACATGAAACATTTTCAGCCATTCAAATCTACAACCCTAAATCCACTAAACCAGAATCAATAATCAGATACTTTCAACAATTCAATAATCAAGAAACATGAAATACTTTCACCCATTTAAACTTACAACCCTAAATCCACTAAACTAGAATCATCAATAATAAGACATTTTCAACAATTCAACAATCAAAAAACATAAAACACTTTCAGTCATTCAAACCTACAACCCTAAATTCACTAAACTATCATCAATAATCAGACACTTTTAACAATTCAATAATTAGGAAATATAGAAAATTTAAAGTGATACTAACTCTGTGCTGCCATCAGACCAAATCATCAACTGTACGATGGGAGGGTGTGGAGGAAAATCAGCTGCCTCACTTTCATGAGAGGACTCCGGGGACGTGGCTTCCGTTGCTGGAGGCAGCATCGTCGTGACAGCGGGCTGCTGAGCGGTTGGAGGTAGCGTCATTGCTGTGGACGGAGGAACATAGTCGGGGTTGGGGGCCATGATGAACGGCTGGTCCATTAAACCCGCAACCTGTGGCGTTACCGGGGTAGTCAGAGTAGAGCGAGAGGATCCAGAATTTCCGAGGGTACCGAAAGAAGCCCTCTCTCTACCACGACCAGCAGCCTGATCCACAACACTTCTACCCATCGTCACGTCTGCAAAGAGCAAAACCAACCAGAACACAGTGAATCAACATAATTCAGACAATTTCAAACAATTCTAGCAACAATATTCAGTAATTCAGTTCAATAATTAAAACACTTTTTAAAGTTCAAATTCAACTCAATTAGTACGCCTAAGATAATTTTAAAATATTTTCGAGTTAAAAATAAGAAAACAATTTATAAAGAAATTTAATAATGTACATAACACATTTACTCAAAATAATATTTCTTCCTAAAACGTCACATTTTCAAAATAAGAAATATTTCATTGGATAATTGGGATACATTCAATTTTTTCTTTACATTATGAATTCATATAAAATCAACTCAACAATCAACAAAATCTCAGCATTTTCATAACCAACAAAACCACTGGATATTCATATTCATAAATAAATTCATAAACCAATTCAATATTTCAACCACTGCCATATTCTAATCAGCATCATAAACTAATCAACAATAAAATTAACAACAATAACATCAATAAATCAACTACTTAAAATTAATATAGCATATAAAATATTAGAATAACTTGAGAAAAAAATTAAAATGGATACCTATTGTTGCAGAGACGGAGAAGAAGCAGAGGGAGGCACAGCGACACGCGAGTAGGAAGCAAAGTCAAGTAGAGACGTGAGGAGGGAGAGAGGTGAAGTTGGGCAGCAGCGGTGGTGGGCCTGTGGTGCGGCGTGGCAGTTTCGAGAAGGCAGAAGGTGAATGATGAAGTGGCAAGGAGAGAAGAGGGAGAAGAAGAAGAAGGGAGTGGTGTTGGCGGTGGGTGGGTTGACAGCGACGGAGAAGGGGCTGTGATGATGGTGGTGGTGTAGGCAGGGACAGATGGTGGTGTTGGGGAGAGGAGAGGAAACGGTGGTTGAGTGAGAGAAAGAGTGAATCCTGAATGATGGAGGAAAAGGGTTCATGATTTGAATTTACTCTCCGTTACCGTCGGATTTCTCCAACGATAAATCGTTGCCGGTCACCAAAATGCAGCGTTTCACTAATTGGGTTTACCATCGGATTTTTCTGATGGTAAAGGACGCACCATTTTTTTCCTCCAAATATTATCGGCGGATTTATTGTCGAAAACCAAAATTCGCCAGATGCACCATTTTTTTCCCTCCAAATATTATTGGCGGACTTACCGTCGAAAACCAAAATTCGTCGGTAATTATTTAACCTTACGAATTTGATTCCGTTACTGCTAGTAAATTCGACAGTAAATTCGCCACTACTTTGCAACGGTAAAATCAACAGTATTCAGTATTTTTCTTGTAGTGATACAAAGGGAGAAAAAGAGAAATGTCTTTATTGAAAATATCTAAGGAAAGAGAGAGAAGGGGGGAGAGAGATGTCTTTATTGAAAATCTAAGGATATTAATGAGAAGAGTTTTGCGTCAGGTGGTAAAAATTGGACAAATCAATTGACATTAGAGCAAGTAGAATTATTAGGTTAAGTATATTATTAGTTAACTGTAGTAATAATGGAGTACAAGTAATTCTATATTGTTTAGGATAATAAACTTTGTATTATGTATTAGTTTTACATTGTTCAAAGCCATAAAAAATTTTTCTTTCTAACTACTATAAATGTGTATATACAATTTTTATTTATCAAGTGAAGTTGAGTTAAATATGATATAAATTTTGTGTTTATTTTACTTTAGACTCTTTTAGAAGTAAGAGATCTAATTTATATCTTTAATTTGACCCATTAAAATGAGTTTATGACTAATTTTACTATATTAGCATTACCCAAAATTAGTGAATATAAATTTTGTCTTTATAATGAGATTGTTAATTTCATCAAAATTGATAAATCCAAACAACGTTCTGGCATCATTAATAGTGGGAGCGATAGATGGTGCAACAAGCTAAATTTATGGGAAAAAAAAGGTTGGGGGCAAGAAGTTGAGATCAGAGGTAGTAACAGCAATCGAAGAAGAAGAGAAGGAAAATGCTAAATTGTTTATGATAGGTTTGGTATTTTGAAAAAATATTATTGGTAAACTTGTTTAAAAGTATAGCCTAATTTGCATCTCAATTTAAAAAAAAAAAAAAATCTTTGTCTCATCATTTTGGAGGGAAAAAAATATATATATTTTAGGTATATTTATGTAACTATATCTTTCTCAATTTTGCGTCTTAGAAAACAAATACTAAACATATATCACCATACCATATCATATCCATATCTTTAATTTGGGTCATCAATTTTTAATTAAGAATTAAATTTAAATAGGTATAATATATAAACAAAAAAAGCAAATATTTTGCAATCAAAATTTAGAAAAATACAGAGCATAAAAAAAGGGTTATCTTTTTTTTTCAATTTTTTTTTTCAAATCAAAGCGAAAAATTGAAAAGAAAATTAAAGGATTATTTCATTTCAATAGTCATTTATCTAATCAGTGGATAGAAGATATAATAATAATAATAATAATAATAATAATAATAATAATAATTCAGAAATAGCAAACAAACAAGACTAAAAGTATTTACAAATTAAATAAAAATTAAAATCTTTGTTTGGCGTGAGTTGGAAAAAACCAGAGGCATATGTCAAAGGATTACAATTTAATTTTACTCTAGAATTGAAAAAAATAATTACACAAAAAGTGTGCTGATCTTTAATTTCCCTCCATTTTAAAAATAGTTTAAAGGATATATTTACATTATTCTCGTGATCATTTCCAGCGAACATAGGGTACCTAATGGAGACTTTTATAGGTTTAAACATTAACTTGTTATTTAAATAACCAACAATAGACGAAGTTGTAACGTTTTGGCAAACCGTAAACCGAATCCTTGAAGGTTTAGGGTTTGTCGAAATTCCTTTTGCAACGATTTCAATTTCAATTTCTATGATAAAACCTGCATTTTGAATGATTTTATTCTTCCATCTTTTGGGGAAGAAAAGTTTCAGCTAGCGACTTTGGATTCGCAGGTAAATTACAATTATATGTTACGATTTCTTTTATATGGATAATTATCTTTTTAATAATGAATGAATAACTGCATTTTTCGTTCTTATTTTTACTTTTCTTCAAGTTGAGGATATGCATGATAATTTCTTTGGCAATAATAATGTATTCAATTTTGTGTTTTCTTCTTATAAATTATCAGTATCATAGCTTCGAATTTGAACAAGGGATTTAATTAGTTGCATGCATATATCATGCACGTTATAATGCAATTGGAATATTAATACGTAATATATGTTGAATTTAATATACATATATCTCCTTTTCATTATTTCAGCTTATGATTTGCATGCTTCATAATGAAAAAGTGTAATATACATTTATGTGTCTATGAAATTAGAAACTATGATCATAGGGTTAGGTATATTTCATCTTCAGAAACTTTGACAAATCCTAAACCCCATGTTAGCTTGTATGTAATTATGTATTATATTGATCCATGTCAATTCATATAATATACACATCAATGAAACAAGCTAAGTTATTAATTATCTTTTTCTTTTCTTGTTTGAAAGCAATATAATTTAATTTCTTTGTTGCTTTTCTCAAGTTATTTGGATTTCGCCCTATTTTTCTTTTGTGTTTAATTTCCTGAACACACGCATATACTAGTTCCTTTGTCCTCATATAAGTTATTTAATGAATAAAATCTAAAAGGGTAAACATACAGTCATACATCGCTATACTAGTGATGAATCACACTAATGTTATCTTATATATAATAATTTTATTACTTTGAAGTACACAGCTGGGTGGAAAAAAACAACGGTGTGTCAATATGATACTTCATTTATTTAATTCACCTACTTAACATTATTTCCGGTTTGACTGTTTGAGAATTTACTTACACTCATAAAATAGACTAAAATATACAAGGAGAAAAAAAATACACAAATATAATAATATCTACTATAAGTTCTTCATATGTTTTTTATAGATAGTCAATTATGTTTAAAAAAAATTACCTACTAAATTGATTATTCTATATTTTTATATAAATATATATGTATTGTTTGATATATTTTTAATGTATATTTTATATTTTAATATGTATTTTATATAAATATTAATTTAGTACTAATTTTTTTATACATACACGTAGTATAATTAATTGATAATTAAGTCTATTTGGTTTATAGACTATAGATACAAATTAAATATTTTGTTAAGAATTTAATTTTAATATGTTGATAGTATAAAATATTTTATATATTATCTAATTATATCCATATATATTTTTTTAGATGATTATTTATTTAATAATGTAAAAAAAATTTCTGAGATAAAAATACATAATTTGCAATAAAAAATATTGTATGTACACTAAAATTTAATTACTAAATTAATTATGTATTTGTATATGAATATAATATATATGTTATTCAACTCATTTTAAAATTTATATTTTAATATGTATTTTATATAAATAATTAATTTAATAATTAATTTTTATATATATCTAATATATTTAATTATTTATACAACTATATTAGATATATATTAAAATTAATTATTAAAATTAAATTAATTATTATATATAAATATATAATTTTATTTATTTTTAATTATATTTTGTATTTTAATATAATATATATTTTATTTTAATGATTTATTTTGATAACTAATTTTAGTAGTGTGTGTTATAATGGGTCTAAAATATCTTTAATTTACACTAGCACATAAAATGCACTAAGAGTTGGCATGCATTCTTTTGTGTGTAGATTCATACATATCAAGGAGAGACCCAAAAAAAAAAAAAAAAAAAAAAACCCAAAGCCATGGGAAAAGGGTGTGTAATATCCCTAGTCATACTTTCAATTTTCATAGCAATAGCAGGGACATTAGTTGTCCTAGGATTCACAGTGTACAAACCACAAGAGCCCAAAATCCACGTGGACAACATCAACTTGGACAACATGAAGTTTGCCTTCAACGTATTCCAAATAAAGTTTGACTTCAACGTGACGTTGACCGCTGACGTCACCGTACAAAACCCTAACAAGATTGGATTCAAGATTTCAGACACAAGTGCAACTCTCAACTATAGAGGTGTTAAGGTTGGAGAAGCACCTATTCCATCTCAAGAGATAGCACCAAAAGAGACAAAGAAATTCAACGTAACCCTAACTGTCATGACAGCAGCTTTGTTGTCTCATCCTATGATATTCAACGATGTCACAAAGAACCAATTGCCACTCACGGTTGTGTTGGATATTCCTGGTCAAGTTGAGATCTTGGGCATCATCAAGGTCAACGTTCATGTTCAAACTTATTGTGATATTCTCATCGATATTCTCCAGAAAAGACTCGCCAGCCAAAGATGCAAATCCACCACCAATATATGATGTTTTTCTTATTTTGTGTAAATCAACATTTCCGGGCTATATATTGAAAGATTATATTTTCCTCACTCTTTCATATATACTATGTTTATATTTTTCTTTTGTGGTAAAAGACAATTTTTTTTCATCTTCCATCACTTTTTTATAAAGGAGAATTTTCTGGTACTTAAAGCATTTATGTCAAATTTGTTTAAAATGTGATGAAAAGTTAAAACGTGGCATCCATTCTTTGTATTTGTGTCAATCAAATAAATTACTGTAAAAATTTACTTGCGATTACCTATCTTCACGTGAAGTTGATATTTGAAAACCAATAAATAATTTAATAAATTTAACTAATTTATTATCTAACGTTCAACTAACTTCACATGAAATTATAAATATTGTAAAAGACACTTTTTATAAATCATTCAAAAATGATATATATAACATATACATAGTGTTGCATATTATTATGATAGAAACTTAACTTGCACAAAAGATTAGAAGTCACGTGTAATTAGTTAGGATTGCTAGGCTTATATGTATAACTAATATCAGAGTTTCATTCTTTTTTTTTTTTTTTTGTAAAATTTAGTTTAGTTTCTGATATAAAAGAAAATTTTACTCTCCTTCTTTTAGGTTCTGATGTAATCTCAGCTCTCACTTTATATCAATTCTTCTTCTTCAACGATGATTCTCATAAATTCAACATGGTGCGATGAGTGATTGCAGTAACAACCTTTATGAATACACCTCTCTAGCTCCTTCAATTTTCATGTTCTTTTTTTCGTTTTTTTTTTCCTTCAAAATCAAGAACCCAAAACTAAATTTGTCCCATTCTTCTCTTCGATCTAATTCCTCTCCTCCTCTCTTGAACCCTAAAATAGAGTTTGATGAGATCTGGTTTTGGTTAGCAAAATCACCAACGCTAAGCCACATTTTCCAATCAACGGATCAAAAGTGGGAGCTCTGAATATACAATTTCTCAAATTTATTAATACCTTCTTCCTTTCTTATACACGGAATTATGGATACTCCTCAAGCTCCTCCAATTACAGTGACTCAGAATCAGCTTGATCTGAATGTTCTAGCATAATTAGTTGCTCAAGTCAATTCCATTCAAGCTGCTACATCAAAACCCCCAATAAATCCCATCACAGATCCTGCAAGTCCGTTCTTTTTTCATCCTGGCGAGAATCTAGGTACTCCATTCATCCCTGTTACTTTGGATAACAAGAACTATGGATCTTGGTCAAGATGGATGAAGATAGCTCTGCAATCGAAGAATAAATTTGTTTTCGTTGATGGCTCCCTTCCAAAGCCGGATGAGAACGATCCCACTCATCATGCCTGGGAACGTCGCAATACCCTTGTAGTAATAGTCTCTTGGCTCCACCTCTCTCTCAGCCTAGATATACGCAATAGCGTCATTTGGAACGGTGTCGCTCACAGCATTTGGGAAGAACTCAAAAAGCGCTTCTATCAAGGAGATGTGTTCTGCATTGCTGAATTCGAAGAAGACCTCTTCTCATTAAGACAGCGTGATTTGGAACTTACACCCTATTTCACAAAGTTGCGAGGAATTTAGGAGGAACTCGAAATTTTTTGACCCATCCCTTCATGCGTTTGCGGCACCAATTGTCCATGTGCATCCACAATTCGAGGATACAGAGATGACACATTTGTAGTTCGCTTCTTTCGTGGCTTAAATGAGCAATATTCAACTGTCCGATCAAGCATCATGCTCATGCAGCCATTGCCATCGATTGACACCACCTTTTCATTGCTTATGCAACAAGAAAGGTAATTTCTTGCACTACAAGAAAAACGGGACTTAGCAGCCACAAATTGCAGGCATTTTTTCAAATTGCCGCAAATTGGTTGAATTGGTGCGGTTCTTATTGCATAAATAAGCTCCGCTCCAATTAATTTGACTTGAGGCGGTTTTGGGCCCCAACCGTAGTAAATAACCTTGTGTGGGTGGGGGAGGGGTTTCGTTTCACTAAAATACCCAAACCCAAACAAAAATTAATAGGCATCTTCACCTTTTGCACGAACCCCAGCAGAGCACGGCGCCAATCACTGGTCTCCTTCCCCCGCCATCGTGAATCTTTCCTCCGTCAGTTCCAGCCATCACGCCGGTGTCGTCGTTCTTCCCAATCACTGGTCTCCTCCCTCCGCCGTGTAGCTCCCGCGCGCGAAGGTAACGGGGAAGGGGTCGTCGAAGTCTTCTACTTCCGCCGTGCATGTCCGTGACATCGTCGGCAGCCTTTGGGAGAATATGTTTAAGATGTAAAATTGAAGTTGTGAGAAATGTCAGTATTTGAGAGAATATACAAAATAAAATAAAAAAATAACTAGTATTTGAGAATATGTAAAATTCAAATTACAGTACAAGAATGAGAGAGCTATATGTATGGGCTCGAATATAAGGGTTATGAACTATCCAACTAAATAGGGAAGCACCAACAATTAGAGTGCAATCTTAACTAACATAGTTAACCAAATAATAATCATAATGACTAACATACTCTTAACACTCCGCTCAAACTTACGTGGGGAGATATACTCTAAGTTTTGATATTATGATATGATACTAAAATAATTTGCCTCACACAAACTATTTCATAAATCTCTTATATCCTCTATTTGTTGTTGTCTTTGGGAATCTTTTGGGTTGAGACTCATGTCATGTCTTTGTATATATTGATTCTTAAGATGGTAATATGCTACAAGATTCTCTATCTTATGTGTTTTTGGGAGTTCCTTTTTGATCAATTGAACCATGTCTCATTATTACATTATTAAGTAGTGCATTGCTTGTTAAGTTTTAACATCATTTGATTTAAGATTACTCCATGGCCTATGAATTAGAAGAAAAGAATTTGAGGTGTATTATTACACTATTGTATGCTCATGTTTTTGCATTTTTGAAGCTTAATTTTTCTATTGTAATTTACCCCTTTTGGCAATGAGAAAAAAAATACACTATTTTCTTGGTTGCTGTTGTTGATGGCAAAAGCTCTGTAATGTATTACACAAGTCTAGAAATATAACTGGTTTAGTAGCTAATGCCTGAAAAAAAATGAAAAGGTGTCAAGATTAGTAGCATTCATGTTATTCTTATAATCAATCCTAGTTCTAGTTCTGCCTTCTAGATGGATTTTAGCCTAAACCTCTGTGTTCAAAGAAAATGAAAAAAAGACTACCGACTTTCCATTTTTCAATATTCAGTTTTATCTAAGTATGACATACATCTTTTGTTCTTTTAAGTGTGATACTTCTGAAATATTTGTTTGCTGCATAGCTTGGAGGTGGTTACTAACTTATTATCAACAAGCAAGGCTTTATCTTTTGAATGCTAAGGTGCTTGTCATTACTCCAGCTATATTGCTCAGAAGTTTGAGGCACAATTTTCTTAAACTTGATATGATTAAGCTTTTAATAATGGACGAGTGCCATCATGCTAAGGGTAGCGACCCTTATGCCTGCATAATGAAAGTAAGTTTATGATATTAGCCATTTGTTGTAATATTGATCATTTTGATTTATTAAATACGACAGAAATAAATTTGAGATTTTTTCTTTAAATAAAATAATTAAAACCAATCTCAACAAGCTGGTGTAATTTGGTGAAATAATTTGCTGTCACCTTTGCAGGATTTGATTTAATTTCATGCAGGAGCTCTATTATAGGGAATTAAACTCTTTATCTTTGACCTCCCTTGAATTTTTGGGATGACTGCATCTCCGATTAAGTTAAAAGGTATACAACTATAATATTCTTGTCGAATAAATGACCATTTGTACCCATAAAAGATGAAAACGCTGACATATGTACCCACACTAGATCGAAACTAAACTTGTACCCACGCAAGATGTCCTTCGTGTGACAAAAGTAGTTTTCGATCTAGTGTGGGTACATATGTCAGCGTTTTCATCTTTTATGGGTACAAATGGTTATTTACTCTATTTTTGTCTCTCTTAGCATTTCAATTTTTTTTAAATTTTATTTTATAAAAATAAGATAATCAATAATGTCACTTATTCTCTAATTTTGAACTTCCTTAACTTTTTTCCTTTTTCACTTTCTTGATCCAGTTGGAAATTCTGAATACACCTTCTCTATAAATATGCGTGACCTAATGGCTCTAATGGACTCAAAGGTTACTTTGGATTTTCTACCTCTAATATACACCCTGCCTATACTATGAATATTGACATTCCTTGAGGCCTTATATTGATGCTAGAATAATTTAATTCTATCTAATAACTCTCTTGAGTTTCATTTTAGTATTATCAGTTGATCTTGTAATGCACACTTTATGGATTATTTCAAAGTGGTTTGACTTTTAGAAAAAATTTTTAAATTTTATATAGTAGATTGTGGCAGTTTCAAACTGCCACAATTTTTTTTAAACCGGCGTGCAGGATAGCGGCGGTTATAAAACCGCCACAATTTTTTTAAAAAACCTATTTAACAAATAGCGGCGGTTCTGCAACCGCCACAAAAGCAATTATGTGATTTGCTGTGGTTGTGCCAGTAGGGGTGTCCGCAGATCGGATATGGCCGAAAATTCGATCCGATCCGCACAATTTTCATCGGATCGGATCGGATCGGATCGGATATGATATCCGCGCTTTTTAGTGCCAGATCCGATCTGCAAATGTGCGGATTGGATCGGATCGGATATCGGATATATCCGCATAATTAAACATTCTCTTTTTAATCATATTTCTATGTAAAAAAATTCAATAAAAATATTTCTTTTATACTTTTAAACTTATTTATTCCTAAAATATTTTTAATCAAACTCTTTCTAAATAACAAAAATAAAATAATACAATATATGAATAATAATTACTAACTAAAACAACAAACAAGTAAATATAATACCAAACATATATATTTATTTATTTTTCATTATTATTGTGCAGATCTGCAGATCCGCGGATCGGATATGCAGATGTAGAGCAGATATCCGCGATCCGATCCGATCAATTTGCGGATCGGATCGTATCCGCAATTTTCGGATCGGATGCGGATATTTACCACAGATCTGCAGATACGATCCGATCCATGAACACCCCTATATGCCAGTGGTTTTCCAAAACCTCCGCAAAATCAAATCTCCACCCCCTAATAGGCAACGCTTATGGAACCGCTGGAATTTCATTTCGCAGTGGTTAAAAAGCGCCGCAAATCCCTAAAAAACCGCCGCTATTCGGCGTGTCTCTTGTAGTGTTGGGACTGATTTGGTGGACTCCAAATAGTTGGTGAATGCGGTTCACAACTTTTCTGGAACTAATTCTTTCCGAGGTAGGAACCGAGGCAGAGATGGCCGCGGTGGCAAGGGCCGAAGTTATGGAGGACGAGGACACATCAAACAATGTTCTTTTTGTGGTAGGGAAGGGCATATAGTTGATCAATGCTACAAGAAACATGGCTTCCCTCCATATTTTAAAGCCAGAACAATCCCTACCATCAACAATATCACAGATGCTGCACATGATGATAAGCATGATGATTTTGTTGAGCTCTATCTGAAAGATGGTGGTAGTTCATCAGCCTTCTTCACTCAAGATAAAAAGAAAGCCTTGTTAGCTCTCCTACAACAAAATGTCTTCACAACTTCCCATACTTTGAATCAAGTATCGTATGCCATAGAAGTCCAATCTCCTTCTGAAGGTAACTCTATAGAATGCACTCTTAATTCATCACATTACACTGGCTCCTGGGTCATTGACACAGGTGCCACAGCTCCTGTCACTCATCACATTACTACATTCCACACATACAAAGCCATATGTCTAGTAAGAGTCAAATTACCAAATAAATGCATGGTCCTTGCTTCGATATCTGGCACAGTAAAATTTTCTGAACACTTGTACCTCACAGATGTTCTTTACTTACCTTCTTTTGTGCTAAATCTGATTTCAGTGTCAAAACTTATAGCTTACATTAACTGTCAATTCATTTTAACAAATTTGGCTGTGAGATACAGGATTACCCTACAATGAAGAGGATTGGAGCAGCTGAATTGAATGTAGGGCTGTATGCACTGCAAGCAAATTCATTAGATACTGCACAACATCACAGCATACATCTCACTACTCATTCAAACACAAGCACACACAATGACTCTTCCATCTTATGACATAATAGATTAGGTCATGTTCCTTTTTCTATTTTACACAATATTACACAATTGTATCCCAATTTATTGCACACAAAAATTAATAAAGCCATGATTATGTCTCCATGTGATAGTTGTCATTTTGCCAAGCACAAAAGAACTTCTTTTTCTCTGAGCACAACAAAAACTAAAAATATTTTTGAGCTGATCCATGTTGATATTTGGGGTCCAATATGCATCCCATCTACAAAAAGTTGTAGATATTTTCTTACTATTGTAGATGATTTTAGTAGGTTTACGTGGATCTTTCCTATGACACTAAAATCTGAGGCTTCTGCACTTGTACAAAATTTTATAAAATTGATTCGCGTTCAATTCAATAGTAACATGAAGTGTATTAGATCAGATAATGGTAAGGAATTCCAATTAAATCAATTTTACACTTCAAATGGAATTTTACATCAAACCTCATGTGTTGAGACTCCTCAACAAAATAGAATTGTAGAGTGCAAACACCAGCATATTTTACAAGTTGCTAGAGCTATATTATTTCACTCAGCAGTGCCTCAATGTTATTGGGATTTGGCGGCAACTTATGCAACCCAAATCATCAACCATATCCCTAGCAACTTGTTAAATAACAAAAATCTATTTGAAATTCTATATAATAAGCAAGCTGATTTAACACAATTTAAAGTTTTTTGACTTCATATCTACATTATCAGCAAATCAAAAGAAACTTGATGCATGAGCTAAGAAAGGAGTGTTCCTTGGATTTAAAGAGGGCACTAAAGGATTCTTAGTTTTGGATCTCCACACCAACAAACTTCATGTCTCAAGCGACATTACCTTTTATGAGCATAATTTTTCTTTCAAAACTAATAATCACTGTCCACAATCGTCACATTCACCTACTCATACTCAACCTGCAAGCACTCAATTTTCTAGTTTTCATGATGTTTTTTACTACTCCCAAACAACCCCTCAACAGCATCTGTGCCCCTCACTCAATTTTCACAGCCACACACACCTCTTCCACACACTTCACCAACACCACTTAGAAGATCTACAAGGGAAAGAAGGAGACCTGCATATTTAGAAAATTATCACTGCATGCATGCCTCTGTTGATTCAGCTTCCTCCTCATCCAAGTATCCGATTTCTAACTTCATGACATATCACAATCTATCTTCCACACACCACACATTATCAGTCAAAATTGCAACAAGTGTCAAACATACACATTATGAGGAAGTTGTGGCTGACCGTTGTTGGAAAGAGGCTGTCTCAGCTGAACTAAGTGCTCTTGAGACAAACAAGACATGGATTGTCACTACCTTACCTAAGGGCAAGAAAGCTATAGATTGCAAGTGGGTCTTCAAGTTGAAGCTCAAGCCAGACGAGACAATTGAGTGGCAAAAGCGCGTCTTATGGCAAAAGGGTATAATCAGAGGCAGGGATTTAATTTTTTTGACACCTATAACCCCGTGGCCAAGATGACAACATTGCGCATCCTTCTTGCTCTTGCACCTGCTAAACACTGGCATTTAAAGCAGTTGGACGTCAACACTGCTTTCCTCCAATGGGACCTTGACGAGGAAGTTTACATGAATGTCCCTCCTGGTCTCACAGTTTCACAACCTGATTCAGTGTGCAAGTTAACAAAATCCCTTTATGGCCTTAAACAGGCCAGTCGCCAATGGAATACAAAACTCACTTCGATGCTTCTTAGTCTTGGCTATTGCCAATCCAAGCATGACTACTCTCTATTCACCAAATTAGTTGATAGAAAATTCACTATTATATTAGTATACGTCGATGATTTGATCATCACGGGTAATGATTTAAGCACCATTTCAGCCACCAAGCAACAATTACATGATGCCTTCAAGATCAAAGACGTTGGTGATCTAAAATTTTTTCTTGGCCTTGAAATTGCATGAAGCAGTTCAGGTATTGCTGTTCATCAGCAAAAATATATGTTAGACTTGTTGAACGACTATGGAATGTTGGACTGCAAACCTGCCTCAACCCCCATGGAGTACGGTATGAAGCTAGCTAAGGACTCGGCTCCTTTCTTCACAGATGTAGCTGCCTATCGCAGTTTTATTGGGCACCTTGTATATCTCACTACCACGTGACCCGACATTTCCTTTGTGGTTGGAAAGCTCAGTCACTACCTTGATTGTCCCACCAGTTCTCACTATAACGCAGCCATTCGGGTCCTCAAATACCTCAAACAAGCCCCAGTAGCAGGTCTTTTTTTTCTACTTCCTCCGACATGCAACTCTCTGGCTATTCGGATGCAGACTAGGTAGCATGTCCTGACACTCGCAGGTCTGTTTCTGGGCATCGCTTCTATCTTGGCACCTCTCTCATTTCTTGGAAAAACAAAAAGCAATCAACAGTGGTCAGATCCTCTTCAGAAGCTGAGTACAGGGCCCTAGCTCTTGCAACCTGTGAAGCTCAGTGGATAGCCTATCTTCTCAACGATCTTCATCTGCCTCTAACCAAACATGTTCCTTTATATTGTGATAGTCAGTCTGCCCGCCATATAGCTGCCAACCCCGTGTTTCATGAGCGCACCAAGCACATCGAAGTAGACTGTCACGTGACACGCGAGAAAACATCCTCAGGCCTCATCAAACTCCTCCCCATCTCCAGCAAGGATCAAAATGCCGATATCATGACTAAAGCCTTGAGTCCAGGTCCGTTCAAACTAGGATATCGTAAGTTAGGGATGCTCAACATCTACGATTCAACTATAAGAGAGAATGTGCAAGATTAATCTACATATGTAAGTTGCCAATGCCTTTGACATTGCCAACTTAAGGGGGAATGTTATCATAGAAACTTAACCTGCAGAAAAGGTTAAAAGTCACGTGTAATTAGTTAGGATTGCTAGGCTTATATGTATAACTAATAGCAGAGTCTCATTCCTTTTTTTGTGAAATTTGGTTTAGAGTTTCTGATATAAAAGAAAACCTCACTCTCCCTCTTTTAGATTCTGATATAATCTCATCTCTCACTTTATATCAATTCTTCTTCTTCAACGACGAATCTCATAAATTCAACACATAAAACATTCTTCCTATGTATTTTTGTCTTTAACAAATTAATTTGGCCATATGAGGAACAAAAACTTGAGGCATGGTCTCTGTCATTCTCCAATATTTGACAAATTAAAAGTTATTTTTTATTAATTTTCTTTTGTATAGCTTTCTGGACAAATTTGATCCATGATGATGTTCTTATAAAGGGTTCATCGAAGTCAGGGTGTTGATGCCAACTCTTGTGATATTCGAACAAGAGGTGCTGATCCACAAGAAAATTTGATATTTTAAATTAAGCAATATTATATATCAAAATTTATTATTTTGAGTCAACACTTGATAATAACAAACCTATTTTTATAAATAATGTAAAAAAAGATAAAATTAACTAAATTTTAAATGCGTCAGCTCCCATACATGGTCTTACAACTTTGCGAAAACCTGTACTTTTGGTAAACAGTCGCCCGAACTTGATCCAATCCGCTGTTGTATACCTTGGATATTTCTCTTTCTAACCATACAATTGCTAGTACACTTATGGTGATTCCTAAATAACTCTCCCCCTCCCCAAACACAACTTACAACTTTTATCGTACTGTGCTCTTCAAAGAACATATCTTAAAAGGTGCTGAGTTGGAATTCCATTCTAACTAAGAATTCGTGTGGTTTCGGAGGATCCAGCTACAGAAAAATCGGAAACGGAAAACCCCCTTTTCGCCCGACTCTTTAGTCTTAAGAATACTAGTTTTAAAAATGAATGATTGTCTTTATTAATTTTTAAATTTTAAATTCTAAATAAAAATAAGATGTTAGCAAAAAATATTGACTAATATTAATAAAAGGTATTAGTTCAATTTCTAATATATATATATATATATATATATATATATTAATTTACGTAGATAAAAAAGAAGAGAAATTACATAAACAAGTGTTTTTGTGTTAAGCACCAACGTAACGTAACAAAGTCACATTTTTTTAACCCTTATTTATCTTAGGCCTCTTTATTTTATTTTATTTTATTTTATAGAAATGTTAATAAAACAATACAAAACTCTTACAAAAACAACAAATTCAATAGTAGTGGGGAAATGACTTTTATATATTAGTAGTTGTCTATCACTATTGTGATGTTCAATAGTATGTAGTGACTTAGTGAGGACACACTGCTACGCGTTGATGATAGAATTCAAAGGAAACAATACATTAGGGGATATCTTTGACTTTCAGAGCATTAATATAGGATGGGAGATTGTTAAGTTTACCTATATACTGCTGTGCCATTGAATGATATAATCTCTCAATTAAGAGATACATCACTGTATTCCGTAGTGTGTCTCTACCTAACTATTTTCTTTTTCTTCGGCTACAACAAAAATTACTTTTAACTACAAATATTTAGTAGCGATGACATAATAGTTAATTATTATATGTCATATTTAATTCATATTTTTGCAATAATTATATATTTATCATTATTGTATATATTATAATGATAATTATATATTTTTAGTGATTATTAAAAAGATTTTTATCGATAATCATATAATAAAAAATATTTGGTAATTAAAATAAATTAATAAAAAATAACTAAAACTTATTTTATTTAATATTCATTAATTGTTATAATAATTAATAAATATTAAATAAAATAAATTATGTCTTTTTTTTGTCTTCTTAGAGCTAAAATCGTTTAACGATAAAATATAAGACGACTAATATTTAATTACCGATAAAAATATTAGCGACTATTTTTATTGTCACTAAAAATAAAAAAATAATTACTAAAATTATTTTTTCTAGCAATATTAGTAATGGAATCATGGAATAATATATTTTTCTTATATTTTAAAACGAGGATTACAAATTAAATATTGTTCCGGTCCAGCCCATTAAGAACCTCGGGTCCGATCACAAGTCACCGACTTGTCGGGTCGATGGACCCGAACTAAGAGGTGACCCGCGCGTCACCCCCGTTCTGCAGAGAAAATATGGATCGACAGTTAGTAAAAGCTTCCATGCAGGTGGGCCTAATTACAGAGAGTCCATCCCGGGTACAGAGTATAAATGAGGAGGGACCTACCCTCCCTGAAGGTACATCACCTTTTTTATCCTAATTAGTCGCCACTTCGTACGGATACTAACTATAGCGTTGGAGTGTTATTGCAAGAGGCCCCACCCGTCGACACACCAACGACTCAGACGTTTTTGCCCTCGAAGCTTGCACTCAGGCTCCGATCCTATCTCACTCAGTTGCACCTACCTTAGCCCAAGAACGGAACTAAAAATTTTTTTTGAAAGGGACCAACATAAAAAATATAGGTTAAGAAGAAAAAAAATTAAAAATTAAAAAGGGGCCAAAATAAAAAATTAGAGACTTATACATACAAATTATTAATTTTGAAAAACCATTGTCCCTTTTCCTTCTAATGTGGCTCCGCCACCGTCTCTGCCTCAACCTCAGCCTCACTTGATCCATCTCTCACCCGAGCAACCGAAAAAAATATTAAATAAAATAATAGTTCAAAGAATTTCTATTGTGATTTGTGACGGTATAGCGCAAGAGTACAGATATATAGAATAAAAGGAATGGAGTGTGATCTTATGAGTAAGCAAATAAGTATAAATATTCATATTCTTTTGAATTTAATAATTCATCCGGCATGTCAAGTTCTTGCACTTATTGAACAAAAATTTGATTGGCAGTTGGATACACGGTATGGCTTTCTTGCCGCGCATTGAGTTATTAGAGAATTGATAGGAGTCTCGTTATTAATTACGTTACTACTCCTAGAAAGATGACTTTACATAAATATAAAAAATTAAAGAAAATAAATATTAATACCACTCATTTTTTTTATATAAATTTATGTAAATACATAATATAAAAAATAATTAGAGTGACATTATAAAAAACACAATCAGATTATTATTTTTCTAATTAAAATATAAACACATATTATAAATAATTTAGTCAAATATATTAAATTATTTAACGATTTTTAATTACTATCTTCATGTAAAAAAATTCTCAGTTTTCTTCTATATCTCTCAACTCAGCCAATTAAAAATTAATTTGTCGTGAATTGAAGTTCTATTTAAAAATCTGTTAATACCAATAAATTATTATATATATAAGACAAAATTTAAACTTCTAACATTTATTTAAACAAATTAGTAAATTAATTATTATACACAAATTGACTTTCATCTTATATAAAAATAATAATACTATATAATCAATAAATATTATCATTTTAGATCAATATTTAGCCAACAATAATTTACAAATACCTATATTTACATCAATTTACATACACATTTATTTTCATCAAAATTTACAAAATAAATCCACATAACATGTACTTATATTTTTAGAATTTATACACATAAATTAATAAAATTTATTTATTAAAAATAATTTAATATTTATAATTATTCAAAATTGTTTGGCTGCCAATGAACTATAATTCAAACGGTGGTATAATCTCTCCATACTCATTTAGAGATCACAGGTTGAGTCTCCCTATCTAAAAAAAATAAATAAATAAAGCATTTAATCCCTTGCACCTAACAACTACCCTTGATAGAGTTGAGATATCACACATTATTACCGATATAGTTGCCATTTCCGTTATTATTGCTCTAAACCCCAAACCTTCCAAAGCTTCCATTTTCATCACAAACTTAACAATGTCTGAGTTAGAATTATCGTCAAAACACAAGGCCATGACGGAGAGCAACCACAACCACGACGAAGAGCATCAACAAGTTGCGGTGGTTTCACAGAAAAAGATGAAAAAGAGAAGAAACTGCGCCATCGCCATGGTAGTCATCATCTCCTTCTTCATTCTGTTGGCTATCATATTCGTGATCCTCGCCCTCACGTTGTTGAAGACCAAAGATCCAAAAACAGAGATTGTATCTGCAACTTTGCAAGGAATCTCACCAAAACTCACATTCCCCGCCATTAACATCCAACTCAACATCACTCTTGACCTCAAGATTCGCGTCGAAAACAAGAACCACGCTAGCTTCAAGCACGGTGAGGGTAAGAGCGTTCTTTTCTACAAAGGAATCGAGGTTGGAGAAACTGAAATCTTCTCTGGTTTGATTCCTTCAATGGGATCCGAAATTCTTCCGTGTAGACTCACGTTAGAGGCTGATAAAGTTGCAAGTAACATCACGGGTTTTCTTGGGGACTTGATGGGAGGTGAAATTACCATGAAGACCTTCACTCAGATTCCTGGTAGAGTTACTTTTCTTGGGTTTATCAAGAAGCATATTGTTGCTAAGTCCAGTTGCCAGTTTATTATTGGTGTTCCTGATTTCAAGATTAAGAACCAAGTTTGTAAGACCAAGATATGATTCATCATCAAGAACAATTGAAGCAGGATTTGTAGCTTCTTATACTATACTATTAGCAGAGTTTTTTACATGTATTTAGTTATTAGTTAATATTTTCTTAATCGATCTTGGATACTTATATCTCTCTTGCTAGACTTTCATTTTTGAGTTTTTGAAAATTTTTGGCAACACCTTTATTTTCTGATGGCAAGATCAGTAGTGTAGAAATGTTTTATTTTAATTTATAAACAA
This sequence comes from Arachis hypogaea, assembly GCF_003086295.3. NCBI lineage: Eukaryota > Viridiplantae > Streptophyta > Magnoliopsida > Fabales > Fabaceae > Arachis > Arachis hypogaea. Next base: position 121,533,952 of record NC_092049.1, on the reverse strand, counting down.
GAAAAATATTAAGGTGGATACTTCCATGATGACATCTTCACGTGAAAATAGCATTATAGACCATTAAATGAATTTATATATTTGATAAAATATATTTAATTAGTCATCTAAAAGTTAACAATGTCATTTTTATATGAAAATGTCACGTGAGTATTTTCTAAATATTAAATGGTTCGTATGTTTGAATGTTATGATTTTATTTTTTTATTTAGAAATTAGGTAACGAAAAAAAGAGGTTTACTTTAAACATGTGAGCAGTGATGCCATGCATAAGTTTGGTTCTGATACAATAATATTAATTTTCTTTCATCTGGCATACAAAGATCAAGCTTTGCCTCACTTCTCTTTCCAATTTTTTTTTTCATTATGGTCATTGAAGTTTGTCTGAAAGTAATTTTCTAACAAATGAGAGAAAAGAGATGAAAAGATTGTTTGCGATGTTATATTCACGAAAGAAAGAAATATTTAGAGTAAAGACTGTACTCAATGGGACTCTTTGTATTTTTCTTGAAAGATAACGTCACTTCCAAAAAAAAATCGGTATTAATATTAGGAGGATGTGTTCAAATCCAAATCCATCCAAATTAAATCGTTCGTCTAATTCAATCTAAATTGAAAATTGATTAAAACCGTACTAATTCGAATTTGATTGGATTCTATTTTTTGCAAACAGCTGGATCGGATTGAATTTTAGATCTAATTTTCATAACCGATCCAATCCAATTCAAACCGCACAATGTATTATAATATTATTATTTTATTATTATATTTATAATTATACTTATAACATGTTCAATTTTTTTTTATACATTTTTATATTATTTATGTATTATTATTATTTAATAAATATTTTATGTTCAAAATGTTATTTATTTATTTATTTTAACTAATTTATAATTTTATTTCTATTGTTATGTTATTGTTGGCTTTTTAAGATATTGTTAAGATTTATTATGTCAATGTTGATTATTTAAAATTTGATGTTGAGACTTGCTATATATATTTAATTTTTTTAATTTATAAAACCGCAAATCAAATCTAATCCAAACCGCTTGAAATTGGATCTGATCGGATCGGATTTTTTTAAAAATAGCATCCAATCCAAACCGCACCGCAAGTAAAATTAGTGTTCGGATCGGATGAGTTTTTTACTCAAAACCGATCCAAACCGCACCGCGAACACCCCTAGGAGGATCTTCTTATAAAGACGCATAATAAATCTTCTTATAAAGATATTTATGTGTCATATTATTATTGGGCGTATTAATGAATCGGTTAGTTTTAAATTTCTTAACAAATTAGAATAAAATCGATTTTTTTATAACAATAATAATAAATTCAATTGTTATCAGATCCGATTGAACCGACCAATTTACATAACCTACTAGATTATGGCTTTTTTTGTTTTTTTTTTTTAAAGAAAAATCAAAGATATATTTGTCTTTTTATCAAAAAATTTAAACATGATTCGATTTAGATTGTGTAAATCGATCGGATCAAATCAGGTTTAATAATTATAATGCGGACAATTGGGTTTATTATTGTTGCTATAATAAACCAATTTTATTCTGATTTATTAAAAAATAAATTATTAACCAGTTTAATAAAGATATCCAATAATATCATAATACATATAAATGTCTTTAAAAAAAGATATTTTTAGTGTATTTATCAAAATAGTCTCCTTAATACTCTTATTCTGAGATAATTGTAGGTTTTTTTTATTTAATGAAAGTTTTAAATAATCCCTAAATTCTTTACTGCAATAAAACTAGTTACTATATTAGTATTACTACTATATTTTTATTTCTTTTTGTTATAACTCATACCTCTATTATTTTTATTATGCAATATTATTTTATTATATTATCATTATCTTTTATACCACTATCAACATTATCAATATTACCTTTTTTTTATTATCTTATTTTTTTGTGTAATGCTATTTTTTTTTAAGAAAAATTTTTGTAACACAATTAATTTTTCATCTTACGACATTATTTTCGATAAGGTCCTTTACCATTTAACTACTATTGACGAAGAAATTTTCAAAAAAAATTTATCAATTGAAAGTACATTCACAAAAATTCTAGTCATTTTTTAAATTTCGGTCATTAAAAAAAAACTTCACATATAAAATTGCAAATATTTTAACTTATCATAAAAATCATCAAATAATAATAAAAATGCCTTATATTTTAATAATATATACAAAAATTGTATCAAATTTTTATTTTTAAAATTTTTTTTGATAATATATATTTTATTAATCATACTAAGTGTACACCAAATTTGTTATTAGCACAAAATATAATTTAAATATAAAAATATATTAAAGTAAGTTAAATAATAGTATATTTATTTATATATAAATACATAATGACTGATTTTAATATATAAATAATATTTTTGATATTTAATATTAAGTTATTTTTGTCATGTGTTAAATTTTTTTTAGAATATTTTTATTAGTTGTATAAATTTGTAAATACCATTTCAGTAGTTTACGTTTTTTTTTTCCATCAACTGTACTGTACTTGAATGTAATAGTCTATATTATTTAAATCTTTTATTATTAAATCCTAGATAAGGGCTTGGGCTCGCCGAAATAAAATAATCTTCTTCTACATTATTTTTGGACACAACACATAAAATCATTTTTTTTTTCATTGGGCAGGAGATGTGCCATGAGTTAGTTTATTTAAAAAATAAATGATTTGTTCCGAGGGTTACCTGAAATAATGATTTAGGCCTGAACGTGAGGTTCAGACTCCTTTTAAGAAAGCGTCCGACTTATGCTGGTGTCAAGGTGCTGCCGTTCGAGTTCCTCATGAAGAGGTGATGGGTGGTACTTGCAAGAGATTCCGATGCTTAAGTTAGCAAAAGACTATAGCCAGGATTTTAGTAGATTGGGTCCTCAATATACCTGAGAGTGTAGAGTAAAATAGATAACTACCTTTTAATGTAATTCCACCTTTAATGGTGAATAACGGTTCTTTTTTTCTAAAAAAGTTGTTGAGATCTTCCTTTTAGATAAATGGGAGATATCTTAAGAGTTAATTACTCATTCAGATAAGTAAGGCTGGGTTGGTTGTCGTTGCGCCCGACCTATGTGAAGTCGGGCAGGCGTGGGGGAGACACGTTCTCTTAATTGGGCCTTATTCTGTTTGGGTCTGGTTATTTTGTGAGTCAGGGTATGAACAGTGCCCCTACTTAAGTCCGAGTCTGAGCTTTACCAGGTCGAACTTAAGTATTAGTAGATCAGACTGATTTCTCGTGGATTAATAAATTAGGCCGAACAACTCGTCTTTCTGGGTCACATGGGGGTACTCGACGTGTTCAAAATTTGAGAAGTTACGTCTTTTCACATCTTGCACACGTTCCTCTATGGTAACCTTGGTAACCACATGCCATAAATGAAGGGTTTGTGAAATTACTTTTTTCCCCTAGCATCTTATAAATACTCAAACTCTTTTCTTTTTCGTTTCTTTCTGAAACATTTGCGTTCTTCGTTTTCTCTCTTAGATTCTCCGTAACTTCTTTACACTTTAAGATTGAACTTCCTGCTTGGAAATTTTCTTTAGTCGTTGGAGGTTTTTTGATTGTCCGTATATTTTCTGTTCAAGTACCCTTCTACGCATTTCTTCAAGGTTAACATCTTTGCCCCTTGTCTCTATGTTTATGTTCTGAGTGATGCCGTTACTTCATGTTTGATTTGTTTTGGGATTCCTATGTCATATTTGAAATCAAGCTTTGAATTTTGAAAGTTTGCTTCTTTTCTTGAACTTGGATTTATGGAACTTTTAATTTGTTGTTGTTGTTGTAAATGTGGACGTGGGATTATACTCCATGTTGACCCTAAATGACGTCTTTTTTATCTATTAAATATGGAACTTTTTCCATATTTGGAAATGCTTTTTCTTAGTATTCGGGAGGTTGTAGGAACCGTAATGTTCCTTTGTATTATTGAAGACAACCCAACCTCTTTAGACTTTTTATGTTGTTCTACCTGGTTTGCCGACTTGTAGTGATAATTTTTTCTTTTATTGTATTGTAGGTATAGTTTTTATGTCTCGATCAGTAATTCACAACATGTCTTCTAAGTCTCGTCCGACCTGACTTGAGTAGATATATATGTACTTACTTTTATCCCCATTATTGATAATGAGTATGATGAAACCTTTCGTAGGTATCATATGTTATGTCTAAGTTGAAAGGATGAAAGGAACTACGAAATTGTGGTCGCTAACACTGAAGAGAGGGTCTGTTTTTCCCGACTTGACAAGTTAGATCGCTATTTCATCTATGTGTATGATTGCTTCTTCACAAGATTAGGAGTTACCCTTCCCTTTCTGATTTTGAATCTGAGATCCTTAAATTCTATAATGTTGCTCCCTCTCAACTTCATCATAATTCTTAGAGTTTCTTGAAAATATACCAGCTCCTTTGTCGAGAGCTTGGTGTCTTTCCTTCTCTTAAAGTTCTTTTATTTTTTTGTCCTCACCAAGTCTTTCAACTTTAAGAAATAGGGATGGATCTCTTTCTGAGCTATCCAGGTAGGAAGCTTTTTGCCATTTTTGATCATTCTTTCCATGGCTATAAAAATTACTTCTTTAAGATCTGTGCTGTTGTGGAGGGTGTCCGACCTTTCTTTCTATGTGATAGGGACGGGCCCCTTTTTCCTTTGTATTGGGAAGAACATCCTGTGATAGTTAAGTATAACTTGGATGATTTAGATGAGGTTGAGAAGAGTGTAGTTGGATTGTTCCAAGAGTACTGGGGTCAAGCTCCTTATCTAGATACCAAGAGATATTTAGGAAATCCAAGCCAACTTCAATCTGAGTTAAGTAGTCTTCTTTTCTTTTTATAGATATGGATTTGTCAAAAGTTATTAGTGACTAATGTATCCTGACTTTGATGTCGTGCAGAAAAAATGGCTCCTAAGTCGGCTACTATGAAAACACTTCAGACTGCCAAGAAGAATATTGTTGCACGAAGCATACAACTGAAAGAGGCAGGTAAATTGGATGACCTCTCCTCTCCTTCTAAGTTGGACTCGGAAGCTTTTGCCTTGGTAAAAAAAATTGCTGATCCGACTCCTCAACCAACTCCTCCTCCCTCTAGCTCAGTAAAACAAACAACTCTTCATCTACCTTCCAATCTCAAGTCAAACCCTAAAATGCGTAAGACTTCGAAATCGGGGGTATTTATGTGTAGGGCTTTAATGCTATTGCTTGGAGTCCTTCCCCACAATGTTTTCAGTAGGGATGATGTTTTCATAAAGAGCCATCTTCAGGTACTTGCCCGAAGTGGAATTCAGACGGCTGAGGTTTGTATAGATTTGTTGAGAGAACTGGAAAGACCCCCTTGATGCCACTCAGTGCACTTTGACTGATCTACAAGCTGAAATGGCATCCTTAAGGGAATCAAAAAAAGGAGTGAGAGGGTGAAAAGGAGTCTCTTATTTCCGACCTTGGCAAAGCACGGACGAGAGCGAAACAATTTGAGGCTACCCTGGCTATGGCGGATGGCTTAAAAAAGAAGGTTGAGGAGAGTTATATCAAGGGTTTTGGAGAGAAGCTGGATTCGGTGGATGAGATCACTAAATCCAGGGAGAAATATGCCGAGCTGAAGGAAACCATAACTATGGGAACGGATGAATTGGTGAAAAATTTGAAGGCCCAATTCTGAGTTGTGTTTTTCGAGGCAGACCTCTCCCTTATTAGTCCTGATAATGTGGTGGTGGAAGGGAAGATAGTCCCTGCGCCTAAGGAGGAGGAGGATAGTCCTTTGCCTGACCCGAAGACCTCGGAAACTCGGGCTGAGGGAGCTTCTCAGGGTTTTTCGACTCGGATTATTGATGAACATATTCCTTCTAGAACTCTCCCGATTTCCACTATGCAGCCTAAAACTCTCCCGACCTTCATTATGCAGCCTAAAAACGTTTCTAACTTGACTTCCAGTGACCAAGTTCCTCCTCCTTAGCTTTTCAATTTTCAAAGCATTTGGATGGCCCAACTTGTAGGTCCATTGGTGCACGAATTATGAATCACACTTTTCACAATTCGTACCACTAACCAGCAAGTGCACTGGGTCGTCCAAGTAATACCTTACGTGAGTAAGGGTCGAATCCTACGGAGATTGTTGGTTTGAAGCAATCTCTGGTTATCTTGTAAATCTTAGTTAGGAGGCCAATTATAATTATCAGTTGACTTGCAAATGAACAAGGGAACATAAAATAAATACTTGGTATGCAATAATGGAGAATATGTTGGAGTTTTGGAGATGCTTTGTCTTCTGAATCTCTGCTTTCTCCCTGTCTTCTTCTTCACACACGCAAGGCTCCTTCCATGGCAAGCTGTATGTAAGGTGTCACCGTTGTCAATGGCTACTTCCCGTCCTCTCAGTGAAAATGGTCCAAATGCTCTGTCACAGCACGGCTAATCATCTGTTGGTTCTCGATCATGTCGGAATAGAATCCCTTGATTCTTTTGCGTCTGTCACTATGCCCAACAATCGCGAGTTTGAAGCTCGTCACAGCCATTCAATCCTTGAATCCTACTCGGAATACCACAGACAAGGTTTAGACTTTCCAGATTCTCATGAATGCCGCCATCAATTCTAGCTTATACCACGAAGATTCTGATTAAGAAATCTAAGAGATACTCATTCAATCTGATGTAAAACGGAGGTGGTTGTCAGGCACACGTTCATGGATTGAGGAAGGTGATGAGTGTCACGGATCATCACCTTTTTCATAGTGAAGCGCGAATGAACATCTTAGATAGGAACAAGCGTGTTTGAATGGAAAATAGAGATAATTGCATTAATTCATCAAGACGCTGCAGAGCTCCTCACCCCCAACAATGGAGTTTAGAGACTCATGCCATCAAAGAGTACAAAGTTCAGATCTAAAAATGTCATGAGATGCGAAATAATCCTCTAAAAGTTGTTTAAATACTAAACTAGTAACCTAGGTTTACAGAAAATGAACAAACTATGATAGATGGTGCAGAAATCCACTTCTGGGGCCCACTTGGTGTGTGCTGGGGCTGAGACTTAAGCTAATCACGTGCATAGGGCTGTTTTGGGCGTTCAACGCCAGCTTTGGATCCTTTTCTGGCGTTGAACTCCACTTTGTAACTTGTTTCTGGCGCTAGACGCCAGACTGCAGCATGGAACTGGCGTTGAATGCCAGTTTACGTCCTCTATCCTTGAGCAAAGTATGGACTATTATATATTACTGGAAAGCCCTGGATGTCTACTTTTCAACGCAATTGAAAGCGCGCCATTTGGAGTTCTGTAGCTCCAGAAAATCCACTTTGAGTGCAGGGAGGTCAGAATCCAACAACATCAGCAGTCCTTTTTCAGCCTGAATTAGATTTCTGCTCAGCTCCCTCAATTTCAGCCAGAAAATACCTGAAATTACAGAAAAACACACAAACTCATAGTAAAGTCCAGAAATATGAATTTTGCCTAGAAACTAATGAAAATAAACTAAAAACTAACTAAAACATACTAAAAACTATATGAAATTAACCCAAAAAAGCGTATAAAATATCCACTCATCACAACACCAAACTTAAACTGTTGCTTGTCCTCAAGCAACTAGATAAATAAAATAGAATAAAAATAATTTAAGAAGCAATAATATCTCAGAGTTTTTGAGTGAAGCTCAGATTCTAATTAGATGAGCGGGGCTAGTAGCTTTTTGCTTCTGAACAGTTTTGGCATCTCACTTTATCCATTGAAGCTCAGAGTGATTGACATCTATAGGAACTCAGAATTCAGATAGTGATATTGATTCTCCTAGTTTAGTATGTTGATTCTTGAACACAGCTACTTTATGAGTCTTGGCCATGGCCCTAAGCACTTTGTTTTCCAGTATTACCACCGGATACATAAATGCCACAGACACATAATTGGGTGAACCTTTTCAGATTGTGACTCAGCTTTGCTAAAGTCCCCAATTAGAGGTGTCCAGGGTTCTTAAGCACACTCTTCTTTTTTTGATTTGGACCTTGACTTTAACTGCTCAGTCTCAAGTTTTCACTTGACACCTTCACGCCACAAGCACATGGTTAGGGACAGCTTGGGTTAGCCGCTTAGGCCAGGATTTTATTCCTTTAGGCCCTCCTATCCACTGATGCTCAAAGCCTTGGGGTCCTTTTTATTACCCTTGCCTTTTGGTTTTAAGGGCTATTGGCTTTTTGCTCTTGCCTTTTGGTTTTAAGAGCTTTGGCTTTTTCTGCTTGCTTTTTCTTTCTCTTTCTCTATTTTTTTTTCTGCAAGCTTTTGTATTCACTGCTTTTTCTTGCTTCAAGAATCATTTTTATGATTTTTCATATTATCAATAACATGTCTCATGTTCATCATTCTTTCAAGAGCCAACATATTTAACAGTCTTAAACATCAAATTCAAAAGACATGTGCACTGTTCAAGCATTCATTCAGAAGACAGAAAGCATTGCCACCACATGTAAATAATTAGAATTTATCTTATTAAAAACTCGAAAAATATTGCCTCTTATTCTAAAGAAATTCTTCTATTTTATTCATGTTTAATGATGATGATAAAAATTAAATTATAGCTTAATTGGGGATAAAATCAAAAATATAGATACTAATTACTACTATATGACTCCTAAGGTAAAACTAAAATAAAAACAGTTATCACAGAGTTAAGGCTAAGATTAGAATTTAACAACCTTTGTTCTGGAAAGTGGATGTTCCTCTAATCTGCGGGGTGCTTGGTCCTTCAAGAGATAATTTCTGGCGCTTCAATTCCCTTAAATCACGCCCTTGCTCCTCCTGTTCTTTAAGTAAATAGCAAAGAATGCTACTTTGTTCCTTCTGTTCTTTCTGTATTTGTTCCATAGCTTCTTGCATCTTGGTAATAGATGTTTCAAGATACTCCCAGTATTCAGATTGAGGGATTTCTGGGAGAATTTCTTGTGTTCTCTTTTTGATGGGGTCATCCTGTGCTTGTTGTTTTTCCATTGATGCTTTGGTGATTGGCCGCTCAACTGAGATATACTCAATTATTCCCATCCTTACTCCAGCGTCCTTGCAGAGCATAGAAATCAAGCTTGGATAAGCCAACCTGGCATCTTTGGAATTTTTGTTTGCAATTTTGTAGAATTCAGTTGAAATCAGTTGATGAACTTCCACTTCTTTTCCCATCATGATGCAATGGATCATCACTGCTCTTCTAATAGTGACTTCAGAACGGTTGCTAGTGGGCAGCAGAGAATGCCCAATGAAGTCCAGCCATCCTCTGGCGACTGGTTTGAGATCTTCTCTTTTGAGTTGATTTGGGACACCCTTCGTGCTGGTGGTCCACCTGGCTCCAGGGATACATATATCCTCTAGAATCTTATCCAGGCCCTTGTCTGTTCTCATCATTCTCCTATTGAAGGAGTTTGGATCATCTTTCAGCTGAGGTAGCTTTAAGATCTCCCTGATCTTGTCAGGGTGGGTATGAACAATCTTTCCTCTGACCAAGGTCCGATAGTCATAGATAGTAGATCCAGATAGCCTTTGCCTGTCTGTATGCCACATATTAGCATAGAACTCCTGGACCATATTTCTTCCCACTTTCGTTTCAGAATTGGCTAGGATCTCCCAGTTCCTGATTCGGAGTTGCTCATGGATCTCCGGATATTCGTCTTCTTTCAGATCGAATCTAACTTCCGGGATCACTGATCTTAGACCCATTATTTTGTAATAATGGTCTGAATGTTCTTTAGTTAAGAACTTTCCTTGATTCCAAAGTGGTTTTGGAACACTCTCTTTCTTGCCTCTTGGAGTGGGTTGTTTTCCTTTAGGAGCCATGATCTTAGTGGGTATGGTTTAGTGATCACGGATAAACACACCAAACTTAGAGGTTTGCTTGTCCTCAAGCAAAAGAAAAGAAAGGAGAGGGATACAAGGAGAGCTAGTGTAGGATGGTGGATGAGATGAAGGAGGCCGAATGGGTTTTTAAAAGGGAGGGGGGTTTTCGAAAATAGGGAGAAAGATAAGATAGAAGATATGATTTTAAAAAATAAGTATGATAAGAAAAGATATAGTTTAAAATTAAAAAGATATGAAAGATATTTGAAAAAGATAAAATTGGATTTTTGAAAAAGATAATATGGAGATTTGAAAAGGATATTGATTAGTTGAAAAGATTTTTGAATGAAAAGAGATAGATTTGTTTTGAAAATTTTGAAAAAAAGTTGAATTGGATTGAAAAAAAAGGATTTGTGCTTATGGATTAAGATACATTTAATATTTTTAAAGAAGGGTGTTTAGAAATTAGGGATTTTAGAAATCAGAGTTTGTAACATGTTTATGCAAGAAATCATGAATTGAAACATGAAAATTAGGATTAAAATGAAAAATATGAAGAAAAAACGAATTTACCTCCTCCCCACCATCCTGGCGTTTGAACGCCCAAACGCTGCATGTTTTGGGCGTTCAACGCCCAAATGATGCCTCTCCTGGGCGTTCAACGCCCAGCTGTTGCTTCTTTCTGGCGTTGAACGCCAGGAACTCCTTTGTCACTGGGCGTTTTTTTGAACGCCCAGGACGCTGTAAATCTGGCGTTTAACGCCCAGATGGCTATCCTTACTGGCGTTCAACACCGAGTGGATGCTTCTTTTGGGTGTTGAACGCCCAAAACAGACTCTTACTGGCGTTTTCTTGCCAATGAGCTCTTTTTCTCTGTTTTGTGTGCAGAATCCTTCTGTAACCCTGTGAACTTATACAATTGACTCTTTACCTTAGCATCAGTGAACTTTATATAAACAAATAAAATCAAGAATAGGGCAAAATGCTTAGAGGAAGTGATGCCCCATGGCTGGGTTGCCTCCCAGCAAGCGCTTCTTTATTGTCTTTAGCTAGACCTTGCTGAGCTTTTAATCTAGCTTCAGCCTTGAGCACTCTTGCTCAACATTGCCTTCAAGATAGTGCTCGATTCTCTGTCCATTAACAATGAACTTCTTGTCAGAATCAATATCTTGAAGCTCCACATAACCATATGGTGATACACTTGTAATTACATATGGTCCCCTCCACCGGGACTTCAGTTTCCCGGGGAATAGCTTGAGCCTAGAGTTAAACAACAGAACCTTTTGTCCTGGTTCAAAGATTCTAGATGACAGCTTTCTGTCATGCCACTTTTTTTTATTTTTCTTTATAAAGCTTGGCATTTTCAAAAGCAGTGAATCTGAATTCCTGTAGCTCATTTAGCTAGAGCAATCTTTTTTCTCCAGCTAATTTGGCATCAAAGTTTAGGAATCTGGTTGCCCAGTAGGCTTTGTGTTCCAGTTCCACGGGCAGGTGGCATGCCTTACCATACACAAGTTGGTATGGAGAGGTCCCTATAGGAGTCTTGAATGCTGTTCTGTAAGCCCACAGAGCATCATCCAAGCTTCGTGCCCAATCCTTTCTACAGGTACTTACAGTCCGTTCCAGGATTCTTTTTAGTTCTCTATTAGAGACTTCAGCTTGCCCATTTGTCTGTGGATGATATGGAGTCGCCACCTTGTGGCGAATCTCATACCGGACAATGGCAGAGTAAAGCTGTTTGTTGCAGAAGTGAGTGCCCCATCACTGATTAGTACCCTGAGGACACCAAACCTACTGAATATATGTTTCTGGAGGAATTTCAGCACTGTTTTAGTATCATTGGTGGGTGTGGCAATGGCCTCAACCCATTTTGATACATAGTCAACTGCCACCAGAATATAAGTGTTTGAGTATGATGGTGGGAAAGGCCCCATGAAATCAATACCCCATACATCAAATAACTCAATCTCCAAGATTCCTTGTTGAGGCATGGCGTAACTGTGAGGCAAATTACCAGCTCTCTGGCAACTGTCACGGTTACATACAAACTCTTGGAAATCTCTGTAGAGTGTAGGCCAGTAGAAGCCACATTGGAGGACCTTGGTGGCTGTTCGCTCACCTCCGAAATGACCTCCATATTGTGACCCATGGCAATGCCATAAGATCCTTTGTGCTTCTTCTTTAGGCACACACCTATGGATTATGCCATCTGCACATCTCTTAAAGAGATAGGGTTCATCCCACAAGTAGTACTTTGCATCAGTAATTAATTTTTTCTTTTGTTGCCTGCTGTACTCCTTGGGAATGAACCTTGCAGCTTTGTAGTTTGTAATGTCTGCAAACCATGGTATTTCCTGAATGGCAAAAAAATGCTCATCAGGAAAGGTCTCAGAGATTTCAAGAGAGGGGAATGACGTCCCTTCTATTGGCTCTATCTGAAACAGATGATCAGCCACTTGGTTCTCTGTCCCTTTTCTATCTCTTATTTCTATATCAAACTCTTGCAGAAGCAACACCCATCTTATGAGCCTGGGTTTTGAATCCTGCTTTGTGAGTAGATATTTAAGAGCAGCATGGTCAGTATACACAATCACCTTTGATCCTACCAAGTATGATCTAAACTTGTCAATGGCATAAACCACTGCAAGCAATTCTTTTTCTGTGGTTGTGCAATTTTTCTGGGCATCATTTAAAACGCGACTAGCATAATAAATGACATGCAGAAGCTTGTCATGCCTCTGCCCCAGTACTGCACCAATGGCGTGATCACTGGCATCACACATTAGCTCAAATGGTAATGTCCAGTCTGGTGCAGAAATAACTGGTGCTGTGACCAGCCTGGCTTTCAGCGTTTCAAACGCCTGCAGACACTCTGTGTCAAACACAAATGGCGTGTCAGCAGCTAGCAGATTGCTCAGAGGTTTTGTGATTTTTTGAAAAATCCTTTATAAACCTCCTATAGAATCCTGCATGCCCCATAAAGCTTCTAATTGCCTTAACATTGGCAGGTGGTGGTAATTTTTCAATTACCTCTATTTTTGCTTGATCCACCTCTATTCCCTTATTTGAAATTTTATGCTCAAGGACAATCCCTTCAGTCACCATAAAGTGACATTTTTCCCAGTTTAAAACCAGGTTGGTCTCTTGGCATCTTTTCAGAACTAGTTTCAGGTGATCAAGACAGGAGCTGAATGAGTCTCCATATACTGAGAAGTCATCCATGAAGACTTCCAGAAATTTTTCTACCATATCAGAGAAAATAGAGAGCATGCATCTCTGGAAGGTTGCAGGCGCATTACACAGCCCAAATGGCATCCTTCTATAAGCAAACACTCCAGATGGACATGTGAATGCTGTTTTCTCTTGATCCTGGGGATCTACTGCAATCTGGTTATAGCCTGAGTAGCCATCCAAAAAGCAGTAATAATCATGACCTGTCAGTCTTTCTAGCATCTGGTCTATGAATGGTAAAGGAAAATGATCATTTCTAGTGGCTGTATTGAGCCTTCTGTAGTCAATACACATGCGCCACCCTGTAACTGTTCTTGTAGGAACCAGTTCATTCTTTTCATTATGAACCACTGTCATGCCTCCCTTTTTGGGGACAACTTGGACAGGGCTCACCCAGGGGCTGTCAGAGATAGGATAAATAATCCCAGCCTCCAGTAATTTGGTGACCTCTTTCTGCACCACTTCCTTCATGGCTGGATTTAGCCGCCTCTGTGGTTGAACCACTGGTTTAGCATTATCCTCCAATAAGATTTTGTGCATGCATCTAGCTGGGCTTATGCCCTTAAGGTCACCTATGGACCACCCAAGAGCTGTCTTGTGTGTCCTTAGCACTTGAATAAGTGCTTCCTCTTCCTGTGGATTTAAGGCAGAGCTTATGATCACTGGAAAAGTGTCACCTTCTCCCAGAAATGCATATTTCAAGGATGGTGGTAATAGTTTGAGCTCGGGTTTAGGAGGTTTTTCCTCTTCCAGAGGAAATTTCAGACGCTCTTTCATTTCCTCTGAATCCTCCAAATCAGGCTGAACATCTTTAAAGATGTCTTCCAACTCTGATTTGAGACTCACAGCCATGTTGATCTCTTCTACCAAAGAGTCAATAAGATCAACTTTCATGCAGTCTTTTGATGTGTCTGGATGCTGCATGGCTTTGACAGCATTCAACTTAAACTCATCATCATTGACTCTCAGGGTTATTCCCCCCTGTTGGACATCAATGAGAGTTCGTCCAGTTGCTAGGAAGGGTCTTCCTAGAATGAGAGTGGCACTCTTGTGCTCCTCCATTTTCAGCACTACAAAGTCAGTGGGAAAGGCAAATGGCCCAACTCTGACAATCATGTCTTCAATCACGCCTGATGGGTATTTAATGGAGCCATCAGCAAGTTGGAGACATATCCGGGTTGGTTTAACTTCTTCAGTTAAACCAAGCTTTCTGATAGTGGATGCAGGTATTAGGTTGATGCTTGCCCCAAGATCACATAAAGCTGTCTTGGTGCAATTACCTTCTAATGTGCATGGTATCAGAAAACTCCCAGGGTCTTTAAGCTTTTCAGGAAAGCTTTTCAGAATGACTGCACTGCATTCTTCAGTGAGGAGAACTCTTTCAGTTTCTCTCCAATCCTTCTTATGACTCAAGATCTCTTTCATGAACTTGGCATAAGAAGGTATTTGCTCAAGTGCCTCTGCAAATGGAATCTTTATTTCAAGAGTCCTGAGATAATCTGCAAAGCGAGCAAATTGCTTATCCTGCTTCTCTTGGCAGAGTTTTTGAGGATAAGGTATCTTGGCTTTATATTCCTCAACCTTAGTTGCTGTAAGTTTATTTCCTACAGAAGTGGTTAAAGAAGCCTTTTTAGATAGGTTGTTATCAGCACTTGTGTATGTCTGATCCCTTACTGGCAATTGAGTGCCAGAGTTAGAAGCTGGAGTGACGTTAGACGCCAGCTCATCATCTGTTCCTGGCGTCTGAACGCCAGAACTGTGCTTCTTTTGGGCGTTCAACGCCAGATCCTTGCTTGTTTCTGGCGTTGAACGCCAGTCCTGAGCATGGTCTGGGCGTTCAGCGCCAGCCTTCCACCCAAATTCTGGCGTTTTAGCGCTAGAATTATTTTTCCCTAGGCTCTTACTGTCCTCAAGTGGATTTTGGGTGGTTTGCTCATTTCTTGGCTTCTTACTGCCTTGAGGTGGGGTATTTAACGTCTTTCCACTTCTTAATTGAACTGCTTGGCATTCTTCTGTTATTTGTTTTGACAGCTGCTGCTTTGTTTGCTTCAATTGTTCTTCTATATTTATATTAGCCATCCTTGTCTCTTGTAGTCTATCCTTGAATTCGGCTAACTGCTTTGTTAGAAAGTCCAATTGCTGATTGAATTCAGCAGCTTGTTTTACAGGACTGAGTTCAGCAGTTACTGTTTTAACCTCTTCTTTCATGGAAGGGTCACTGCTTAGGTACAGATGCTGATTTCTGGCAACTGTATCAATGAGCTCTTGAGCTTCTTCAATTGTCTTTCTCATGTGGATAGATCCACCAGCTGAGTAATCTAGAGACATCTGAGCTCTTTCTGCAAGCCCATAATAGAAGATGTCTAACTGAACCCACTCTGAAAACATTTCAGAGGGGCATTTTCGTAGCATCTCTCTGTATCTCTCCCAGGCATCATAAAGAGATTCATTATCTCCTTGTTTAAAGCCTTGGATGTCCAGCCTTAGCTGTGTCATCCGTTTTGGGGGAAAGTATTGATTCAGGAATTTTTTTGTCAGCTGTTTCCATGTCCTTATGCTGGCCTTAGGTTGGTTATTTAACCACCTCTTAGCTTGGTCTTTTACAGCAAATGGGAACAGTAATAATCTGTAGACATCCTGATCTACTTCCTTATCATGTACTGTGTCAGCAATCTGTAAAAACTGTGCCAGAAACTCTGTAGGTTCTTCCTGTGGAAGACCAGAATACTGGCAACTTTGCTGCACCATGATAATGAGCTGAGGATTCAACTCAAAGCTACTGACTCCAATGGAGGGTATGTAGATACTACTCCCATATGAAGCAGTTGAAGGGTTAGCATATGACCCCAGAGTCCTTCTGGACTGTTCATTTCCACTTAGATCCATGATGGAGAAAGGGAGATGATAAAAAAAAATATATTTATTTATTTATTTATTTATTTATTTATTTATTTATTTCGAAAATGAAATAAATTAAAATAAAATAAATAAAAATGATTGAAAATTTTCGAAAAAATGAGGAGAGAGAAAGTGGTTAGGAAGTTTTGAAAAGGATATGATGATTTTTAAAAAAGGTTTTAAATTTTGAAATAAAAATCTGAATTTTAAAGGTAAATTTCGAAAATTTGCTTTAAAATAGAGAGGAAAGATATTTTTGAATTTAAAGAGGAGAGAGAAAAACAATAAGATAGCACAAGATTTAAAATTTTTAGATCTAATGCTCCTTGTTTTTGAAAATTTTGGAGGGAAAACACCAAGGAACACCAAACTTAAAAAGTTTAAGATCAAGACACAAGGAAAACTCAAGAACACTTTGAAGACTCACAAGAATACAAGAACATGAAGAAAGGACACCAAACTTAAAATTTTTAGAAAACCAAACTAAAATTTTCGAAAACCAAAGGGAAATCAACAAGAAAACACCAAACTTAAAGTTTGGCACAAAATTTAATAGAGAAATTATTTTTTTTTTTAAAAAAAAAGAAGATTTTGGAAAGAGTATACCAAATTGCCACGAACTTAGACCAACGCTCTAGCCAATTGGGCATTAAATGTAACACTTGTTTTGAAGAAGTATTTTTTTTTTAAATAACTAAGAATGAAAGAAATATATTTTTTTTGAAAGAGAAAATAAGGATTCTAAAATTTTTTAACCAAAAACAATAATAAGAGACTCTAAACCAAAAAGAAAAATTTTTCCTAATCTAAGCAACAAAATAAACCGTCAGTTGTTCAAACACGAACAATCCCCGGCAACGGCGCCAAAAACTTGGTGCACGAATTGTGAATCACACTTTTCACAATTCGTACCACTAACCAGCAAGTGCACTGGGTCGTCCAAGTAATACCTTACGTGAGTAAGGGTCGAATCCCACAGAGATTGTTGGTTTGAAGCAATCTCTGGTTATCTTGTAAATCTCAGTTAGGAGGCCAATTATAATTATCAGTTGACTTGCAAATGAACAAGGGAACATAAAATAAATACTTGGTATGCAATAATGGAGAATATGTTGGAGTTTTGGAGATGCTTTGTCTTCTGAATCTCTGCTTTCTCCCTGTCTTCTTCTTCACACATGCAAGGCTCCTTCCATGGCAAGCTGTATGTAAGGTGTCACCGTTGTCAATGGCTACTTCCCGTCCTCTCAGTGAAAATGGTCCAAATGCTCTGTCACAGCACGGCTAATCATCTGTTGGTTCTCGATCATGTCGGAATAGAATCCCTTGATTCTTTTGCGTCTGTCACTACGCTCAACAATCGCGAGTTTGAAGCTCGTCACAGCCATTCAATTCTTGAATCCTACTCGGAATACCACAGACAAGGTTTAGACTTTCTGGATTCTCATGAATGCCGCCATCAATTCTAGCTTATACCACGAAGATTCTGATTAAGAAATCTAAGAGATACTCATTCAATCTGATGTAGAACGGAGGTGGTTGTCAGACACACGTTCATGGATTGAGGAAGGTGATGAGAGTCACGGATCATCACCTTCTTCATAGTGAAGCGCGAATGAACATCTTAGATAGGAACAAGCGTGTTTGAATGGAAAACAGAGATAATTGCATTAATTCATCAAGACGCTGCAGAGCTCCTCACCCCCAACAATGGAGTTTAGAGACTCATGCCTTCAAAGAGTACAATGTTCAGATCTAAAAATGTCATGAGATGCGAAATAATCCTCTAAAAGTTATTTAAATACTAAACTAGTAACCTAGGTTTACAGAAAATGAACAAACTATGATAGATGGTGCAGAAATCCACTTCTAGGGCCCACTTGGTGTGTGCTGGGGCTGAGACTTAAGCTAATCACGTGCATAGGGCTGTTTTGGGCATTCAACGCCAGCTTTGGATCCTTTTCTGACGTTGAACTCCACTTTGTAACTTGTTTCTGGCGCTGGACGCCAGACTGCAGCATCGAACTAGCGTTGAACGCCAGTTTACGTCATCTATCCTTGAGCAAAGTATGAACTATTATATATTTCTGGAAAGCCCTAGATGTCTACTTTCCAACGCAATTGGAAGCGCGCCATTTGGAGTTCTGTAGCTCCAGAAAATCTATTTTGAGTGCAGGGAGGTCAGAATCCAACAGCATCAGCAGTCCTTTTTCAACCTGAATCAGATTTCTGCTCAGCTCCCTCAATTTCAGCCAGAAAATACCTGAAATTACAGAAAAACACACGAACTCATAGTAAAGTCCAGAAATATGAATTTTTCCTAGAAACTAATGAAAATAAACTAAAAACTAACTAAAACATACTAAAAACTATATGAAATTAACCCCAAAAAGCGTATAAAATATCCGCTCATCATCCATATGAACAATTTTAATTTTGTAATAGTCATAATTTGAACACTTTATTTCTTCCTGCTTAAAGACCTTTTTCCACTACTCGGATGCGTGGTGGTTCTTTTGCTTAAATGAGTATTACTTTATCCTCCTTTACTTAGTTATAGTTATTTCTATTATCCCTTTATGAGTTAGAAATTTTCACTAAGTCATTTCGGTAGCTTTTGATGTTATTTTTGCTAAGTTGGAAAACATGTCAGCAAATTAAATCGGACATTTTTGAACCTTTTGATTGGAAAATTTGTTTTTCCTTAATTATTTAAAGTCCCACTTTGAGTGGTCGGGCCTATCAAGTTACTCTTGCATTTTGTTTCAGGCCCAACTCTTTTAAGGTCGGACCACAAACTGCTTACGTAATTTCTTATACTAATTTGTATCTCGTCGCTTCATCTTGTCGATCACTCAAGTTGGGCAATTATTTTTGCGATTTTTCGAGCTTAAACTAATGCGTTTCAAGGGAAAAATCAATAGAAAAATGATCTATAAGTAGAAATGATTTACATATGTTTTCTTGCTACTAAGGATTTTTTATTACCCTTAGCCCTTGCTATGGTGCCTCGTTAAAATCCTCTTCATGAAAATTCTTTTCGGAAAAAAACCATGAAGTTGGGAAAAAGAGTACACCAGAGAGCAAAGTACGCTTTCTAACTGTAGTATTTTTTTAAGATACATGTGTGCCACGACCTTGGGAGCTTGTTCCCTTTTGGATCGGACACTTTATAGTAACATTTTTCTAAGATTTCAGCAACCTTATAAGGTTTCTTCTAGTTTGCAGCCAGCTTATCCTTGCCCAACTTCTGTACTCTTATGTCATTTCGGATTAATATGAGGTTATTTGTGGCGAAGCTTCTTTTGTTGACTTTCTTATTGTACCTCAATGCCATTCTTTGCTTCAATACTTCCTTTTCTATCCGAGCTTGTTCTCAGACTTCTGGGAGGAGGTCATGTTCTTCCTTTTGTGCTCAGACATTTTCTATTTCATCATAGAATCTGACCCTTTGAGATTCTTCAGTGACTTCTATAGGAATGATGGTTCCTATGCCGTAAGCAAGTTGAAAAGGTGATTCCCCAGTTGTGAAGTGGAGAGTTGTCCAATATGCCCACAAGACTTGAGGGAGATCAACTGCCCATGCTCCCTTTGCATTTTGTAATCGGCGCTTTATCCCGGGCAGTAAGACTTTATTCGTAGCTTCTGCTTGTTCATTGTCTTGTGAGTGTTTTACTGACGCGAATTGGTGCTTAATTTTGAGGCTTGCTACTAAGCTGTGGAAGGCTGAATCGGTAAATTAAGTTCTATTGTCTATGATAATGGAGTGTGAAACTCCAAACTGGATAACAATGTTCTTGTAGAGAAACTTCTGACTTCTTTGAGCTGTGATGGTTGTTAAGGGTTCTGCCTCAATTCACTTGGTAAAATAATCAATCCCAACTATGAGGTACTTTGCTTGCCCGGGTGCCTGTGAAAATGGACCCAAGAGGTTTAGACCCCATTTTGCAAATAGCCAGGGTGAAGTGATGCTAATGAGTTCTTCTGGAGGTGCTATATGAAAGTTGGCATGATTATTGACAAGGCGGACACTTTTTAACGAAGTCGGCCGCCTCCGTTTGCAAGGTCGGCCAAAAAAAGTGACTCGTATCACTTTCTTGTCTAGTGACCGTGCTCCTAAGTGATTTTTACATATACCATTATGAACTTCTTCTAAGACCTCCTTAGTTTTGGAGGTCGGGACGTACTTCAATAGAGGTGGGGATACTCCTCTTTTGTAGAGAATATTGTGGACCAGCGTATTGTTTTGTGCTTCCCTTATGAGCCTCCTTACTTCCCTTTCTTCTCCAAGAATGATATTGAATTTAAGATATTCGATTATGGGGTCATCCATCCTAGGTTTTGGTTGGATGCGGTCATTATTCCCTACTTGTCGTCTCCTTTTAACACTGATGGTGGATAGAGAGTTTCCTAGATCGAGCTTCTATTACTGCTCCCTGGATTGGTGTTGACTAATTTGGAGAGTGCATTAGCTTGGATATCGAATTTCTGAGCTATATGTCGGACTTCTGTTTCCGAGAAATGAGCTAATTGTTCTTGTACTTCTTTCAGGTACTTCTTCATGTTGGGATCTTTAGCCTAATACGTCCCGTTGCATGGGAGGTTATCACTTGAGAGTTACTAAACACGATCAATCTTTCTATCCTGACTTCTTTAGTTAGCTTCAAGCCAGCAAGTAAGGCTTCATATTCTACTTGATTGTTAAAAGCAGGAAATTCGAACTTTAATGAGCATTCAATATGAGTTCCTTCTTCGTTTTCCAGAATTATTTCTACTCCACTTCTAGCTTTGTTGGGTGATCTATCTACATATAAACACCATGTTATGGAATTTTTCTGGGCTTCTGTGTATTCTACCACAAAGTCGGTCAGATATTGGGACTTGATTATTGTCCGAATTTCATACCTTAAGTAAAATTTATATAGTTCTATTGCCCATTGTAGCATTCTTCCTGCAATGTCCGTTTTCTGAAGAATATGTTTCATGGGTTGATTACTTCAGATCTTTATAATGTGGGCTTGAAAATAAGGTCGGAGTCTTCTGGAAGTATTAATAAGGCCATATGTAAACTTTTCTATCTTTTGATAGTTTAGTTCTGCCCGCTGCATAGCTTTGCTGACAAAGTAGATAGGCTGTTATCTGTATTCATCTTCTCGGATTAATGCCGAGGCTATAGCCCGGCTTACAACTGCCAGATAGAGGATGAGTTTTCCTCCTAGGACAGGTCGGGTAAGTATTGGAGGTTGGCTCAAAAAAGTTTTAAAGTTTTAGAAGGCTTGCTCGCATTCCTGAGTCCATTCAAATTAGTTCTCTTTTTTGAATATTGAGTATTGAGAACAGAGGTAGAGACTTCAATGTTGATCCTACTAGGAATCTGGATAAAGCTGCTAACCTTCCATTTCGTTGTTGGACTTCCTTGAGGCAAGTCGGGTTTTTCATCTCTAAGATTGCTGTGCATTTGTCTGGGTTGGTCTCGATACCCCTTTGAGTGAGCATGAAGCTTAAGAATTTCCCGGCCTCTACTACAAAAGTGTATTTTAAAGGATTCAGTCTCATCCTGTGCTTCCTTATCATGGTGAATACCTCAGTTATGTCGGACAAGAGATTGAGGTTGTCTCTAGTCTTGACAAGCATGTCGTCCACATATACTCCCATCAACTTTCCAAGATGAGATGAGAATACTTTGTTCATCAATCGTTGATATGTGGCCCCAACATTTTTCAATCCAAAAGGCATTACTACATAACAATAGTTAGCTTTGAAGTGATGAAAGAAATCTTCTCTTGATCTGACTTGTACATCTAAATTTGATTGTATCCCGAGTATACATCCATGAACGACAAATATCTATACCCTGAAGCTGAGTCGACCAAGCGTTGATGCTGGGACGGGGATATGGATCCTTGGGACAAGCTTTATTGAGGTTGGTGTAATCAACGCACATCCTCCATTTTCCATTTTGCTTTTTCACAAGGATCACGTTAGCCAACCACAAAGGGTATTTTACCTCCCTTATAAACCCAACTTCTAATAAGGCTTGCACTTGCTCTTCTACGACTTGTGCTCTTTCAGGGCCGAACTTCCATCACTTTTGTTGATCAGGCCGGGATCCTGGATAAACGGCGAGCTTGTGACACATGAGGCTAAGGTCGATGCCAGGCATATCAGAGGCTTTCCAGGCAAAGAGGTCGAAATTTCTTTGTAAGAGCTCATTGATATTTACTTTTAGTTTTTCATCCAAGTTGGCCCCTATACTTGTTGCATTTTCTACCTGATCTCCAATTTGAATCTTTTCAACCATTTCTTTAGGTTGTGGACGTAGTTCTTTCCGTGCTCGGATACCACTGAATTTAATAGTATTGACCTCCTTACCCTTTGTACTGCCCCTTAAGTTGAGGCTTTCATTGTAATATTTTTCTTGCTAATTTCTGATCTCCTTTTACAGTGGTAATTCCTTCTGCAGTTGGAAATTTTATGCATACGTAAAGTGTAGAAACGACCGCAACCAGTTGGTTTAAGGTGATCTGACCTATCAAGGCATTATAGGCTGACGCTACGTCAACTACGATGTAGTTAATGCTTAAAGTTTTGGATTTCATGCCTTTGCCAAAAGTCGTATGTAACAAAATGAAATCAAGAGGTCGGATCGGCGTATCTCCTAACCCAAAAAAGTTGTCTATATAAGCCTTCAGTTCCTTTTCTTCTAATCCAAATTTGTCAAAAGCGGGTTTGAATAAAATGCAGGTCGAGCTTCCTTGATCCACCAACATTCTATGGAGGTTTGCATTAGCAAGGATCATTGTGATTACCACAGGGTCGTTATGACCAGGTGTCACTCCTTGAGCATCTTCCTTGGTAAATAAAATAGTTGGTAAATCAGTAATTCCACAATCTTCCCCGACTTGGTATACTTCCTTGAGATTCCTTTTGCGTGAGGATTTAGTAATTTTTCTCCTGCAAATCCTCCATTTATCATGTGTATGTGCTTATCAGGGATTTATAGTGGCCGGTCTCGTTGACCTCTATCTTCATCACCTTTCTTTCTCTTCCTTGAGTCGTCCGATCTTTTCGTAAGGTATCTATCTAGCCGATCTTCTCTGACCAATTTTTCTATAACATTTTTCAGATCATAACAATTATTAGTAGAATACCCATATAATTTGTGATACTCACAGTATTCCGTTCGACTTTCAGCCTTTTTGTGATTAATTGGGTGGGGAGGCGAAAGTTTTTCAGTGTGACAGATCTCCTTGTAGATATCAACAAGAGAAATTTGGAGTAGGATGTAGTTGTGGTATCTCCGAGGTTTTTACGAGTTGTATTCCTCTTTTTTCTTTGTCTCCTTATCCTTATCCCGATCTTGGTAGGAAGGTTTGGCTTTGGGACTAGATCTCTAAGTTGGGAGTTCTCCTCCATGTTGCTATACTTCTCTCCCGCTTTTGTACTTTATATAAAGAGGTCAGATGCCGCTTTGATATGGATTGAGAAAATGGCCCTTCTTTAAGGCCATTAACAAATCCCATTATTACTATTTCAGGATGCAAATTCTGTATTTCTAAGGAGGTTTTGTTGAATCTTTCCATGTAAGCTCGGAGAGTCTCTCCGATTTCTTGTTTTACCCCTAAGAGACTTGGAGCATGTTTGACTTTGTCCTTATGAATTGAGAATTGGATAAAAAACTTCCTTGTTAGGTCATCAAAGCAAGTCACTGACCTGGACGGTAAGCTATCGAACCACTCCATTACTGCTTTGGTTAATGTTGTCAGGAAAGCCTTACAACGAGTTGCATCGAACACATCGGCCAGATATATCCTACTTTTGAAATTGATGAGGTGATACTTTGGGTCAGTCGTTCCATCAAAGAGATCCATGTCGGGGATTTTAAAATTACTTGGGACTCTAACCCGCATGATCTCTTCTATGAATGGATCTTCTCCTCGAAAGGGCTTTCTTCTCGTTTCGCGTTGTTGGTCCGATTTCGTAATCAGCTTCTAATTTTAGAAGCTTTTCCTCGAGTTTCCTTCTACGTCTTACCTCCTTTCGCAGATCTCTTTTGGCTTTCCTTTGTCGCTCGATCTTCTGTTCGAGTTGCACCGACCGGCCATGATGTCCGTGTACGAGTCCAATGATCTTAGTTGGGTGTGGAAGTTCTTCGTTCTCAGATGGGTGTACCTCTGACTGCAGTCGTCGGCTATGAGAATTTCGTGATGTTCCTTCCCCATTAGGATTACCTGATCCTTCTTGTCGTGGGGGTATCATAAGGGTTCGGTTATCATTACGAGGTTCTGACTCGGACTCGGATGCAGTGTGTCCGTCTTCAAATTGCTCGTTCAGTTAGCAAAAGGCTTTAGGCAGGATTTTAGTATATTAGATTCTCAATGTATGTGAAAGTGACAGTGTATTTATAGTAGAATAGATAACCACCTTTTAGTGTAATTCCACTTTTGATGGTGAATAATGGTTCTCTTTTTCTAGGAAAATTATTGAGATATCCCTTTTAGATAGATAGGAGATATCTTAGGAGTTAGTTACTCATTCAAATAAGTAGGGTTGGGTTGGTTGTCGTTGCGCCCAACCTATGTGAAGTCGGGTAGCGTGGGGGAGACACAATCTCTTAAGTGGACCTCTATTCATTTTGGGCCTAATTATTTTGTGGGTCAGGGTATGAAGACTGCTAAAATGATATTTAAAAATTTATATTACTGAAAAAAATTCTAAAAGATATGAATAATAAAAAAAGTTACAAAATATTTAAAATTATGACAAAAAACAATAAATTAAATATATATTCTTAAAAAAGATATTAGAAATAAGATTTTGATGTGATTTATTATGAATATAAATAGAAAAATCAAACCTTTTCTATTTTAATATTGAGAGAGAGAGTTGATTATACTTTATCATACAACGATAAATCTCATGTTGCGTAATTAATTTCTCACCCAATTTTTTATAATTAAAAATTAAATGATTGAAATTATTAAATGTCGAATATTTTGCACTTGATCAATTTTGTTCTATTAATCAATTATGAATTTAAAATTAAATTTGAGTAAAAAAATAAAAATTATTTTAAATTTTATCTCATTAATCAAAATTAATTCTAAAATAAAAAATTATTTTGTACATTATATTGTAGTATAGTGTCATTATTTTCTTTTTTAATGATAATTATTGTCAAATAAAATAGTGTAAGAAATTAGGAGAAAATGTATTTACTAATACAGAGGGATAATAATTTATTTTTCAATAGAATAATAAATTATTGAGTTATGGTTTCTTTTCCCACAAACATTACTCAATGATGGCATTTCAGTAATATTTTCAAAGAATATTAACCAATTTAAACTTTTGTAATAGTAAAACTGTATAAGTCTACAAGTTTAAAAGTTTGAAAATTATATTATAGAATATGAAGTTTTAACTAATACCAACTGTTCATACCCTGACCCAATGATAAGGCCCAGGTCCAAATAAAAGGCCCAATCCGAAGGATTGAGCCTCGCCCTATACCGACCTTCCTCCTACGAAGTCGGTTCTTACCACGACTTATCCTAAAGAGGTCGGAGACGAGGATTAGCTGGCAGATAAGCACTCATTTAAATGAGTAACTGCCCCTAGAATCTCTCTAACCACTTCCAGGAGCCATATCTCAACTTTCCTTAGATAAAGGGACGGTTATCACCCTAAAAAGGTGGCACTACTTCAACGGTGGTTATTGGTTCACCACTATAAATACACTGACTCCCCTCAGGTATCAAAAAGTTCCAATACACTCTAAACCTGTTTTGCTCCCTTTGCTGACTTTGGCATTGGAGTGTCTTTGCAGGTACAACCCCCCTTTCTCTCCATACGGAAGTCGGACGGGGGCCTTGGAGCATCAACCCACTTGGATATTCCCTCACTCAAACGATTGGACCTGCCAAACTAACCCAATCCATTAATCTCCGGTTACCCACCGTAACATTGGCGCCGTTGCCGGGGACCCGAGAGATCAACCAGTAATGGCGGACATGTCACAGGAAGACGATCATGTGGCATCAGATTCCGAACAAGAGAATCTAGATACCGGAAATAATGACGCAGACCTAACCCTTCACCAGGAAACCAACGATCAACATAAGAAAGGCACCTCTGGATTTAAAAATTCGAAGACAAATTCCTCGGAGGGGCGCGAATCGAAAAAAGATAGACCACCCCATACAACTGAACTAATGGGGCTAGTCCATGGCCACCAAGGTCGCTTGGAACAGCTGGAACAGGAGCGGGAGTGACAAAGGGAGATAGAAAAGCACCTAAGAGAGAAGATGGATCGACGAAAAGAGTTAGAGAAAAAACTCTTAAAGTTAGAATCCTCCCTCAAAGGTCGGAACTCCATGACGATCGAGAGGAGTCGCCCCCAGGAGGGGAGGACCCTTTTAGTGAGGACATAATGAGGGCAAAAGTGCCAAGAAACTTTAAAAGCCCTGATATGGACCTCTATGACGGAACCACAGATCCAAAACATCATCTGAGCAATTTTAAAAGTCGGATGTATCTGGCTGATGCTTCTGATACGACGCGCTGCAAAGCTTTCCCGACCACCTTATCGAAAACAGCGATGAAGTGGTTCGATAGCCTCCATCCAAGGTCGGTCACCAGCTTCGAAGACCTCTCGAGGAAGTTTCTAATGAGGTTCTCCATTCAGAAAGATAAAGTAAAGCATGCACCGAGCCTCCTGGGAATAAAACAGGAGGTCGGAGAACCTCTACGAGATTATATGGAAAGGTTCAACAAAGCATGCTTAGAGATTCAAGACCTGCCCATCGAGGCAGTTATCATGGGGCTGGTCAATGGACTTAGAGAAGGTCCCTTCTCACAGTCCATATCAAAAAGACACCCCGCCTCCTTAAGTGATGTACAGGAACGAGATGAAAAGTAAATCAACATGCAGGAAAATGCCAGGCTGAGAGAGTCGAGTTGGCGACCTGGGCACCTGCCCTCGATAAAAGAGAGTGAGAGGGAGCCCAAGAAGAAAGAAGACCTCGGTCCCGACTGACCCAAGAAATATCACTCTTATACTCCTCTAAAGGTTTTCATAGTGGACATATACAGAGAGATCTGCAATACTGAAAGGCTGCCACCTCCCAGACCCATTAAAAATAAAAAAGGGGGGAGTCGCAGTGACTACTGCGAGTACCATAAAATATATGGTCACTCAACAAACGACTGTTACAACCTTAAAAATGTGATAGAAAAGTTGGCCAGAGAAGGCCGACTTGACAGATATCTCATAGAAAGATCAGACAATCATGGGAAGAGAAAGCGAGATGACACAGATAGAAGAAACCCTCCCCCACAGACTCCGGAGAGACATATACATATGATCTCAGGCGGATTCGCGGGAGGGGGACTCACCAAGTCCTCTCGCAAAAGACACCTCAAGCGAGTCTACCAGGTCGGAAATGAATCATCCGACCTCCCTACTATTTCATTTACAAAGGAAGATGGGCAAGGAGTAATCCCTGGACACGACGATCCAGTGGTGATAACCATGATCCTAGTCAATGCCCATCTCCACAGAACCCTAGTAGATCAAGGAAGTTCGGCAGATATCCTTTTTAAGCCGGCATTTGACAAACTAGGGTTGGATGAAAAGGAGCTAAGAGCCTACCCCGACACCCTGTACGGGCTAGGTGACACGCCAATAAAATCACTGGAATTTTTACCCCTCCACACCACCTTTGGAAAGGGGAAAAATCCAAAACTCTGAATATAGACTTTATAGTCATCGACGTAGGGTCAGCATATAATGCCCTAATCGGCAGAGCTACCCTAAATCGACTCAGGGCAGTGATGTCCACCCCCATCTCTGCATGAAATTTCCGACACCCGCGGGAATAGCAACGGTGCAGGGAGACCAGAAGTTGGCAAGAAAATGCTACAATGAAAGCCTGAACCTAAGGGAAAAAGGCAAAGAAGTCAACACCGTAGAGCTCGGTGGCGCAAGGGCCAAAGAAGAGTTGCGACCGCAGCCAGGAGGAAAAACTGAGGAAATACATGTCGGCAAAGAGGAAGGGAAGAATACCTACATAGGAGCCAACCTGGGGGAAACCCTGAAGCAAGGGTTGACTAAGCTCCTAAGAGACAATTCTGACCTCTTTTCCTGGAAAGCTTCCGACATGCCTGGGATAGAGCCCGAGCTCATGTCCCACAAGCTCTCGGTATATCCGGGGTCGCGACTTGTACAACAGAGAAGATGCAAACTCGGCCCGGAACGAGCCCTAGCGGTGGAGGAGCAAGTACAGGCACTCTTAGAAGCCGGCTTCATCAGAGAAGTCAAATATCCAACATGGCTAGCCAATGTAGTGCTAGTCAAGAAGCAAAATGGCAAATGGAGAATGTGTGTCGACTACACCGACTTAAATAAGGCATGTCCCAAGGACCCTTATCCACTCCCAAGTATTGATACCCTAGTAGACTCTAGCTCGGGATATCAATACTTGTCGTTCATGGATGCCTACTCGGGATATAACCAAATCTCGATGTATGAGCCAGACCAGGAAAAAATATCATTCATCACGCCCAGAGCTAATTTTTGCTACGTGGTCATGCCATTTGGATTGAAAAATGCAGGGGCCACATATCAGAGGCTGATGAATAGGGTGTTCGCTTCTCACCTTGGGAGCTTAATGGAAGTCTACATCGACGACATGCTAGTAAAAACCAAGGAAGAAGTCGAACTCTTGTCGGACCTCTCGCAAGTCTTCGACACCATAAGGCTACACGGGATGAGGCTAAATCCCGCAAAGTGTGCCTTTTCAGTAGAGGCGGGAAAATTCCTAGGTTTTATGCTAACACAGAGAGGGATTGAAGCAAATCCCGATAAGTGTAAAGCTATCCTGGAAATGAAGAGCCCGACTTGCTTAAGAGAGGTTCAACAATTGAATGGCCGACTTGCAGCCCTCTCCAGGTTCTTGGCAGGATCAGCACTAAAATCCCTTCCACTGTTTTCTTTATTAAGAAAGGAATGCCAGTTCAAATGGACTCCGGAATGCGAAGGAGCATTCCAAGAGTTCAAAAGGTTCTTGAGTCAACCACCAATCCTAACCCGACCTCTAGTCGGGGAAGATCTCGTCTTTTATTTGTCCGTAGCAGACAAAGCTGTCGCATCAGCCCTGATAAGGGAGGACGAGGTCGGATAGCATCCAGTTTACTTCATCAGCAAAGTTCTATAAGGCCCCGAGCTAAGGTATCACAAACTAGAGAAGTTTGCCTACTCCTTAGTGATAGCCTCACGAAGGCTACGGCCTTACTTTCAAGCACATACAATAAGAGTCCGAACGAACCAAGCCATGAAGCAAATCCTCCAGAAGATGGATGTTGCGGGGAGAATGGTTCAATGGGCAATAGAGCTCTCCGAGTTCAACTTGAAGTATGAAACTCGGACAGCAATCAAAGCCCAATGCCTCACCGACTTCATAGCAGAGTACGCAGGGGACCAAGAGGAAAAGCCGACTACATGGGAACTCTATGTAGATGGATCCTCAAATAAAACAGGAAGCGGTGCAGGCATAATACTGGTAGATGAAAGGGGAACTCAAATAGAGGTATCCCTCAAATTTGAATTCCCAGCTTCAAATAATCAAGAAGAATATGAAGCCCTGATTGCAGGATTGAAGCTGGCAGAAGAAGTCGGTGCAACAAAAGTGATGATATACAGTGACTCTCAAGTGGTGACCTCCCAGATAAATGGAGAGTATCAGGCCAAAGACCCAAACATGAAGAGATACTTGGAAAAAACTTTGGAATACCTCGGCTACTTTGCGGAAACCGAGGTTAAGCATATAACTCAGGATCTCAATAGCAGAGCAGACGCCCTCTCCAAGTTAGCAAGTACTAAGCCAGGAGGGAATAATAGAAGCCTGATCCAGGAAACTCTCCAAGAGCCCTCGGTAGTGAAGGCAGAGGGCAAACAAGATGTCCTTGAGATATCCGGGCTAAACCTCGGATGGATGAACCCTTTGGTCGAATACCTAAAATTCGACATCCTCCCCAAGGAGGAAAAAGAGGCTAAGAAAATCCGGAGGGAAGCACAATACTACACAATGGTGAAAAATATCCTCTATAAGAGAGGAATATCAACACCATTGTTGAAGTGCGTACCGACCTCAAGGACCACTGAAGTACTAGAGAAGGTTCATAATGGGATCTGCGGAAATCATCTCGGAGCCAGGTCGCTAGCTAGGAAGGTCATCCGAGCTGGATTCTACTGGCAGACCTTGCAAAAAGATGCCACAGAGTTTGTGAAAAAGTGTCAGCCATGCCAGACGCATGCAAATTTCCACGTAGCTCCCCCCGAGGAGCTCATCAGTATAACTTCTCCATGGCCCTTCGCAAAATGGGGAATGGATTTGTTAGGCCCTTTTCCCCAGGCGCCAGGACAAGTCAAATATTTGATAGTGGGAATAGACTACTTCACAAAGTGGATAGAAGCAGAACCACTGGCTACCATCACAGCCCAAAGAAGTCGGAGGTTCCTCTACAAAAATATCATCACAAGGTATGTAATACCTTATTCCATTACTACAGATAACGGAACCCAGTTCACCGACTCTACCTTCAGAAGCCTAGTGGCCAGTATGAAAATCAAACACCAGTTCACCTCGGTGGAACATCCACAAGCCAATGGACAAGGCGAGGCAGCCAACAAAGTCATACTGGCAGGGCTGAAGAAAAGACTACAAGAAGTAAAGGGAGCCTGGACAGAAGAGCTCCCACAAGTGTTGTGGGCTTATCGGATGACGCCACAATCTGCTACTGGGGAAACACCCTTCCGACTTGTCTATGGCATAGAAGCCATGATACCAGTGGAAATCAGCGAGCAAAGTCCAAGGGTGATTTTCCATGATGAAATCGGGAACATACAGGGGCACAAAGAGGAGCTTGAATTGCTCCCCGAAGTCCGAGAGCAAGCCCAGATAAGAGAAGCAGCATTGAAACAAAGGATGACTACTAGATACAACAAAAAAGTCATTCGAAAGAGTTTTGCCCCAAACGATTTGGTCTTGATCAGAAACGACATTGGAGTCAACAAATCGGGGGAAGGAAAGCTAGCCGCCAATTGGAAAGGACCCTACAAAGTTAGCGAGGTCTTAGGAAAAAGGTTATTATAAGGTGACCGACCTAAGCGGCACCGAGTTACCAAGGTCGTGGCATGTTGTAACATGAAAAGGTACTATAGTTAAAAGCAAACTCTACTCCTTGATGTACTCTTTTCCCAACTTCACGATTTTTTCCCAAAAATCAAAGGGTTTTTTCTGAAGAAGGGTTTTTAATGAGGCATCATAGTAGAGGCTAAGGAGGAAAAGATTATTAAAAACCCTTAGTAGCAGTAAAGTACCTTCCCAAATTAATAAAGATCTTTTACAATATCTCTTATAAATTCCTTCTCGTTTATTTTTCTTTCTACGAAACGCACCGACTTAAGCTCGACAAAGCGTAAAAATCCCATGAACCGACCTAGATGGTCGTCAGGATAAAACGACGAGGTACAAGTCGATGTAAAGAGGTTATAAAAGTTGATGGTAAGAGACTCGGGAATATACCGACTCATAAGTCGAAGTGAGAATCCGAGTAGAAAGGAAAACACATCGCAAAAATAACCTAAGTCATAGGAACTCAATAAATCGCAAAGTTGAGTATGAGGAATAGCAAAAAGAGATCGAAAAACCTACCAAAAGGCATAAATACTGTCCTAAGTCCTTAAAACGAAAAGGCTCAGGAGGACAAACAAGCCAAAGAATGGGTTTTCAAAATCAGAAAAGCATAAAAAGCATGCACACAAAAAGGTAACTTAAACCCTTATCCAAAAAGGGTATTTATGAATATTTTGTTTACGGCCTCAAAAGGCCAAGAGAAATGTCAACCAAATCACAACAAACATAAGAAAGAGTTTAAAAAAGAGGGGACCCACAGGCCGGGCCCCCATATAGCCAACAAATTTTCAGAGATTATCACCACCAGAACCAGGAAGAGTAGTCGGATCACCACCAGAGCCAGGAAGAGTAGTCGGAGCACCATCAGTACCAGGGAGAGAAGTATCCATAGGAGATGGAGAGGAGGTTCCGTGAGGCCTTGAGGAACTCGGAGCATCCTTTGAACGAGGAGGGGACTCAATTATCCTCTGCCCCTGAGTTTTCAGTTCGGAATCGGTGACAGGCTTAGGAGAGGCAGGAGGATAAACTATGGCACCATCAATGACGATTTTGTCAGGATCCAAAGGAGAAAGATCAAGGTCGGGAGCAAGAACTCCGACCTGATCCTTAAAAATCCTCCAGGCCTCCTCGGCACCTTCAGCAATAGAGTCCTCCAACTCGGCATAGGCAGTCCGAGAATTCAACAAGTCCTTCCTCACAGCCACGAGGTCCTCGAACAAGCTCGAATAACTCTCCTGCGCCTTCTTCCTCAAGCCCTCCTCCATGTTGCATTGGGCTTGTAGCTTGCTCTCCTTCTCCCGAAGGCCATCCCTCTCCTCCTTCAACTCAGCGACCTCCTTCTTCAACTCCTTCTCATGTTTCTGATATATGAGAAGCCTTTCCTTCAGCTCGTCAACCTTCGAGGTTGAACCCAGAGAGCTAAGAGGAGTCTTCTCAACCATATCAAGAAACTTTGTACAAACCCCCGCCGCCCTGATACTCTCCTGGGCCAGAATAGTGAGGTGGTTCCGAACAAAAACATCATCCATACCTATACGGATGTGAGGATAGATGTATTTTCGGACAAACTGAGGTGCATCCACCTTAGCCTCACCATCAAAAGAAGAGCTAGACTCTAAAGTCTTACGCTTCTTCTTCTCTGGCTCAGAAGAAGATCGGGGGGGAGGGGGCGGCTGAGAAGAAGCCGAAGAGGAAATAACAATGGGTTGAGAAGGAGTCCCCAAAGTTCGGAAAGAAGGAGGAGGAGGAGGAAGAGGAGAGCTAGTTACCTTGGCACCGCCAGCCGTGGCACGGGACCTTGCCTTGGCCTTCTGGACTCTCTGGTAAGACTCACTGGAGTTCTTCTTTGCCATCTCTACAAAAACAATCAGTAGCTAAAAAGTCAGAGATGTCGGTAAAAGAAATCGCAAGTCGGAAACAAAGTAGAAAAATAAAAAGCTACCTAGTTGTGTCTGGACAAAGGTCGGCGACCCCTGGAGAAATTTTTTGGTATCCAGATATGGGGCCCTCCCTCACACTTTTCGGAGGAACCCCACAATGGCTGCCTCCACTTCATCCAGATCATCCAAACTATATTTCTCACAGGGGGAAGCCTCCAACCAATATAGAGAAAAGCGAGGAGAAGAATTCTCATCCAAGAAAAAGGGGTGGTGACCCTCTACGCCTTGAACTTTGAAAAAATAATTTTTGAAGTCATGGAAGGATTCATCAAAAAGGGTGAAAACTCTCCGACCTTGTATAGCTCGGAAAGACACCCATTGTTGCTTGTTATTTTGCCCACTGAAGGGCTTGGTCATGTGGAAGAGATAAAAGAAAATCCTCAAGGAAGTCGGAAAGTCTAAAGCATGGCTGATAAACTGGTAGATTTTCAGAAAACCCCAAGAGTTGGGGTGAAGTTGGGTAGGAGCGACTCGACAGTGACGTAAGACAGCCATTTCGAAGTCAAAAAATGGAAGAAAAACACCCAAACGGGTAACCATGCTCTCGTACATGTAGAAAAAATGAGGGATCACCTCAGTGGCCCTCCCGAAACAAACCCGGTCTTCCGGACCCGGGACCACCAATTCATACTTCGGCTCATCCTCCTCAGAAGTACAAATTCGGTGATGAGTGCGAAGGTTGGTGATAAATTCGGAATCAACCAAAGGTTCCTCTCTTAAGACCGTGACATCGACCCATTGAGCAAGAACTTCTACAGAAGACATTCTTTCCTAAGGTATGATGAAAACCTACAAAGGGAAAAGAAAAAGAATAAAAAACGAGAGTTCCTAAGAGGGCATGGAATTAAACAGAAGCCTACGACGTCACCTTCTCTCCCTCTAAACAATAAAAAGCATACAAACAGAAGCACTTAGTAAAAGAGAAGGGGAGAAAGAACCAACCTTTGCCTGGAAAAAGGTAGAAGAAGATGAAAGCCTTCAAACGAAAATGCTCCACGAACAGATGAGAAGAAAATTTGAAAAATCGCAGAAACGAAACAACGAAAGAGAGGGAAAGTATTTATAAACATGTTAGGGGCATAATGGTAAAAACAGAGCAGTCATTAATGGGTGCACCGTTACCAAGGTAATTAATACCTACGCAAACCTCTAACGGACGCGACGTTTGATTAGACGTAACTATGAAAACCAAAAGTCACAAAAGTCACGTCGGTTCCGAACAAACACGTCGGTTCCCTCACAAGTCGGCTACGACCCCGAGTAGAATACTCGAACCCAAATCTTAAAAGAAATTGGGCTCGAGTAGGGGCACTGTTCATACCCTGCCCAATGATAAGGCCCAGGTCCAAATAAAAGGCCCAATTCGAAGGATTGAGCCTCGCCCTATACCGACCTTCCTCCTACGAAGTCGGTTCTTACCACGACTTACCCTAAAGAAGTCGGGAATGAGGATTAGCTGGCAGATAAGCACTCATTTAAATGAGTAACTACCCCTAGAATCTCTCTAACCACTTCCAGGAGCCATATCTCAACCTCCCTTAGATAAAGAGACGGTTATCACCCTAAAAAGGTGGCACTACTTCAACGGTGGTTATTGGTTCACCACTATAAATACACTGACTCCCCTCAGGTATCAAAAAGTTCCAATACACTCTAAACCTGTTTTGCTCCCTTTGGTGACTTTGGCATCGGAGTGTCTTTGTAGGTACCACCCCCCTTTCTCTCCATACGGAAGTCGGACGGGGCCTTGGAGCATCAATCCACTTGGATATTCCCTCACTCAAACGATTGGGCCCGCCAAACTAACCCAATCCATTAATCTCCGGTTACCCACCGTAACACCAACGTTGATGATATTTTGATTTCAAAAATGAATATAATACCAATAAATGAAATTATTCATTCCAACTAAATTTTAACAAAGACAAATTTCTTTAAATACTATTATTGATGAGTAATTATTCTACTTAAAGACAAATACTATTTTTTTCTATGATATTTTCTAACTCGATAGACCTTAAGGGAAAATACTATTTTTTTCACTATATGTTTTAATTCGGCTATTCAAGGAGTGAATGAGTGAGATGATCAATCAACCAATCTAAATTAATTTAGACAACACTAATTATTTTAAATATTTTTAATATTAAAAATCATTAAATTTTAATTTTAATTTTAATTTTATAAAATATTTATAGTGATAATTATTATATATTCTTTTCATTTAATTCTCTTTAACAAAAAATTTCATATATTTTTATGTATTATGTCGTGTAGGATACCGGAATATATATTAGTTTAGGGTTAAAAAGTAAATTGCGAATTTTTAATATTAAAAATTAAATATATTAATTCCGAATAAAACGACGTCGTTTTGTTTACTTGGAAAACAAAAAAGTAGAACCATTCGTGAACCAAACAACCCCCCCCCCCTCCCCTTTCTTGCCCCAATCATTCGTGCACTCCCTGGTGACCTCTGAAGCCAAGGAAAACCCTAGCCCTTCATCGCCGCCGCCGTCCCCAGGTCCTCAGCGCCGCCGCTGCTTCCTCTTCCCCGTGTCGTTTTCATCTTCGCTGGCACGTCGTTTTCATCTTCCTCTTCCCCAGGTAGCTCGGCACGTCGTTTTCATCTTTGCTGGCTTCTCGGCACGGAACCCAGGTTAGTGGCCCTGCTTTCAATTCTTCGCCTCCGCTTCTTCCTTTTGATTTCTGAATGTTCGGTCTTCTTCTTCTTCGTTTGAAGTTCTGAAATTGTTGTTCAATTTTTGTTCCATGTTTCTTGTAATGTTTTGTAAATTGTAATTGTCTTCTGCTGATGGATCTGTTTGTATTTGCTGGTTGCTGATGGCTGTAATTTTTGTTTTCAAATTTACTGATGGCTCGATGGCTCTGTTACTGATGGCTCGATGGCTCTGTTAGTTGCTGATGGCTCTTAATTTTTTTGTTCAAATTTACTGATGGCTTTGTTTGTAGTTGCTGGTTTTGCTGGGTGAAGATTTAGTGTTTTGGAACGTTTTATAATGTGCCAATGTTTGTAATTGCTGGCTTTGTTTGTAATTGCTGGGTGAAGGTTTAGTATTTTGTGATTATTGGTTAATGTTTTGGTTTAGTGTTCTCTCTTTTCCAGATTTCCCTTCTCCCTGTATTTCTGCATGTTGCTGAATTGGTAATCAATAAATTTACTAGGATTTGTTAAATTTGTTGCTGTAACTTGAATTTGTTGCTGAATTTGTTGCTTCCCAGTCACAGAATCAGAACAGAATGCTCAGTCAGTGCTTGATTGATTGGCTTTGCTCACTGATTGTATTTGATGATAAATTTTAAATTGATAACTTTTAAATTTTAAATTTCCACTGCCTATGTTACTGATTCACTGTTCTTTCAGTGCTTTTTGTTGAATTGTGATGAGCTTTGTTAAAATTTGCACTGCCTATATTACTGAGTGTTCCTTCAGTGCTTTTTGTTGTTGTTAATCATTGTGATGAACTTTGTTAAAATTTGCACTGCCTATGTTACTGATTCACGGATTCATCCCTCTCGTCATTATCATTGGCATGAACTCTGAACCAAAACCCCAGCTCTCTGGATAAAATTGTAACGACTAACGAAAGCTGATTGGGACTTTTTCTTCTACTTAAGGTATGAATCAGAATGATGAGGCCAAGTTGTGAATACACAAGTGTCAACGGACTATAATATATATTGAGTTTGTGACATTAGAAGGGTGTAATAATAACAATAATGGAGTCATGTTATTTGAATATTGAAGTTTAACATTTAAACTCTCAGCTTCTCAGCCCTGTTTGATTCTTCATCTCAGGCAATTGAATCGAATCAACCAGGCCTTCCTTTTCTTTTTCTTTTAGTTGATTATTAATTTTTCTAATATATGTAGCTTTCTGAATCAAATGGATCAGATTATGTAGTTTTCTTGATTTGGGATATTTTCGGAGACGCATTAGAAGAGCTATTTTATTATTATGTTTGATATAATAATATTCACATGTTCTCTATGCTTGTGATTGTTTCGGTGTTTACATTTTCTTTCCAAGTCACTTGCTGTGGTTGTTCTTTCCAAGTCATATTGGTTTTGGTGATCTAAACACGTAAGAATTTAGTTGAACAAAATATTGATCCAAAGTCATATCTTTGTTTCTGCAGCAGTTCTTCTAAGTATTGTACCCCTATCCGTTGAGGTACACTCTCTTCCTCTGTCTTTGATTCTTATCATCTAACCAACTAGTAATTGCAAACCTCAAATTCTCTTATTATTATTTTATTAAAATTGTGTTAGTAATTTGATTTGGAAGGGGTTGGGTTGGGTTGGGTTGGGTTTCATATGAATTAGGGTTTGTTGAAAGAAGAAAGGAGATGTCGTACCTGTTGCCGCACTTGCATTCGGGATGGGCGGTGGATCAGGCGATTCTTGCGGAGGAGGAGCGTCTCGTTGTCATCCGCTTCGGCCATGATTGGGATGAGACCTGCATGCAGGTAATTCCTACCCTAATGTTTTTTAACATTAGAGTCTGGCTTGGATTGATTTTCGTGTATTGGAGTATAAAACTGAGTTGATTGTTGTAATAATGAGCTGTAAGTGTTTATCATCAAATATACACGTTTTATGAATTTTTTTATGTATGTATGATCTAGCCGTTAGTATTGCTTGAATTGGGATTCAATTCATGTGGTTTGATGTGGCTCATCAATCCAGCAGGCAGTATAGATTATATGAAGGATTGTTTTCCTGTCACAACGACACAGCTTGAATCGTGCAGCGATTGCTGGTTTGCAATGTGTCCATGTGTTCTCTCGAACCCTTTACCTTTCTTTATGGTCTCCCTCTCTCCATAAGACAAAGGAGAGACAAGGAGGATGCCTTATTGTGCGCCTGCAAATAAATGGTGTGTCCTATAGAAAGGAGGAAGAGGTTCAGAGGAAACTAAATGGCTGAAAAGCCGAACATCGGGTTTTATGGCTAACTGAAATATAAAGAAAGACCAAATAACAGCTGACGAATTGAATTTCGAAACACAGCTTTTTGCCTGCTCAAATATTCTGGTACAACCCCTTTATCTTTGTTCCTTTATGCTGAACTAATTACCAATCCACCAGGTAAAAAGATAAAGAAAATTATAGTCAGTCGTTCAAATTGACTAATTTACTTTTTTGCTTAGACCGTTGATGAATTAGTTGAATTTAGGTGATTATAATGTTATATTAAAAGAAAGTTATCTTTTTTTGTTATTTAGGATGTGATTCATGATTCAGCTCAACTCGTGGTCCTGAAAATAAGTTTGCAATTTGAATCTCGACGACCATGATCTGGCTTATTGAAATTGACTAATATTAGTAAATCTTATAGGACTTTTTATTCTTCAATGAACATGATGATGTTGGTTGAATGTCTACGAGTGTGCCTCAACCAACCTAGTTTTTGTATGTTTATCCCAAATTTTGTAATTTTTGTGTCTTTGCATTTGTGCCTGCCTTCCAGAATGAAGATGTGGTTTTGGTTGATACATGTTACTTTGAAGTAGCATTATATTTAGATTATTATGACGAAACACCATAGAAATTGTAGCATGGTGTCTTGTCATCTAAATAATAATTTGTTTTTTGCTTGCTCAGATGGATGAAGTGTTGGCATCAGTTGCTGAAACAATAAAAAACTTTGCTGTAATTTACCTTGTGGACATCACGGAGGTTCCTGATTTCAACACCATGTACGAGCTCTATGACCCATCCACAGTGATGTTCTTCTTTAGGAACAAGCACATTATGATAGACCTTGGCACTGGAAACAACAACAAGATCAACTGGGCTCTCAAGGACAAGCAAGAGTTCATCGACATTATCGAGACAGTTTACCGAGGGGCAAGGAAGGGCCGTGGTCTCGTGATTGCCCCCAAAGATTATTCAACCAAGTACCGTTACTAAGCCTCACAAGCAAACATTGCTGCTTTCTTGTAATCACCATATATTGTGCATCATACCTTTGATGTTTCTGGATCTGTAAGACAATTCCTGTGTTTAATTTTTCTTCCAAAAACTGCTTAGCTGCTATTACCAGCAATATATGGTGGCTTTACTGCTTAGCTGCTTAGTCTGTTTTTATCATGTTAGCGGAGCAGTGCTCTGCTCTGGTAGCATGCAACGTGTTATTTGGCGAAAATTGCAACAGGTGCTCTTACTTATAAATTATAATCTATGATTGCAACTTTCTCATTACAGAATTTTATTTATTTTTTGAAGTTGATTATTCACCGTATGTGGTAACAAGTTGATGAAGGCATCTTGTAATTATTTGAATTACGTATCATCCTTCAAAATGTAAGCTTACAGTGCTTGCTTATATAGCAAGTTATTACATATTGCATAACTAACTCAAAATAGACTCACTTGTAACAAACTACAACTAACTATAGCTGAGCTAACTCCTAACTATACAAGATGAGTAGTTGAGAGGCTATATCAGGTAACACCTCCGTAAAATTGGGAGTGTATATGTCCAACAATTCCAATTTGCGATGAATAGTTGTGAAAGTAGCTGGAGGTAGAGGCTTAGTTAGTAAGTCAACTATTTGGTCATGTATGGAGATAGGGAGCAAATGAATCAGACCTTCCATGAATTTGTCACGAACCACATGGCAATCAACCTCAATATGCTTAGTGCATTCATGAAAAACTAGATTAGATGCTATATGAATAACTAACTGGCTATCACAAAAACACTAGTTGGCTTTGACAAACGTACTCCAAGGTCAAAGGGGATATAGCTTAACCATATCGCTTTCCTTGAATGCTGTTGTAAGGGCCCTGTATTCTACTTTCGAGGAGCTACATGAGACTGTCATTTGCTTCTTGATTTTCCATGAAACCAACGATGGTCCAAGATAAAAGCAATAAGCAAAAGTGGAGTGATGTGTATCTGGGCATGCTGTCCAATCTAAGTTTGAAAAGTCTGTGACATAGAGATCATTGTGTGTAGGGAAGAATAAACCTTGTGCTGGTGCAAATTTAAGATATCTCAACACTCTATGAGTAGCTTGCATATGGGATGTGGTATGTTTGCCCAAGTATTGTATTAGGTGACCCAAGGCATAGCTAAGGTCTGGTCAAGTGTTAGTGAGATATAGCAATTTTCCAATAAGCTTCATATATTCTACTATCCTTGCTTAGCTTTGCACTGTAGTCCATAAAAGTCGATGCCGGTTTGCAATCTTCAAAAACCATGATCTGTCAATAAATCCAACACATACTTCGTTTCGTATAGAGTGATTCCTTTATCTGATAGATCTAGCAACCTCTAAGCCAAGGAAGAATTTCAAATCTCCAATGTCCTTGATTCTAAATCTTTCATCAAGCTCCTTCTTTATGAGATTGATCTCTGCCAAGTCATTTTCAGCAAGCACCAAGTTGTTTACATATACTAACACTGTAGTTAAGCTCGAATCTGATTGTTTGGTGAACAAACTATAGTCTGATCTGCACTATTTGTAGCCTAATTCGATCAAAACTGACTTCAACTTGTTATTCCACTGTCTGCTTATCTGTTTCGGCCTATATACTGATTTCTCTAGCTTTCAAACTTGACCTTCCTTAACATATAGACTAGGGAGAGCCCTCATATACACTTCTTCTTTCAATTCATCATTAAGAAAGATTGTATTCACATCTATGTGGTTCAAATACTAGTTTTTGGCTGCTTCCAGGACAAGTACAACTCTCAAACTAGTGAGTTTCAAAATTAGACTAAATGTGTCTCTATAGTCAATTCCCGATACCTGTGTATATCCCTTCGCCACGAGGTGTGCTTTGTAGCGTTCAACTGATTCATCAGGGTTGTATTTAACCTTGAAAACCTGCTTGCATCCTATGGCCTTCTTGTCTGGTGGGAGTGACGTGATTGTCCAAGTTTTGCTTACCTCTAGTGAGTTTAATTTAGACTTGATAGCTTCTTTCCAGCAATTTTGAGTCATAGCCTCCTTAAAATGCTTGGTTTCAATGTTTGAGGACAATGAAAGCAAGAATGCTTTATGATTTTGAGAAAGCTTTTCATATGATAAGAAACTAGAATTCGGATACCTGCTGCATTGATTGATGTTGGAGTGGCTAGGAGTGGTGAAGCTTAGACACTGAGAGTCTTTCTACACCAACATTCACAAAGGCAGTGCTATTGTTGGTATATATTTCTGTTTGAGATGAAGTGGTAGCCCATGCTTTTTGTAGCATGTACTGACTATGTGCCCTGTCTTTCCACAGTGGGAGCATTGCATTTTGCCTCTTCCATATTGTCCTCCCTCTCTCTGTCTTGCATATTCTCTGAAACAGTATTAAAGAAAAGAGAGTGGCAGAACTAGCTTGTGCTATAAACTTCTGATCAGCGAAATCAAAATTAAGACCATGAAATTGTCTTTCTTGCTGTGTAAGCAAACTGAATACAACATTCACGTTTGGGAGTGGATCCATTAGCATGACCTGAGACCGAACACCTAAGAATTACTCGTTCAATCCTCTAAGGAATCGAGCAACCTGATTTTTAGTTCTAAATTTTCTCATGATTCCCAAGCCACACTTGCAAAATGAACCACAGTCACAAGATGGAATGGCTCTAAAATTCTCTATTTTCTCCCAGAGTGATT
The DNA here is from genome assembly GCF_003086295.3 of Arachis hypogaea. Classification (NCBI taxonomy): domain Eukaryota; kingdom Viridiplantae; phylum Streptophyta; class Magnoliopsida; order Fabales; family Fabaceae; genus Arachis; species Arachis hypogaea. The sequence continues at coordinate 121,492,213 of NC_092049.1, read as the reverse complement.
TCATCTTTGTGAAATAAGTAGTGACACTCATCTCACCTTGTCTTAAAGCGTGTAATTCTTCTTGCAATTTGGCAATTTAAAATCGATCAACTTAATAATATCTATGCTTCAAATCTTCCTAAAGATCGAAAGTAATATTGTTCTAGATCACATTTTGTAAAATTTTAGGCTCTAAAAAAAATATTAATCCATACAACTATATAGGTATTGCATCTTTCCCATACATCAAACGATGGATCACACCTATGTGGTCTAATCAGAATTCCATCAACAAAATTTTAGTTTGTTCTTTGATTTTTAAAACAAGAAGCATAACCCTACTCCAGCTATTATAATTTCTACTATTCAAAACAATACCAGTAATAGAAATATCAGGATTCTCAGTTGGATGAAGAAAGAGATAACTTGTTGGATCTTGACCAGGATTGGAGTTTGAATTGCTTCGATTGATTCAAGAAATTGAAAATTTCTTATGCATCAAGATTCTATAATGGAGTTGGTGAGTTTGTGTTCTCACCAGCTGAGTTTGGATCCGTCATTGTCTACTTCAGATTTTGCTTCTTGTTGCATTCAAGAATCTGAAGGACCAAGCTTCCTTCTTCAATCTCAAATTCACAGTGAGCTCAACCAGATTTGGTCTACGCTCACCACACCATATAGAAATAACGTGTGTGAGGTAGTGAGAGACTTCACACAGAGAAAAGTGGAAATTGATTGTACTTGATCATACAATGATGAATCCTAAGTTGCATAAGATTACGGTGCTTGCTTATATAGAAAGTTACTATGTATTGCATAACTAACTCAAAACAGACTTAGTATACTATTATATAATTACCATCTAACTAACATGTAACAAACTACAACTAACTATATAAGATGTGAGGCTGAGAGGTTATATCAGATAACAGTAATTTTACACACACACATTGTGAATAATCAGAATTTATAAAATTAAATTAAAAAAAAGTTTAATGTCCAAATTTTGGTCCAATTTTTTTTTGTATGTATCTTCTAAATACTTATCCAAATATTTGCATATAAATTTTCGAGTCAAATGCACAAGTTGTTTTTCAATTTTAAAATTTATTTGTTACTTATAAATTTTTTTTTTATTTTTCATACCTTTTAATATTTTAAAAACTAATTTATCATTTGTATATTTCTATTATAAAAAATAATTTTATATTACTATTTTGTAGTTTACCCTGTTGCAACTGATTTTTTATTGGGCTAGTGGACCCTTGTGGATCATTGAAAGGGCCAGAAATCAGAGCATAGTTTAGTTTATTGAAATTTAACTCAAAAAGAAATTCCAAAGGAAAAAATGGTTAAGGGTCAATACCAAAAAAAATGAGTAAGGGTCTGAAAACAAAAAGCAAAAGAAGGATTTGGATCTGAAGACCCAAAAATATATATAACAAAAAAAACATGAAATCTGAAACCGATGAAATAGAAAGTTGAAATGAGTTGTTTACCAAAAAAAAAAAAAAGAAAGTTGAAATGAGTTAGACGGTCCCAAGGAACAGAAGCATCACTAGGACCGTTTGACTCTGACCCAATTAATTTTTTTTTAAAGATGAAAAAGAGTAGAGCCGCATATGTGTTTAAATACAAATCCATTCCATTTAAATAAAAAATCAATTAAAATTACATTAATTTAAATTTGATTAGATTCAATTTTTGGTAAAACGCATGAATTGAATCGAATTTTAAATATAATTCTCAAAATCGATCCAATATAAATATGCATTTGGCAGGAAAAAAAAGATCCTTCAAGTGCTGATCCCGGTGGGGTGGGTTTTAGACTTTCAGGTAGATTATCAGGTTGGGTTGGCCTAGCAAACCACATCCAAGAACAAAAAAAATATATGCATGAATAAAAAAAATTGAGTATTATTAAAAGTAAAATTTACCAAAAGCATAAACGATGTTTATGATATTTTTTTATAATTTTATGATATAAAAAATATTTTTTATCTTATTTTCTTTTTCATCAACTAGTTTTATTATCAAATATGAATAATATTAGAATAAAATGTATTTTTTTATCTCTAATATTTATCAAAAATACCCTTATATTTTAATTTATTTTAATTTTATTTTTTAAATTTTCAATTTACATTAATTTTATCCTTTCTGTATATTTTTTTCAGATAATATATTTTGTCTAATTTTAACCCTCCCCTGTGCCCATCATCATTATTTCGCACATTCTCTGTCTCTTCACCACTATCCAACGCATTATTTTCACCATTGTCACCTACTACACACACTGCAATGTCCCTATTATCCAACAGTATTTCACACAACAACAAAATTGCAATTTCCTTAACAATGTACCTTCCCTTTTCCTTTAACTTCCAAATGTGAAGATTTGAAAAGAGATGCCACAAGTTGAAATCAATAAGATACTTTGCATCCGTTACTATCAATTAGCTTCTACTTGCTTCAATGAAAAAACTTTTAAAACTTTCTAGTAGTAATAGATAGCCCTGAAATGCAGTAACTCCATATTAGATATCAAGAAAAAAAAGAGATCCCCATATGCTACTACCCAGAAATGTTACTTGTCACTGCTACTCCCTAGAAGAAGAAGAAAAAGACATATTTTCTTATTTAAAAAAAGAGCCAACTTTCCAAAAAAGAAAAAAAGATTTCAGTTTGAGTTTGGTCCAAAAACTAACTCATATGTAAAGCAAGAAGAACAAGGACAAATTCAAAAAAAAAAAAAAAAAAAAACTTAAAACAAAAAGGGACAGAGTAGTGAATGATGCATACTTTGGCAACAGAAGATAAAAGCAATGGGAGCAGGTGCTTCCACCAGAGAGAAAAAGGAACTATTTTAGTCTAGTAACAGTATAAAAATAGTGTTTTCACGAGAAATGATGAAATGCAGTAATGAGAGAGGGAGAGAGGAATGTGACAATGATGGTGGTGGTTTTATGAAGGGGGTATAATTAAAAAATAAAAAGTTAATATAATTTTGGTCTTTAAGGTGGAGTTAAAAATTTTTTGTTTTTAATCTTTTTTTACATATAAAATCATCCCTAAAATTCAACTTGATTTTAAAATTATCCTTCGGACAATTATACCTTTACCTCCAATCACAAATTTATCATCTCCTCTCTTGTTCTGTTTCTTCATCTTCTTTATCCCTGCTCAATGATTTCCATAACCTTGTTTCCATGGTAATTCTTCGAATTCGAGTTGGGATAAAATTCAAACTCGTTTACAAAACTTGAATTCAGATTATAAAAAACGGACCAAAATATTTAAAAAAATTCAAGCAACTTGTACTAAAATTTGTGCAACCTTAAATAATAATTAAGACCTTAAATAATAATTAACAAATTCAGCAGCATCAATATTTCAGATTCAAGCTAAATCAGAAGCAGAGATTTACCTAATCAACAGAGCATGACATTGTAGTAACATTAACATATCCAAAATCCATATCATCAATAGACAAATTCGATCTTATATTTCAGGCCAAATCAGAATCACCAAGCAACAAATTTAGATATTCCACAACAAATTTAGATTATGTAAGACAAACAAAAAATCCAGTTCACACAGAAGAAGAAGAGGAGGATCGGATTTCAATTTACTAGTTCAACCACAGCAGTTACAAGCAACGTCAACAGAGATTACAGAATAAGTCACAATTCAGCACGACGAGTGGGGAGGAACAGCGGAACAGCGGCGGACGGTGAGGGTCTTGGAGCAGCAGCGAGGACGCGGGGAGCAGTGACGAACGGCGAGGAGAGCAGCGAGTAGGGAGGAACAACAGCGAGCGGTGAAGGGCGAGGACCGGCGGCAGTGGAGGACGCGAATCCCTTCAGCTCGCGCATCCCTCTCTCTCTATTCGCAGTTAGTGATGGTGGCTCAACGGCGGCGACGAGCCTAGTACGACGACGCGGCTCAACAGCAGCGACGAATCTAGTACGACGGCGGCTTCCTTCCCCCCTCGTGATCCTTTCCCTCATTTAACCTGTTTTCTTTTTTTTTTTTAATTAAGGATATTTTCGGAATAAAAATTAAAAATTTGGTAAAATAGACAATTTTAAAACTAAGTTAAACTTTAGGGACAATTTTATAAGAAAAAAAATTGGGGACGAAAAAAATTTTCAACCCCTAATTTTGGGACCAAAATCGTACTTAACTCTAAAAAAAATGTTAACCGAAAACAGAAAAACTAAAAGTGATGTAGATCGAAAATTTAAAAAATAAATATATTTTTAAAAATTTAGATAAAAAATATATTTTATTCATAATATTAATATATATAATATTTTATCTTTAACAAAACCATTTAGTCAAAAAGTATTGATAAGTTATTTTTGGACCCAACAAATTAAAAAAATACTTTTTCATGTCGATATAAAATAAAGATGCCTATCTAGATCCATTCCCCATAACTCTTCATTTTTGGACCGCCACTCCGTATCATTCAATGCTTAGCATCTAGATACGCCTGCATGCATTAAGATATGGAGCCTATGATAGTTGAAATTCAAAGTTGGCATCTATCGTGCATGCCAGCATGTCAATTATTATTGTCAAATGAATGAAACCTTATTAGTGAAGGACAAATACAATGGATGACTTGAAAAAGTCGTTTCTGGTCTTCTAGAATATAACATTCAAGTCAATCACCTATTTTCTCCTACTTTGCATCTCCAAATGTCAAAAGATAAAAAAGTCCTAAGGGATCCATTAGACTAAAAAAATTCCTACTATTGTAATTTTTTTTTTATAAATTTTGATATTATAAATTAAAATAAATAGTGATAGAATTTTTTAAAATATATTTTAAATGCAAAAATAAAATTTTAAATTAAAAAGTACTAATAGACTATCCAAATTTATTATTTTTAGTCATTAATAATTAAAAATAATAAATTTGATTATTCGCTAACATTTTTTATTTAGATTTTTTTTCCTATTTTTGAGTAGTTAATAAAAAATTATATAATACTGCTATGACATTAGAACGAATTTAACGTTACGAGAGGACGAAGAATATCATTTTTCAAATCACAAAGTACTTAGACCAAATATCCTCTGGTCATTCGTTTATTATTCTGTTGTACTAATAAACTTATGATTAAAGTAAACAAAGGAAAATTCATTAGACACTAATAATAATGAGAAACGGTCCTTCAAACACGCAAAGCATGGAATAGTCCCCTTTGGTTGGCCACCAAACACGCACACACCATCTCTTATAATTAATACATAGCATCACACACCACACACCATTCACAAGAATTCAGGACCATTAGCTATGGTATATAGGGTTCCACACATCTAGCTACCTTAACATTTTCCTTATTTTTTCAACCATAAACCTATTTTTCACCATACAAAACTGAAAACCCATCTCAAAGGGCAAGTAACGTATGTGTAACAACATATAATTGCATTCTTATTTTAAAAATTTCTTTCTTCTTCTCAATAGAAAGATTGCATATATATTATTATAACTTCAAGTATAACACGAGCACTTAAAAATAAGCCAAACTAAATGGGACAAGAAAAGAAGATGACTCAGCCGTCTTCGTTTAGGCTCAGAAGCCCGAGCCTAAACTCCATCCGGCTGAGAAAGATCTTCGATATGTTTGACAAGAATGGCGACGACATTATCACGGTGAAGGAGATCAGCCAGGCAATGAACCTTCTAGGGCTGGAGGCGGACACGGCGGAGCTAGAGAACTTGACGAAGTCGTATATAAGTCCGGGGAACGAGGGTTTGGCATTCGAGGACTTCTTGAAACTGCATGAGTCTCTAGGGGAAGAATACTTCGGGTTCATGGAGGCGACGAATGACGAGGAAGAGGAGGAGAAGATGAAGGAGCAGGAGGAATCGGATCTTTGGGAAGCGTTTAAGGTGTTCGATGAGAATGGTGACGGTTACATATCGGCGAGGGAGCTTCAAGTGGTGTTAGGGAAGTTAGGGTTGTCTGAAGGGGATGAGATTGAGAGTGTTCAGAAGATGATTGGATCTGTTGATATCAACCATGATGGTCGTGTTGATTTCTCTGAGTTCAAGAACATGATGAGATCCGCCATTGTTAAAAAATGATCAATTAGCTTCATTCCAATTTCTACTTTTTTTTTAGTATATCAAGAAGTACTGTTTTTGATAATTCTGTGGTAGAAATTCTGTGACATGTTATGGTACTTCTTTTTTTATGGTTGAAGAATTTTCTTTCTATCAACATTTTCAGAAGTTTCTAAATTGTATAATATTGGTTGATATATTTTTGAATTTTAATTTTTTTTTGGCGTAAGACGTAATTAACTAGACTTAATGTAAATTGCTAGTATTATATTTTTTTTTTGGTGACGAATTGCTAGTATTATACAAGTTATGTTTGCAACGTTTTGCTTTTAATTGTTTCGATACGTGCTTCAAATATTCGTGATATGAAGAGTTGAAGTGTTATTTAGAAGATATTAGTTTATATTTTTAGAATATTTTAATGTAATGTATTTTAATTTTGTTTATTTAATTACTAGATTGCATAGTTGTCAGAACCGAATCGGTGATCGAACCGGTCAGGTCACTGGATCACTGGATTACTGGTTCAACCGATGAGTTACTGGTTGAACCGTTTGACCCGGTCCTATGTAAATAAAAAATAAAAAATAGTCAAAAGTTTAAAATTAAAATTTAAAATACGTATTTTTACTAACATTTTAAAAATATCAAGTTATTTTAAAACAATATGGAACATGAACAATAAATATTTTGTTATTTTTACTCTATCACAAATATTTTTATTTTGTTTTTATATTAAAATAACTATTATTTTTAATTTTTAATAATTTATTAATTAGTTTATATCTATTATACTATTATATACTACAAGTATTTATTAAAAAATAATATTAATAGATATTATATAATTATAAAAAAATAAGTGAGTTTATAATTATTGTTAAATAAAAATATAATTAATTTAAAAATGAATGAGTTTATAATTAAAATTAAAATAAATTAAATAAAAGTAAACTATTTGATAAAAGATATCTATATGTATTATAATTTGCATAAATTTTAATAGAAAACACGCTAGTTTGGTGGTTGTGGAGTCTTTTAGTTTTCTTGAAGGGAGGGGTTCGGACCACACCTCAAATATTTAAAAAAATTTTCACTCCCAGACGGTTCGGTCGGACCGGTTCGCACCGGTTCTTTCCGAATTTGACCGGTTCACACCGGTTCAATTCTTTGTACGGTCCAAACACCGGACTGAATCGGTATGGGTCCGATTCATCGGTTTTCCGATTGAATCGGTCGGTCCGGTTCGGTTCTGCTGACAATGCTAGATTGGGCCTTATGTTTATGGGCTTTAGGGGTTTTTTTTGTTTTAACCTAATAAGAGGTTATACATACCTCCTTAGCTATTGTAGTCATAGTATAGAATGATTTAGAGGTTTAAAAATCCCTTTTTGGTTTCGTGATGAAACCATGGTGTGGACAATTGAGGTTGAGGAGTCCTTCTTTTGTTGCATCGAGAAATTGGGTAGAGGGTTGAGGAGTCCCTTTGAATCAATTCCCAAACTATGACGTTGACAAGTTAGGTTGAGGAGTCCCTCTCTTGTCAACGCCATAGTTTGGAAATTGATTCGAAGGGACTCCTCAACCTTCTAACCAATTCCCCGATGCAACAAGAGAAGAACTCCTCAACCTCAATTGTCCACACCATGGTTTCATCACGAAACCAAAAAGGGATTTTAAAACCTCTAAAAATTCTATTCTACGACTACAATAGCTAAGGAGGTATTTATAACCTCTTATTACGTTAAAATAAAGAAAAACCCTAAAGCCCATAAACATAAGGCCCAATCTAATAATTAAATAAACAAAATCAAAATACATTAAATTAAAATATTCTAAAAATGTAAACTAATATATATCTTCTAAATAACACTTCAACTCTTCATATCACGAACATTTGAAACATATATCATTCTCCTCCTTTTCAAAAAAGATTCGTCCTCGAATCTTGTAGGTGAAAAAAATAATATATAAAAATGACAATAATTACAAGGAATATAATTTTTTTTTTGTTTTTTTTTCTTCTTTTTTTGTTTTTTTTCACTTTATGCTTTTTTTTTTAAACAATAATGAAACGCAAACGAAAACAAGAACACAAGAACAAAAAGAAAGACACGACATACACTGGACTCCTTTTTTTTATGATAAAAGAAGAACAAATATAGATTAATAAGAATTAATCTAATACCTGAGCTCTGATACCAAATGGTAAAGAAATAAAAAATAAACATAAAGATAAGAATTCAAACTGAATAAAAAGATACATTGAAATTGAAATAAAAATAAAAAGGATAGATTGAAATTGAGTACAAAGAGAATCACTCTACTTTCTATCCAATTTCTTGACGCAATAGGAAATGGACTCCTCAACCTAACTTGTCAACGCCATAGTTTGGGAATTGATTCAAAGGGACTCCTCAACTTTCTAACCAATTCCCCGATGCAACAAGAGAGACTCCTCAACCTCAATTGTCCATACTATAGTTTCATCACAAAACCAAAAAGGGGTTTTAAAACCTCTAAAAATTCTATTCTACGACTATAATAGTTAAGGAGGTATTTATAACCTCTTATTAGGTTAAAACAAAAAAAAACCCTAAAGCCCATAAACATAAGGCCTAATCTAGTAATTAAATAAACAAAATTAAAATACATTAAATTAAAATATTCTAAAAATATAAATTAATATCTTCTAAATAACACTTCAACTCTTCATATCACGAACATTTGAAGCACGTATCATGTTTTCTATTTTTCTCTTTTATTTTGATTCAATTCGTAAATATTTCCAAATGCTTATGCTTATGTTTACATGAACAGTGTAATTCTCCTGAATCTCATAGATAAGTGATTCTATTTTGTTATTGACAAACTATCGCTAAACAGAAGAGAAAGGAGACTTTCTGGTATATCTCAAGGGTATATATATATATATATAATTTTAGATATTTTAAAAATATTAATATTTTAGTAATTTTAGTTGTTAATTTTAATTAATATATCATATATTTTTATAATTATAATTAATAACTAAAATAATTAAAATATAGGTGTTTTTAATATATTTAAAAAGTTTCTTATTTTTTATATTAAAAGATGCATATTTTATATTTTTTCTTTATTTTAAATATTAAGGAAGGAAATGAGAATAAGACGAAAATAGATTCTCTCAATTTTTTTTTTACTTGAAAAGATAAAGTGTGATATTTTATTATTAATTTTATAAATAAGATCAAGAAAAAACACAAAAAAAAATATTAAAAGATTAAAAATTATATTTTACTTTCTCAATTAAAAAAAAAATTAAAAAGATCCATTTTCGAATAAAATTAGTATATTAAAGTATTCGAAAGGTCAAGTCAAAGAAAGAAGAGATAATAAGAGTTTATTTAGGACATGTTTTATTACTTGGATTTTATAATTTGATTAAATTTATAAATAAATTTTTATATTTTTTAATTGAATTTTTATATTTTTTAACTTTTTAATTTTTTAATTTTTTAATTAGATTTTTTATTTTAAAAATATTAAAATTAATAAAATCTTTTTCTTAAAAGTACATGAACAATAATCTAATTAACTTTTTTTAATTATAGATACTTTTAATTTGTAAAAAAATATTCTATTAACTCTAATATTTTTATATTAATAAAAATTTAATTATAAAATTAAAAATAATATAAAAATTTTATTAAAAATATAAAAATTTAATTATAAATTTAATAAAATTATAAACACCAACAAAATAACTAAACTTTTATTATACGCACACACCCACAATTCTTTAACGGTGCTTGATGCATGTATTAGTAGTATTCACCACAGGAATTTCTATCCTGGAGGGTCACTAGTGGAGCAGCACTGCAGCAGTGGCACCCCTGGTAAGAGTGGTTAGTGGTGGCAGTGGTGGCAATATCATAAGAGGAGGATCAACTCATAATCGACATGGCATTATGGGCGTTTGCACTCACTATTTTAGTACAAATAATGATAATGATATTTGAATTCAAAATTTTGAGTCCAATATTTAAATACTAATAACATATATATCTTTACTAAAAATACTATTTACATATTAATATCAAACATCAGTCATTATATATTTATATAAAAATATATAATTTAATTTATTTTTAATATATATTTTATATTTTAATATATACCTCATAACATGATTATATCTTGACCGTCTATCATGCTCATATTGTGGAACTTTTTGTTTTGTATTGTTTTTTTTTTTAAAGAAAGAAAAAAACAAAAAAGGAAGGGACGAAACAAAAACAAGGCTTTTTTTTTTAAAAAAAAGATAAAAAACAAAACAAAAAAGAAAGGGACAAAACAAAAACAAGGCTGCTCAAAGGATCGTCTGGTCTAATCCCACATTCATGAACCTAACTTTTCAAGCTAAAACTATTCCTCTTCAAATAGCAAAGAGTTCAGCTTTTAACTTTCAAGACACTAATACTTAGATAGTGTTCCAAACAATCTCTAAACCAAAATTGGTTCTTGTTGGAAAAAGCATCTTAGATATAATAATATGGGTTATTCTAATGTGATTATGGAAAAGTATAGGGTACCAACATATTATCTGCCAATTTATTGTCAACAATAATTAATTATTATATTTTAAACACATATATAAAGAGATACATCCAAAAAATATATCTATAAAGACACTTTTATTAAGTACAGCTATAAAAAAGACATTTTTATTAGACACATTCACAAAGACACTTCCATTAAATACAGTTATAAATAAGAGTTGGCAGAAATTGGCAAAAATGCTGTCAATAACGTAGCGGGATTGATTTTTATTATTAAACAACATTGTTAAAAAATGTTACTTAAAAAAAATATTACTAAAATATAAAAAAAATGTGACTTTAACTTTAACGACACTTACATAATCATCATAGCCACTATAACATAGATAAAGCTCTGCAATTGACAAGTTATTTTAGAGGCTTACCCAAACCAGCAAAATTCACATATGTGCTAATGAAGGTTTGAAATATTGATAATTTCTACTTTACTACGTACCAACAGAACCAGGTTGCATCAATGAAAAAAAAAAAATTTGTGCAGAGCCCACATTTCAAATAAAACCATCCTCAAGATTCATTGCCAAATTGAAAATATGCCCTCCCAACACATATTTAAATAAAAGAGACTTATTCTTTTAAGATAATTTTTTTTCATAATTTGTGTTGCTGGTCAAAGAATTGCTATTACTTGATATGCATTGTTACATCATGCACTTTGTATAGTTTTAGCTTGTTAGTTAGATTAGGCAATTAGAAGATGCAACTTGATTAGTTTGTTAGAATAATTTGTTAATTCTTATTCAGGGTATTAGTGTAAATAGTGATAAAGGTTAATTAGTGTGTGTATATTATTCTGCCTCTGGTTAGTATATATATAAACCAAAGCTTGCTGATATACATGAAATGTATGACTCTAGTTTCGGTTAATCAGAATTCATTCAATTCTCTTCTCTTTTATGTGTTATTCTACCGCAACATGGTATCGTGAGCTTCAAGATTCACGCTCAATCGCCTCATTCCTTTGTCCTTTCTTTTTTTTCTTTTCTCAATTCTTCAAGCTTCTCTTCTCATGTGCTCTTTTTCACCAATGGCGTTCATCATTGCTGGATCGTCCACCAACAAACCAGCACCGGTTCTATGAAAAACTCAATGATAAAAACTTCAACACGTGGAGGCCTTTGGCTTGGCTGACAGTTCAGACTCTTGGCTTAGAGCATCATCTTGATGCGTCAAAAACTCCACAACGTTATGTGAAGAGTTCACGATCCAAATCTACAACCTCTTCTAAAACTGCCAAGACGGATTCACCTCCAACTCAAACACCAACTACAATATCAGAATTGATTCAAGAATCAGATGAATATAAAGAGTGGCGTCAAACAGATCTTGCCCTTACTACGTGGCTTGTGGCCTCCATGACAACCACCTTCACGAGCAAAGTGCTCCATTGCACAAGGTTTGCTGATGCATGGTCCACCATCATTGATTACTTTACAACTGCATCAAAGACACGTGTTCAGAGCTTGCAATCTCAGCTCAGATCAGTTGAAAAACAGGTATCATTGCTGATTATCTAGCTCGAATTGGGCAATCAGTCAAATCTCTCTTGGCTATTGGCTATCAATTGCAAGAGGATGATCACATCCAAGCAATTATGGATGGCTTACTGGAGGAGTATAGCGGCTACATCACAAATGTTATGTCACGTTTGGGAACCTTCTCTGTAAGCGAAGCTGAGTCTTTCTTGCTTGCATATGACGATATGATGGTTCGATTCAGGAATTCCTCTTAGGGAAATGCAATTGCCAATCTTGCTCAAAACTATTTTCAAGGTTCTATTCATGGTGGTCCCTCAAGAAGAGCTCGTGGAGGACGTTTTTAAAGAGGTGGTCGCTCATCTTGGAACAATCAACGTCCACCTTGTTAAATTTGTGGTAGAGGAGGACATGGAGCATGAAATTACTAACCACCACCACATCTCCCTCATTTCATCAACCACGTGCATACTACACAGCACCTCCATCCATTACGGAATCACTTTGATACCCTGACTCTGGGGCTACCCATCATGTGACATCTGACCCAAACAACTTTCTTTCTTCAACACCAAGCTTGATGAATTTTGATAATCTCTTTGTAGGTAATGGTACAAGTATACCAATCGCAAACTCTGGCTCATTTATTTTAATTGATCCTCATAATAATGTTAGCTTTAAAACTTTGAATCTCTTGTATGTTCCAAAAATCACTCAAAATTTACTTAGTATGTCAAAATTCGCTGAAGACAACAATGTATACTTTGAATTTTGGCCTAAAACATGTCTTGTTCGTGATCAGGTATCAAGGAAACTCCTTCTTCAGAGAATTACTAGAGGAGGATTATATGTGTTTGACAATTTGTTTGTTCCAAGAAGTGTGAAATTGTTGAAAGATAATGATAGTTCTTTGACATCTGTTTTGTATACTTCCCAAAAAAAGTTTCTTCTATTTCTTTTTTGTCTTCAGCCATTTGTAATTCAGTTTTTTATTTCAATAATATGAATAATAACGTTGTACCATTCCATGATGATAGTAATAAATTAAAAGTTGTTCACCCTAACTCTACTTATATCAATTCTATTATGCATCAGTATATTCCTTATTATAGTTCTTTATTGACCAATTGTAATAATTATAATTTGTATGATCTTTGGAACAAAAGGTTAGGTCACTCAGCTACTGCCACTGTTATCTGAGTTATGAATAATTGTGGTATTTCTAAGACATCTAAATTCAGTCCATCTCATGTTTGTGAAAGTTGCTCAAAAGGAAAAATGCGTGCCTTACCATCTTATCCCTCTGATTCCACATATAGTAAGCCATTGAAACTTGTTTTTGCTGACATTTGGGGCCTACCTCAGTGAATTTTAGATTTGGTTATAAGTTCTATATCTGTTTTATTGATGCTTACTCTAAGTACTCTTACCTGTTCTTATTAACTAACAAATTCCAAGCACTCACGGCTCTTAAAGTGTATAAAATACTATGAAAAACCAAACTGGTTGTAGGATAAAATCTTTACAAACAGACCATGGAAAGAAGTTTATGTCAAAGTCTTTTATAGATTTTTCACCACAAAAAAAGGGTTAAAATGTCAGATCTTTTGAAAATTACGGCAGTTTGAACTGTCATTATTATCAAAAATGGCGCCTCCAAGAAACGCCGGTATTCTGAGCACCATTCTGATTATTACGACGGTTTTGTGACGGTTAAAACTGCCATTTTAACCGAATAAAACGGCGGTTTGTTGGTGTTTAAAATGGCGGTTTCTAACTGCCATTTTTACCAGGACATAATGACATCATTTTGCTTAAAATGGTGTTTTCTAACCGCCATTTTTACCAAGATATAATGGCATCGTTTTCGTTTAAAATGGTGGTTTCTAACTGCCGTTTTTACCAGGGTATAGTGACATCGTTTTCATTTAAAATGGCGGTTTCTAACCATCGTTTTTACCTAAGTATGATGAAAATTTTATGCTTTTTAAAATGAGATTGAAACTACCTATTTGAAGTGACATTTTTGGAACTCAAACTTTAAAATCTCATAATAACCAAAAGGCATAGCCTTAAATCAAATATTATAACAAGATTTTTAATTCATACATGGTCTCCGAAAATCAAAAGTCATAATCCAAAAACAAAGTATCAAAGATAACATTTTTCAATAATTCGTCTTTTATATATATATATATATATAATCCTCAATACATAAAATCTTTATCATGCAAGATCATGCTTTCTTGTTGTTCGCTCCGGAAAACATACTTTCTAGCTCTTTTGGTGATAAAATTTCACTCTCTTGATCCAATCCCTACAATAAAAATATAATTATGAGCACAATAAAAAATATTATCTAGTTAAACTCTAGTTAATAATTAATCAACTTGAAATGAACCAAATCCTTAGGATTTTTTACAAGAAATTTCTAATTCAAGTTTCGAAACATGCATGCAAACAAAATATATTTCTTTCCATATTATAGTTACAGTATGATATGATTATGATAATATGATACTATATCAACCAAATAACATTGCACGCAATAATAGATTAGGATTAGCTAATTCTCATTCTTGGCAAAAAGTCTAAAGAAGGCATATTTGTAGGTTGACTGAATTCCTGTTGATTAGAGAGAATAATTAAAAGAAGATCATATAATATAAGGTTTCTTTTGGAATCATGAACCACCCTCATCGTCATCCTTTCATAAAGTACATTGTTTATTTATTTTTCTCCTCTTATCCAATACAGTCCACAGATTACTATAAACTTATCATCCTCTCAGTACTACAAAAATATGATTTGTTTATGCTTTTTTGTTAACTTTTTCTTATTTAGAATAATAATAGAGCATAATGTCACACTCACACAGCTACACCAAGGGCCACAGAAATATTTCCACATGATTAAGAAAATTTTACTTCCTAGGGAAAAACTGAAGGAGGTAAAACAAAGAAAAAAAAATTATATTTGTATCTGTAAAACTTGTTGAATAGGGAACATTCTAGTTAATTGCACTGGAATTTTACCTCTTTTTTTAGAAGCAATATAGAAGACTAGCGCTTGCAATTGCACTTTAATGGTATCCAACTCTTCTTACACATTTGGACCACAAGTAAATGATGTGCTAGTATCATTTGAAGAACCTAAATTCATCTGACTAATCCTTGTAGTGTTGCTCTTGAAAGCAACTGTTAGAACAGCTCCATGCCTAAACCTCGAAGACGACCAGGATGCTCTTTCCCAAGAACTACTTCAAGAGCATCAAGAGGAGAACTAATAGTTGATTCCGCCGCTTGTTGCCTACTATGTGCTTCAATCTTCTCCTATATATATATAAAAAGAAAGAGAAAGAATCAAACATAGTATTATCTTATAAAAAAGAAAGAAAATAAATACAAACAAAAATTTAAAAAAAAATCCAGGTGATAGCATCAGTGATGCATGCTCGATCTAATCCACGAATTTGAGAAGTGTCGTATAGAACCCCATTTGAAGCACTTGTATTGCAATCCCAACAATTAACGCATGCTTAACCCCAGGTTCAATAAGAGCTTTCAAATTAGCCCCATTGAAGTACCCTGAGATGGATCAAAGTTCAAATTCTTTAATGAAATAGTAAAGTTTAAATGACCAATTTATTAAAAGTATCATTCTCTTAATTAAACGTTTGAACAATAAGCTATCAATTATTAGACTAGATTTGAAGTTTGGAAACTGACATAATTTTCAAGATAGAGGTAGTAAACTTGACAATCCAGCAGAATCCACAAGCATGGTGGCCACCTTCATATCTTCATACACAAACAAGAAAAGGAAGAAATAAACAAGCCATCAACATTGGAAAGATAGACCTAATCATTTTGACAAATAGGATAAAGTCTACAAAAATTAGTCTTCAACGATAGATTTTAATAATGCAACAACATATTACAAATGTATTTCTAAACTAATGCAATTACAGTTTACATTCGTCAAACTAGTTTAGTTTATTATTCATCAAGAATCCTAACACTTTAATGTTACAAATGGATGAAAACCAGAAATAGAAAATACAGTCCCTAACATAAACGGAACACAAATGAGGCATTTGGAAGAGTGAGGGATGGTGGCAAAGGCACAAAGCAGAGGAATGGAGGAACGTCAACGGCAGCAGCACAGCGAGAGCGGCAGAACACAAATTGCAGAGGAACGTCGTCGGCGGCACAAACTGCAGAAATGACTTCTCCACTCGCGATGAATCCTCGCAAACAGCCTAAAAAGAGAGACTCATCACAGATGAAGGAAAGGAGAGGAAAGGAAGCTGACCTGGATCATCACAGAGGAAGGCATTGATGATTTTGGCAGAGAAGATACAGAAGACGACAAGGAGAGGAAGCTGGAGGAGACGTCACCAGAGGAGAGCGCCACTATAGGAGATGTCGCCGAAGGAGGTCGACGCCGGAGGAGATGTCACCGGAGAAGTTCGTCGGAGAACGCAAGAGGATCAGAGATTGTCGCACAGGCCATCCAGAAGCAACAGCGTCACACGCGTATGGTTTCAACTAAGGGTTTCCAAAATTTAGGGATTGATCATTCTTCTTTTATACCTAGGTGATACCGGCGGTTCAAAACCGCCATAATTACCAAAACCGCCACAAATCTAAAAAATCAATTATGGCAGCAAAAAGAAACGCCAGAATATCCAAATATTATGACGGTTCTTCAAAATTGCCGTAATATAAATGCCATTTTAACCTCTTTTTTTGTAGTGTTTTACAAAAACATGGAATTAAACAAAGCCTATCCTGTCCGTATGCCCACCATCAACAAGGAAGTGTTGAAAGGAGACATAGAAGCATCATAGAAACTGGTCTCTCTCTCTTTTAGCCACTGCTAATTTACCTATGTTATTCTGGAAAGATTCATTTGCTACTGTCATGTATCTTCTAAACAGGTTATCTATTGTTATCTTAAACTTTATATCTCCTTTTAAAATTATTTTTAACAAAAAACCATATTACAAGCAGTTTAAAATCTTTGGTTGTGCATGTTTTCCACTTCTTAGACCATACAATAAGAATAAACTTGAATATAGATATGAGAAATGTTTGTTCCTTGGTTATGATAGCAACCATCAAGGTTTTAAATGCATGTCAAAATCTGGTAAAGTCTTTCTTTCTAAAAATGTATATTTTGATGAAAAAGCGTTTCCTTACCATGAAATATCTTGCGTAAATTCAAATTCCTTAGCAACCTACAATAATTCCATGTCTCATACAGAACCAGTATCCTTTATACCTCTTCCAAATAACAACTCTAATCGATCCAATTCCCTCAATCAATCTATTTCATCCTCTCTGACTTTTATATCTCCACATAGTCCTTCTAACTCACCAAATTCTTCATCTCCTCCAATCAATTTAGATACTAATTCTCAAACCGTATCTCAGACATCTACTCAAAATACTGTTGAAGTGCCGACTAGTGGAAATGACATATGATTACTCCCAATCCCTGACAATACCAACAACCTACACTCTAGGACAACTAGATCAAAGTCTGGAATTAGAAAATCAAAGGCCCTTGTCACTACTCAATCCTATGACTTAAATCAGAATATTTCAAAAACTATCAATCAAGTGTTAAACTGTCCTCACTAGAAATCTGCAATGGATGCAGAATTTAAAGCTCTCTTACAATGTAATACTTGGAATCTTGTTGTTCCACTACCCAATGCCACCATTATTGGTAGAAAATGGGTTTTTGCTATCAAAAGAAATAGCAAAGATGACATTATACGATATAAGGAAAGACTTGTTAGAAAGGGATTTTACCAACAAGAGGATGTAGATTATGATAAGATCTACATCCCTATAATAAGGCCCTTCACTGTGAGGATTTTCCTCATAGTTGCCCTAACCCAAAGATGGGTTATGATGCAATTTGATTTTGACAATGTATTTCTCAATGGAATTCTTCAAGAACAAGTGTTTATGCAACAACCACAAGGATATGAACACTCAAATACCAGACTTGTGTGTAAATTAAATAGAGCTCTTTATGGTCTAAAATAAGTTCCTAGAGCTTAGTTTATAACTCTTAAAACAAAGCTCGAAATGTATGGATTCATAAACACCAAGTCTAACACATCATTATTTGTAAGAAAAACATCTGAATCTATTACACACCTCGTTACTTATGTGGATGACATTGTGGTAACTGGGAGCAATCTTAGTGAGATTGAAGAACTGATTCAAAAATTGAATGCTGTGTTTTCTTTAAAGGACTCGAAAATGTTCAATTATTTTCTTGGATTGAAAAGTGTCATATATAAAGGATGGAAATATTCTTCTTTCACAACAAAATTTTGCTACTGATTTGTTGAAAAAAACAAGGATGATAGACTCGAATCCTATTACTATCCCGATGGTTTCATCGCTAAAATTATATTCTAAGGATCCAGACCTCTTTAAAGACCCGAAGCTGTATAGAAGTGTTGTGGGAGCATTACAATATCTCACTACAACTCAACCAGATCATGCCTACTCTGTGAATTGTGTTTTATAGTTTATGCATGAGCCAACTATCTAGCCTTGGAAAGCTGTAAAGAGAATACTCAGATTTGTGAAAGGTATAGTTAATCATGATTTGGTGTTCACTAAGTGCTCTAATTATAGAATACTAGCTTTTGCTGATGCATATTAGGTTGGAGATATTGATGATCGAAAATCAATTTGAATTTTGTGTGAAAGGTATAGTTAATCATGATTTGGTGTTCACTAAGTGCTCTAATTATAGAATACTAGCTTTTGCTGATGCATATTGGGTTGGAGATATTGATGATCGAAAATCAATTTCTGGATTTTGTGTATATTTTAGTGACAATTTGGTTTCATGAAAATTCCAAAAGCAAGGAAAGCTTAGTAGGAGTAGCACTAAGGCAGAATATCGTTCCTTAACATCTGCTCAATCTGAAATAATCGACATCCAACAGATACTCCAAGAGTTGGACATTCCTCAAAAAGTGGTGCCTACAATATACTGTGATAGCCAGTTTGCTTATATGCTAGCAGCCAATCCAATTCTTTATAGCAGGTGCAAACACCTTAAGTTGGACCTCCACTTCTTGAAAGAGCTTGTTAATCAGAAACAATTGTACTGTGCATATCCCTGCATTGGATCAGGTTGCGGACATACTAGCAAAATCTTTGTCGCATCAATTGTTTGATAAAGTTAGAGTCAAACTTAGAGTGAATATAACCCTCCACCTAAGTTTGAGGGTATTAGTGTAAATAGTGATAAAGATTAATCAATGTGTGTGTATTGTTCTGCCTCTGGTTAGTATATATATAAACCAGAGCTTGCTAATATACATGAAGTGTATGACTCTAGTTTTGATTTCTCACTCTACTTTCTCAATAGAATCAACATTCTTCACATTTCTTTCTCTCGCTTCTTTACACACTCTCACTACGTCTCCACACCTTCAACAATTCCAACTAACTTTTCTTGCCTAAAATCCCAAAATATATAAATGCTTTTCTTTTTCTAATTCGTTAATTCATAACATTAAAATTGAATATTAGTATTTACTAATAATGATGTAAAGATTTTGAGGAATATGAATAATCCAAATTGAATATTGTTCTTGTTGTAAAAAAGAATTTTGCATAATTCAACTAGATATTAAATTGAGGTTGAATCATACTTTTGTAATCTTAAAATATAATAGAATTAGATATTTATTCTAAAATTAGGCAAATGCTATGGTGTAGAAATAAAAAAAATTTCTAAACTTATTATAAGACATTTGTGTCATATCTCTAGGAGGGACGTGGTGGACTAAACAACTTTAAAATTTCAGAATTGATGTAGACACGATATGATTCACAGTCACTTCTATCTTTTGCAGGTAGATTAACAACTCCATTAAAAAATAAGTATGATAGTATTTTATAAAAATTTATTGTGTATTAGGCTTACTACATTAGGTCAAATATATTTTTTATGTAGTTGTGAACTTATAAAAATGAGATAAAAATAAATATAAAATTAACTTATCATATTTAAAAAAAATTATATTTGTGAAATATAAATTAACTTATTATCAATATCCAAAAAAATTTAGAAAAAAAAGATAAATCGATCCCTAACATTTTTGTTTGCGGATATTTAAGTTCTTGAGGATTTAAAAATACATTTAAGTCCCTAACCTCTTCAGATTTGGACACATCTATCCCTAGGTCTAATTTGTCACATTTTAAAAACTTTCACACATATGCATTCGTAACCAAGTCAGTACAAAGGGAGTCACTTTTGATTTTTTTTCGTTGAGTCTGACAAGCCTAAGTGAACATGAGAGATTAATATGTCCAAGTTTTGAAAAGGTCAGGCCAGGGACTTTTCAAATCCTTAAAAACTTAAATGTCCACTAATAAAAAGGTCAATGATTTATTTATCCTTTTCTCAATTCTAGTTCACTTTTTTCGGCTTTTGTGACTTTTTTACTAATGTGCTATCTTTTAATAAGTTTATTATTAAAATGTTATTTTTTTAAATTAATTATTCAAATATTATTCTTTTATTAAAGTGATAACTGATTTGTTAATTATTTTTAGTTATAATTAATTATCATAATATAGAAAGAATGACATTTGAAAAATTAATAATTTTTAAAAGTGATATATTGGTATTAAATTTTGAAATAGATGCGCATAAAAAAAAATCGGCCTTTATCACATAAATGTATAAGAGTAAAAAAAACTAATTAACTTGGCTAAGTATTTTAATTTGTTTAGCACAGTCTATGAGTTTAGCCACAAGCAAGGTTGTCAAACTCGCGAGTCTAGGTAAACTCGTGGAGCTGACCTAGACTCGACTTGTAAATTTGACTCGTAGACTCGTACGAGTTTACCTGTTATACATTTTTTATAAAAAAATATATATCATGTATAATATATATATATTTACTCAGATATAGACATTCAAACTTAACAATTTCAACATCAAAACATATAAATTAACATAATACTACAATTACAAGTTACAACAAGTACTCTAGATCACACATTTAAATCCTTCACAAGTATGTATCTAGTTCAACATAAAACACACAATCACACAATCAAAGCTTCATAAGACACAACCAAAACACAAAAAAAAAAAAAAAACAATTTTTTAAAGGAAACTTTAAGCACAATGATCTTATTGCTTCTACAACAACAATTTTGAATTCATCAGCAATATCAGACATGAAATTTGTAATCTGCTTCATAAGACCTTCTACACTTGATTCATTTCCTGTCTTTAAAAGAGTGGTAATAGCAAGTGTAGCAATGCTTCTGTTCTGGTCAGAAATTAAACTTTTCATGTCGATGTTGCAGTTAGTTACAGCCATTGGATGTGTCATTGCAACCTGCAAAGTTCAAAGCAATACTCAATTACTCATTAGGAATCAATGCTTAGGAATAATTCTGAGGCCAATATTTAATTCAAAATAAGCAAAGGTTAAATAAGCAAATACATTTCATTATTCCTCCCTCAATCTACTTTAATTCACTATAGTTTATACCCTCGTAATAATAATAACATGAATTTTAGGACATATTTTCATTCCATAGTCGACAAACAAACTACAATCTTCACTGGAATTTGTCCTTTAAGCTAAGAAAACAGAGCACTGAAGAAAAAATAACCAAGTAAAATTCAATAACAATATCAGATCTCATATACTTGTTGTTATAAAAATAAAATGAAGCAGCATTAGTTTAATTTTTTTTTCAACATATCAAATCTCATTAACCAAATATGTGTAGGATTTAAACTAAACTAAAAAAATTTAAAAAATTAACATCAGCAATTCAAAACCAATATTGCAGAATTGATACCAAGATTGTTAATATTTGAATTTGTTTAAAAAAATTACCTTGGAGAACAGGGCAGAATTGAAGCAGATCGGCAGTGAAGAACAATGGCAATGAACAGAGGAGGTGAGGCAAACGCAGTGAAGCAGAACAGGGAGGAGTGCGACGGCCGACGATGGTAGAACAGGGGCGGTGAACCTTCACTGCGTGGTGGTGGGCTCTGCGACTCTGCGTGGCCTCTGCGTGGTGGTGGGCTGGTGTCGACGAGGAAGTGAGGAACCTTCACTGCGTGGTGGTGGCTGGTGGGCTCTAGCTCTGCGACTCTGCATTGGATGAGAGATGAGGGATAAGGCGAGGCGACAGGCAAGGGATGAGGATCCGTCCGGCGTTCGGCCTCTGCGTGGCGGCGCAGACGACGGTGCCGATAGATGGTGGTGATTCACCGACATTGGAGAAGAAGAAGAGAGTGAGGGCGAGGCAGTGAGCAGTGATGGGCTGATGGCTTGGTGTTGGTGGAGTGTGAGGGTTTCGAAATTAGGGTTACACACTTACACTCTTACCGGGTCTGGGTGGGTTAGTGGTTAGCTGTAGGTTTTTTTTTTTTCGGGCCCAAAGCGACGCCGTTTTGGCGAAAATGGGCACCGAATTCAAACTCGCTGACTCGCTAGCAAACTCGCGAGTTTGAACGATTCTGTCCGAGTCTAGCCGAGTCTACCCAGAAACGAGTTTGTGTCTGAGTCAACTCGATTCCACTACCTAAACTCGTAAACTCGTACGAGTTTACGAGTTAACTCGCGAGTTTGACAACCATAGCCACAAGAATAAATTGAGTTAAATCGAATTAATATTAATCTTTTTTTATTTCTTTTTAGAAAAAATTCAACAATCACATATCCAAAATAAAAAAAAAGATTCGTGTGTTGTTGAACACCAATTTTATTGGCTTTCATTTATTTTAGGTTATGATCAATTGAAATATGTTCCAAATAATTGGTGTTTAAAATAGCTGAATATTAGAAAAACCAAAATAAATTCTAAAAATTCTTTATTTTTGGTGATATAAAAAAAAAACCTTAAAGTATACATGAATAAGGACCTTTTTCTTTGATTTCTCATAACATGAGTTTTCACCAATCTAACAACATTCATACACATTTTAGAAGAATTTATAAGGATAGATTAATGAAAGCAACAACATGTTTAATGATAAATAAGTGACTTGAAATTATAAATTTAAATGTGAGATTAAATTATATCTACACTTCTTGTAAATGATTCTTTTTTATTTTATATCTAATAATAATAATTAATAAATAATATAGAAATAAATTACTATTACCAATACTTTATAATAACAAAAATAGATTTAGTTAATTATATAATTTTTAAGAATAAGTTCAACCTTTTTTTTTAATTAGAGCAAATTCATCTTATTAAAAACAAAAATCTATCTAAATGTAACATATAGGTACATCCAATTCCATCATTATATTTACAAGCCCATTCCATTATTATATTTACAAAACTACAATCACCTGAAATACATATTGACCCAATGTAATAAATCCAAAACACAATAAATTATTATAAACATTATCATTTTCTTAATAAATTTATTAATCTGCCATGACAAAAAAAAAAAACCTTATTGTTTTGCCTGTAAAACTGTAAGTGACAGTTGATTGTATAGTGTTAACATCAATTTTAAAAAATTTAGAATTGTTCAGTCCACTGCATGTCTATCCTATAAATATGTCACGAAAATTCTATTAGTGTAAAAAAAAAATTTTTCTACATGATAAAATTCACTCTAAAATTAACAATTCCAATACAATTTATTCTTTTCGACTCTATTTCACCACATCCATTTATATTACCACTAATCCAATCATAACCTTTAAGACTATTTAATTAAAATGCTCAGCCACCACCGGAACCAAAAAAAAAAAAAAAAAGAAAAGAAGACAACAATATATTCACTACTCGGGGTGTAATTAGTTCAGTTTGATTCGATTTTGGACTGAAAACCAACTAAATCGATCTATTCGGTTCTATAATGATGCTAACTGTTTAATTTATTATTTTTTGGACAACCGAACCGAACCGAAGTAACAGCAGTTTAGTTTAGTCGATTTTTTCGATTTTTTTAAACTTAATAATCAGAATTTAAATCACCATAAAATAAAATTCAAAACCATCAATATAACATCCAAATTTAATACAAATTCAACAAAGACAATTAAAAATATCTAACAAACAATTAAAAACAAACACACTTTAAAACATACTGTTGATCGGAAAAATATTCTCGATGAAGGTGAATAGTTTGAAGTGGTGAATCAGTCGAAGACGTGGAGCGGCTTTCGAAAAGACATACATGCAAGCACTGGACGGAGGATTTCGACACGGATTCGATTGTAAGGCTTTTTCAGTAAATCGAGCCAGCTCAATCGAATAAGATACTCAAAGTTAGATATTCGAAATAAGTTATTCGAATAAGTGAATCGAGCGGTTATGGCAGTGGAGAAGTTAAACGCTTTCATCACGCGAGGAAATCGTGAAAAATGTGTACAATCAAAAGAAAGGAACGGTTACCAAGGAGTATGCATTCAAGATGATGATATTGTAATTAATTGTAATTAGTTGCATTGTCAGTTACCAAAAGTAGATTATAAATACTAAGAAGTGTTAGGGAATAGGGGTTGGAACTTTAACTCAGAAAAACATTCAAGCACACTCATATCCCAGAGAATTCCTGAGTCTGCGATTGAGTTACTTTTCTGTAGGGTTCCTTCCATATTTTCATTCTTTCAATTTACTTTTCTGTAAACTCTACTATTTCCAGTAAATTTATTTTCCAAGTACTTTTTATCTTCTTTGTTTAATTTACAGTTCTGCATTTTAAATTTTCATGTCAAAGCCCTTTAATCCAGTCAAAGGCACTTTACCGCTTCTTTTCAATTTCAATGCAAACCTTTCTGTTTCAGTACATTTCTTTTCCGAAAGCTTTAGTTTTTTCATTCCTTTTCTTGAAATTACAAATTCTAATTTATTTTTATTCCCAATTTTCGTCTAATCAAAGACACTTTGATGCACTTCTAGAAAACTGGTACCTGCAAAAAGGAGTAGGTTTCACTCCCAGACCACTAGATATCGAACCACCATCGATTTACTAAAAATCGATAAAACAAATTGGCATGCCCAGTGGGATAGTTTTGATATTTTGAAGTGTGTCAAATAAGTATTTTGTGGTTTCATTCAGTGTATGCGATTACAAAGTGGAAAGATCATTCACATGGCTGATGAAATATCAAATGTGAATGGTGGTTCATCCACCAATGATAGCATACCAGTGTCTGCACAACAAGCGAACGTGACTTCACGTTCAGAAGGTGCAATCGGAACGGAGAGTATAGCAGTTATGACTGTTAAAACTGGAAATGCTGGACGTAATACTCGTCTGCGTGGCACTTTGCCACCATTCCAGCCTCCACTAACCGTTGGGTGGCCTCCATATGGTCTTCCTCCCGGTTATACCCCACCAGTAGGTGGTTTCATTCCACCTATTCGTTTTGGGAATACGAGTGGAGGGAGTAACTCTCAAAATCCACAACAACATTCCGAGTATTCTCGTGATTATAATGTGGGTTCTACTTCGAATGCTGCGAATTCAATTGCAGTATATCGACAACAGGTAGAGAAAATTCATCACGAATTGGTCAATTTATTGACTGAACAAATTACCACAATTCTGAATCCAATGATGGCTGATCACGAATCGAAATTCGAACGTCTTGCTAGGCAAGTCAAACGTATTGCTCGAATCGTAGATTATGAAGAAGGCGAAAGGCATAATGCTAGGGGAAATAATGAGGGATTTGAAAATATTTTTCAAAATGAAAATGATGTTGTTAATGGAAAAATTCCTCATGTAGTTCCCCGGAATCAAAATGTTGATGACTTTCTAGCCAGATTACGTAATAATCATGGCAGTGAACGTTATCAAGTCACCAGAATTGTGGAAATGGTATTGAATCGAGTTGGTCTGAATGTTGGTTTCATGAATCAACCCCACTTTGTGTAAAAAATCCAAAGATAGTCACAAAGTTTGCTAGGGAAGTTGGAGAATCAACTACTAAACATGTGGCTCGATATTTGGTTGAGATTGGAAATTTAGCCAATGATGAAAATTTGAAAATGAAGTTTTTTCCTTCTTTGTTAACGAAGAATGCATTTACTTGGTTTTCAAATCTCAGGCCAAATTCAATAACTACATGGAATCAGTTAGAAACTGCTTTTCACGCTCAGTTTTATCGAGTGGAAATGAATGTGGCAGTTACTGATTTAGTGGCTTTAAAACGTGAAGATGGTGAAACCATCGATGATTATTTAATACGTTTCAAAAATTCTAGAAGTAGGTGCTATGTGTCATTACCCGAAAGTGAGATAGTGAAAATAGCAACTATGGGGCTAGGGTTTTATATGCGTAGAAAGCTGCTTAACGTGCATATCCCTGATTTAGCCCATTTGGCTAAGAAAGTTCGTTAGACCGAACTCATGAAAAAGGAGAAAGAAAAGTATAGGAGTGAGCAACGATCGAAGAGTAAACCTTTTACTCGAAAAGAAAAATTTGCCTATGTGACTATGGATTCCTCAGAGGAAGAAATTGATTTCGAAACAGAGGTCGATTTGGCCGAACTTAAGAAAGGCCCTCCATATATCTATTTTTTACTTAAAAAGCTTCCTGTAAATGAAAAGTCAAATGATTCAAAACTAAAAAGTGGAAAGAAGTATAGTTTTGATATTTCAAAATCTGATCAGATTTTCAATGTGTTGCTTAAAGATAAACAGTTAATTCTGCCTGAGGGTATAACTTTACTCTCGGTGAAAGATTTGAAAGAAAAGCCTTATTGTAAGTTTCACCAAGCAACAAGTCATTCGACTAACAGTTGTGTTCGTTTCAGGAATTTAATTCAGGAAACAATAATGGAAGGACGGTTGAAATTTTATGATGGCAAGAAGGAGATGAAGGTTGATACTGATCCCTTCAAAGCAGATGCCAGCTTTGTAGAACCTTGTTTTGGAGTGAATATGGTTGGTATGTCATATGATTTGGACGTGACTCTGGATGATTTTGAGTCACAGGTGAGATCTGTATATCCCAGGGTAGGGGACGGTTTGTTGGATTTTCTGGTTCAACAAAAGATTAAAGACCGGGACATATCTCTGTATCCGCGGTGTAATGATGTTTTTGATGCCGAAGCAGCGGCAATCTTTGAGAAGGAGAGAATGAAAAAAGAATTAGCTCATAGAGAAGAGCAGGCACGTCAGAGGCAGCCAATTTGGCGTTATGAGGGTCAAAGTTCTAAGACTCCTCATCAGAGTTCTGCTGCACCTTTAAGCCGATCTCAAGCCATAGGTGTTCAGTGGATTCGAAACTGTCAGGAATTTCAGAAAAGAGATCATTTGTATCGACGCAACCCACAATGGGGCATCGGGGGCCTCCTCGAAATCAGTACCCTTATTATCGTAGTCGCGCTAGAGGATATCATAGAGGCAGAGGAGGCAGGAGAAATGTCAATCAGAATAAGAAGCCTCAGGTGGAAGTAAGCAAGGGGGCAACGTCCTCTTTTCATTCTCGAATTGTCTTTCCTTCTGATGTAGAGACATTTCTGAAAGGGGTTCCATCTCCTGCAAAGATCGAAAAGGGTAAGGCAATAGCCAATCTTCAGGAGTCGACAAAAGCAAAGAAGAGGATGTTGACGAAGAATATTTTGAAGAAGGGGACGATGATATGATCGGGACGATTTCGATCATCCCAACTGAATATTTGGGGGAGTATGAAGGGGACCCGGAAAAAGATTATGATATGGAGGATGAGGAAGCTTTTTCCTTCATTCGAATTGAAGATGAGCCAGGGTATTTTCTCCGGCCTACTGAAAAACAGATGTCACATCTTCGCCCACTTCATATCACTACTACCTTAAGTGGGATCAAGGTGAACAAGGTCTTGATTGATGATAGAGCGGCGATTAGCCTTTTGCCTGAAAGGATGCTATTGAAAGTGGGGAAACATCCTGATGATTTGGTCCCCACAAATATTGCTACAATAGACTTTAGCGGGACTTCGACTCCAGCAAAAGGGTTGGTTACTCTGACTGTGAAGGTTGGTTCATCTGAACGCAACACGGTGTTTGTGGTGGTTCCATCAAGGGCAAGCTATAATGATTTGTTGGGACAAGATTGGATCCATGGTGTAGGTGCGGTACCTTTCACTGTGCATCAAAGTGTTCTTCTGTGGACAAAGGATGGCAAACCTGAAGTCATCAAGACAGATTCGAATCTTTATGTCGAATAACTGCATGTTGATTTTAGGATGTACAATCCTAAGTTGAAACCTCTGAATGTCGATCGAACACTGAATTCTTATAACTGTGAATGTTGCTACTTGTCTTCAGAAGGCCTTTCGGTAAAGTTGCGTTACCCAGAGTTGGGGTTTGCTCTGACTGGTTGGGATTGTTTGTCTTGAAGATCTCTTGAAGGTTGCTTTATGGACTAGGTTGAAGAAGTTTCCGATTACCTGGTGATAAATCACTATTTTATGGTTTATCTTGTGCTCAATTGAGTGATTTTTATCTACTCTTTACTCACTTATTCATACTATTTGTATGGTTTTACATTTGCCTTCCTAATTATGTGTTTTGATTGAAAACATGCTTCTTTGATCTTATATTTGCTTATTATTAATCCTCTCTTATTACCATTAGATACCTTGATATGTGTGTTAAGTGTTTTCAGATATTATAAGGCAGGAATGGCTTGGAGGATGAGAAGAAAGCATGCAAAAGTGGAAGGAATACAAGAAGTTGGAGAAATTGCTAAGCTGTCCAGCCTGACCTCTTCGCACTCAAACAGCTATAACTTTAGCTACAGAGGTCCAAACGACGCGGTTCCATTTGTGTTGGAAAGCTAACGTCCGGGGCATCGATTTGATATATAATATGCTATAGTTCCTCTGACGTTAGGCGACGCGACCACATGATCCATGCGGCCACATCGCAAGTGACGGAAACCAGCGCATTTGAATTCGCAACCAGCAAATTCTGGGCTATTTCTGACCCAGTTTGCGGCCCAAAAAATACAGATTAGAGGCTATAAAGTGGGAGAATGCATCCATTCATAAGGAGGCTTCTCACATTCACAATTTTAGGAGTAGATGTAGTTTTTAGAGAGAGAGGTTCTCTCCTCTCTCTTAGGATTAGGATTTAGGATTTCTCTTAGTTTTAGGAGTGACTCTCAATCCCAGGTTCTTTATTTTTATTTATTTTTCTAATTTAATTTATGAATTCCCATGTTGTGATTTGAACATTTTATTTAATATAATTCGAAGTATTTCAGACTTATGATTGCTCTCTTTAATTTGTTAATGCTCTGTGTTTATCCAAGTTATTTTCATTCAAGTAGATTCTCTTCCCTTTTGGCTTTGGTTAGGTAATTGGTAACACTTGAGTTGTCAAACTCAGGAGTGGTTGAAATTGGCTGATTTTGCTTTAGCTAGGATTGCTCTAACACTAGTCTCTCCACAGGAGTTGACTAGGACTTGAGAATCAATCTAATTAGTCCACTTGACTTAACTAAGTGGGATTAAAATCCAATTCTCATCACATCTGATAAGGATAACAAGGACAGGATTTCCGGTTCTCATACCTTGCCAAGAGTTTATTTTACAGTTATTTATTTATTTTTATTGCTCGAAAATATACCTGTGCGCATTGCCCAAACTTCCAAAACCCCCCAATTTACAATCTTCATAACCAATAATAAGAACATACTTCCCTGCAATTCCTTGAGAAGACGACCCGAGGTTTGAATACTCGGTTATCAATTTCAAAGGGGTTTGTTACTTGTGACAACCAAAACGTTTGTACGAAGGGATTTTTGTCGGTTTAGAGACTATATCTACAACACGACTGTTTTTATGACATTCTTTACTGGCAAAAATCCTAACGTGAAAATGGCGCCGTTGCCGGGGAATTGCAAACGTGTGCCTTATTATTGGTTATTGTAAATATTTGCTTTTTACTTGTTTATTTGTTTTTATTCTTGTTTTTATTTTTATTAAATTAAGAGGTTATTGATTTTTATTTTAAAAT
The DNA here is from genome assembly GCF_003086295.3 of Arachis hypogaea. Classification (NCBI taxonomy): domain Eukaryota; kingdom Viridiplantae; phylum Streptophyta; class Magnoliopsida; order Fabales; family Fabaceae; genus Arachis; species Arachis hypogaea. The sequence continues at coordinate 121,462,063 of NC_092049.1, read as the reverse complement.
TTTTATCTTATCTTATCTTATTTCAAAAATCAAATTTCAAAATTCAAAATTAAAAAAAAAATTTCAAAATTTAAATTTAAAAATTTTCAAATTTCAAATTTCAAAAATTCAAATTCAAAAATTTAAAATTCAAAATTTCAAAATTTAATTTTCAAATTCAAAATCTAAATAACTTTTTAATTTAAATTTATTTTTATTTTTATTTTTGTTCTTAATTTTTTTTCGCTACTATGAATTCTCACCCCTCTCGCTTCAAGTTTGATTCCAATGTTGTTGTTAGGAATGGAAACTATAATGAGAACATGCATCAAGGTTGGAAGAATCAAAGATGGGAGGAGCCACAAGGATTTAATCAACCCTCATGGCAACAACCACCTCCAATGGACTATCGACAACCATTCTGTGATGCATATCAAGGCAATGGCTATGGTGAGCACTCTTTTGATTATCAACAACCACCACCATATGCCTATGAACCCTCTCCTCAACATAACTTTGGACCACCAAACTCACAAGCCCCTTTCCGCCATTCACCTCCATATGACCCTAACCCTCAACCACCATACCAACCACCTTATGAGCCATATGAACCATATATAGAATCACCCCAATTCCAACCCAATTACTCACAAGAACCACCACTTCAATATTCACCATCTCCATATCCATCAATCCAAGAGCACTATGATCCTATTTATGAAAGTCGAGTGCATCAAGAGGCAAAGGATCGTCTCAAGAAAACAGTGGATCGATTTCAGGCAACCACTCAACAACTAGGGCAAGTATTAATTCAATGGGCTTCTAGACGCTTAAATACACAAGGATCAGCCACAGCCCCATGTGGACAGTCTAGTGAAGAGCATAGCATGAAGGAGATACCAGAAACCCCAGTGGACAAGATAGAGAATGAATTCGTACTAGAATAAGTAGAAGACGCTGTCATTGTTCAAGAAGAAGAAGAAGTGGTTGAAAACTTAGGAGATGCAGAACCTCCATGGAAAAGTCCAATCATAGAGCCTCCTTCCAAGACGGTTGAAATTGATGCTGAGGAGGGTGTACAACCTCCAAAGCATATCATAGTTGAAGACTTGGAAGAGGTTGATCAAGAGATGGAGATTCAAGAAGAAGAAGCACAACCTCCCATGCTCTTGGAAAGCAATGAAGAGGAGATTGAATTTAAAGAGAGCTACCAAGAGGAGGAGGTTGAAATTAAAGAAGCTTGCAAGGAAGTGGTAGTTATCAGAAAAGAGCACAAGGGAGTGGAGCTTGCAATTTCATTAAAAATGCCTCCCCCTAAGTTGCCATCATCCTTCACAACATTCAAGTGGGTAAAATTCATATCCCATAGCTTTCTAATCCCACTTGAATATGGGCTACTGGAGACGGATGGTCAACTTAGAGCTCTTTGTGGCATTAAGAGTAAGAGAAAGATGGCCAGTGGTAAGAATTGTCCTGCAAGGTTCATTATGGTTGAAAGCTTTAAATTTAAACGCAAAGGTTGGTGTAGAGCTCAATTGAATGGGTCTAGGAAGCTGTTTGGTAGCTGCAGTGAGAATTCAAATTACTTATCACCCGGCTGGAAAAATACAGATCCTGACAAAAATGGGTGTAAAAGCAAGGTTTGGGATCCTGGAATCTGTTCTGACATCCAACACCCCGGGAGCCTAAGAATCTTTTTGAAGCTGCTCAAGGGTTTTACATGCCTAGTTTGGGACCCCGGAGGTTACTGGAATCACAAACACTGGTGGAGATTCCTGGATGAGTTCAAGCATAAGCCACCATAACAGGGAGCTCACCAAATGTCCAACTTAAGGACTTTAACTAAAAGTGCTAGGTGGGAGACAACCCACCATGGTATGATCGTTCATTTTTCATTTTTATTTAGTTTTATTTGTTTTCGAGTTTTATTTTATTTTATTATATTGAACCTGGAGTTTTGCATCACATTCATATTAACACTGCATTCTGCATCTTTTCAGAAAAAAAAAGGTGCCACGCGACGCGACCACATCAGCGACGCGTCCGGGTCGCAAGGAGAGAAGAGAAAATAAAAACGAACAGAGAGTCACGCTGGAGCGAGGCTGGAGGTGTGCCAGTGGCACAATTCGTCCCACGCGACCGCATTGCTGACGCGTCCGCATCACCTGGGAATAATGGCCTCCCACGCGACTGCGTCACCCACGCGGCCGCGTGACCTGGATTTTGACGTCAAAGGGTGTATGGCCGAAAGTTGAGCTGGAGTTGGGCTGGACCCGTGCTAGTAGCACAAGCCCTGCCACGCGAACGCGTCACCCACGCGTCCGCGTCATATTGGAAATAAGGCCACCCGCGCGATCGCGTCGACCACGCGACCGCGTCACCCAGAATTTTGGCAAAAAGAGTTTCGAACAGAGAGTTGTGCGACAGCGAGGCTGCACTCGCGCCACTAGCACAAATCAAGTCACACGATCGCGTGCCCCACGCGTCTGCGTCGCCCAACCTTATCGCGCACCACGCGACCGCGTCGCCAGCGTCGCACAACCTATCCAGATTAGTGCCAATTTTCTTATCTTTTCTTCTCAGAATCCTTATTCTTCTTATCTTTTCTTACTTCTTTTTTTTTCTTCCCTTCATCTTATTTTCTCTCACTTCCATTTTATTTTATTTAATTCATTTGCATACTTTCATTCATTGCATATTTTTATTTTTCTAAAATTATTATTGGTGTTCAAATATTCTTATTCAACTGTTACATCTTTTCTGGTATTTTCTTGATGCTTAGTGACTTGTTTTATTTTGAATAGGTAATATTATTTATATCAATGCCAATCTTTTATACCTGTATTACTTTTACATTGATATGAATTTATATTATCTCTCCTTACCCACACTCTCTCCCTCATTGTTTCAATATTTTGCACCACTAGTATGCCATGTGCTTCTATTGTTTTCTCACTTGCATGTTGTAGCTACCATGTAATTGAGACCCTCACTTTTGGCATTAACCAACCCATGTTTTATTTGTTTTCTATCTTTGCTTTGGGTTACTTTCCTTCCCTTTTTCTTTCAGGATGGCCACCAGGAAGAGAACCGGAAGACGTTTACATGGGAGAGACAGACAAGTCCATCTGCACAATCCTTAGAGAAAAGCAACAGTTGAAACAACCCATCCACCTGCAAATCTCAGCATGCACCGAGGACGGTGCAATCTTTAAGTGTGGGGAGGTCGATACCGATCTCCGTGGGTTAGTACTTTCTTTTCAACCCCAATAATCTTATTTTCTTTATTTGTTCATTGTTGCATCTGCATATTTGATTGCATATTTATTTGATTTTGTACATTTAGTTACTACTTGGTTAAAATAATAAATCTCTTTTTAAGATCCTATTTTTGAAAAAAAAAAATTTTTTCACTAATTTAAATAAAAATTTTTAAAATTTTTTATGTGTTAAATTTGTTTGAAGTTGTATTTAGAACATGGTTTTTGAGTCAAAGAACACACAACCTGTGAGATTTTGAGCTTATTTACATGCTTACATTATTTAACCATAAAATTTTTATTCCTGTGTGTTTCCTTCTCTATAATTGTAATCTATATTTTGTTCCAATCTATATGTCCATTATTTAGTGTATTTACATGCTTGCATATGATTGAGGCCATTATTTGATTTTAGCTCACTTATCCCAAATAAGCCTACCCTTTAAATCACCATTGTCAGCCACTTTGAGCCTTTTAATCCCCATTTGTTCTATATTTTACCACATCACTAGCCTTAAGCGGAAAACAAATTAATTATCCCAATTGAATCTTTGGTTAGCTTAAGATAGAGATTGTGTGTCAACTAAGTGTGGGAAAATTGTGGGAACTTGGGTTAATAAGGGAATGTATCATGTTTCTAATTTATTTGAATATTGGGAATTTGGGAACCTACTCATGAAAAATCAAAATAGAAAAATAATAGAAAATCCATGTACATTGATAAGTTATGTTTATTTCTCTACAAAAAAAAAAGAGAAAAAGAAAAAAAATTATATATATATATATATATATATATATATATATATATATATATATATATATATATATATATATATATATATATATATAAATAAAGGGGACAAAATTACCCCAATGTTAAGTTAATGAAAAATCAATGCACATGTGATAAATTCAAAAGAAAAAGTTGATACATGAGTATGTGATGTAAAAGTGGGAATTTTGGGTAGCTAGGCATGAATTAGAATTATATAGAGTATATGTATGTTAGGTGAAAGTTTAGGTTAATTAAAGATTCAATTCATACCTCACTTAACCATATATATATCCTCACCTTTACCTTAGCCCCATTACAACCTTGAAAAGACCTCATGATGTTTGCATTGGTATACTAAATTTTGTTGCTTGGTTAGATGAAGAACAAAGTTTTAGAAAGCATGATTAGATAAGACTAGAGTGAATTACCCTATACACTTGAGAGATTAGAGTGATATACACTTCCAGTGAGGGTTCAACGCTTAAATTCTATGTTCCCTGCTTTCACGAGCTGTCTTCTTACAAGTTCACTTGCTTTTTATTATATGATTTGAATTAGTAGAAATTGATTTGTATTTGTCTTGGAGAATTTATTTACTTTTAACTAAGTAGGTAGAAACATTTTTTGCATGTAGTTGCATTCATATAGATAGGTTGCATTTCATACATTATACCATTCCTCTTCATCTTTATAGCTTCTCTTGAGCTTAGCATGAGGACATGCTAGTGTTTAAGTATGGGGAGGTTGATAAACCACTATTTTATGGTTTATCTTGTGCTCAATTGAGTGGTTTTTATCTACTCTTTACCCACTTATTCATACTATTTGCATAGTTTTACATTTGCCTTCCTAATTATGTGTTTTGATTGAAAACATGCTTCTTTGATCTTATATTTGCTTATTATTAATCCTCTCTTATTACCATTAGATGCCTTGATATGTGTGTTAAGTGTTTTCAGATATTATAAGGCAGGAATGGCTTGGAGGATGAGAAGAAAGCATGCAAAAGTGGAAGGAATATAAGAAGTTAGAGAAATTGCTAAGCTGTCCAGCCTGACCTCTTCGCACTCAAACGGCTATAACTTTAGCTATAGAGGTCCAAACGACGCAGTTCCAGTTGCGTTGGAAAGCTAACGTCCGGGGCTTCGATTTGATATATAATATGCTATAGTTCCCCTAACGCTAGGCGACGCGACTGCGTGATTCATGCGGCCGCATCGCAAGTGACGGAAACCAGCGCATTTGAATTCGCAACCAGCGAATTCTGGGCTATTTCTGACCCAGTTTGCGGCCCAGAAAATACAGATTATAGGCTATAAAGTGGGAGAATGCATCCATTCATAAGGAGGCTTTTCACATTCACAATTTTAGGAGTAGATGTAGTTTTTAGAGAGAGAGGTTTTCTCCTCTCTCTTAGGATTAGGATTTAGGATTTCTCTTAGTTTTAGGAGTGACTCTCAATCCCAGGTTCTTTATTTTTATTTATTTTTCCAATTTAATTTATGAATTCCCATGTTGTGATTTGAACATTTTATTTAATATAATTCGAAGTATTTCAGACTTATGATTGCTCTCTTTAATTTGTTAATGCTCTGTGTTTATCCAAGTTATTTTCATTCAAGTAGATTCTCTTCCCTTTTGGCTTTGGTTAGGTAATTGGTAACACTTGAGTTGTCAAACTCAGGAGTGGTTGAAATTGGCTGATTTTGCTTTAGCTAGGATTGCTCTAACACTAGTCTCTCCACAGGAGTTGACTAGAACTTGAGAATCAAGCTAATTAGTCCACTTGACTTAACTAAGTGGGATTAAAATCCAATTCTCATCACATCTGATAAGGATAACAAGGACAGGATTTCCGGTTCTCATACCTTGCCAAGAGTTTATTTTACAGTTATTTATTTATTTTTATTGCTAAAAAATATACCTTTGCGCATTGCCCAAACTTCCAAAACCCCCAATTTACAATCTTCATAACCAATAATAAGAACATACTTCCCTGCAATTCCTTGAGAAGACGACCCGAGGTTTGAATACTCGGTTATCAATTTCAAAGGGGTTTGTTACTTGTGACAACCAAAACGTTTGTACAAAGGAATTTTTGTCGATTTAGAGACTATATCTACAACGCGACTGTTTTTATGACATTCTTTACTGGCAAAAATCCTAACATCACATGGTAACTTTACGTGATTATTTAAGTAATTCTCGTCTTGTAGAAAATAAACATGGTTCTTCTGATAAAGTTGAATCACATAGGGTTAATAGTTTTTCTAATTATCGTTGTATTGACTGGATTTCTTCATTCGAGTCTTGTTTTGATTTAGATACTTTATTTATGTGTAATGAAAGTAATGCTTCGAATCCAATGGCTGACTTGATAGCAGAAGCACATTGTGTTGAAAATCGAAGCAATGTTTATGCAATAAATAATTCAGTTCCTTCTATTTCTAATAATATTGTTGATTTCACTTTTGATTGCATCTATGATCTAGAACCATTGGGTTTTGAGAAATATTCGGTAAAAGAAGATGATCATTATAAAGGGTTCGAATCTCAAGATCCTTTAGAAGTAAATCTGGGGACTCTTGATGATGTTCGAATTACATATATATGTAAAGGTCTTGTCGATCCTTTTCGAACTGAACTCTATAATCTTTTACATGAATTTAAGGATTATTTTACCTGGGATTATCATGAGATGCTTGGTCTCGATCGTTCACTTGTGGAACATCGATTATCACTAAAACCGAATGCTAGACTTGTGAAGCAAACTCCAAGACGTTTTGCTCCAGAAATCAATGAAAAAATTAAAGAAGAAATAGAACACTTGATTAAGGCGAAGTTCATTCGAACTACATGCTATGTTGAGTGGGTTTTGAATATAGTCCCAGTGATGAAGAAAAATGGAAAGTTAAGAGTATGCATTGATTTTCAAGATTTGAATAATGCTACTCCTAAAGTTGAATACTTTATGCCAATTGCAGATATGTTAATTGATTCTGCAGCAGGAAATGAAATCCTTAGTTTTATGGATGGTTATTCAGGATATAACCAGATTTTCATTGCGGAAGATGATGTGTCCAAAATTGCTTTTCGTTGTCCTGGGACATTAGGTACTTATGAGTGGGTGGTTATACCTTTTGGTTTGAAAAATGCTAGTGCAACATATCAGCGGGTGATGAATGCTATTTTCCATGAGTTTACTAGAAAATTTATGAAAGTTTATATTGATGACGTCAGGGTCAAATCGATTTCGGTGAGTCAACATATCGACCATTTGAGACAGGCGTTTGTTACCATGAGGAAGAAGGGATTAAAAATGAATACTTTAAAATGTGCTTTTGGTGTATCGGATGAAAATTTTCTAGGCTTTGTTGTCCATAAAAAAGGAATTGCAATTGATAAGAATAAAGCAGATGCAATATTGGCATTATCTGCACCCAAATCGAAGAAAGAAGTGCAGTCTTTTTTGGGTAAGGTAAATTATCTTCGAAGATTCATTTTGAATCTTTCTGATCAAACTCGGGTGTTCGCTCCTTTGGTTAAATTAAAAAATAATTCGCAGTTCGAATGGACAAAGGAGCCTCAATTAGCATTCAATTCGTCTAAGACTTATCTGTCTAAAGCTCCGATTATGGTGAATGTTCGTCCACATGAGCCTTTAAAATTATATATTGAAGCATCTGAAAGTACAATTGGCTGTATGTTAACCCAAGATGATGAAAATGGGCATGAACGGGTTGTTTACTACCTTAGTCGAATCCTGACTGACATCGAAACAAGGTATTCTCCGATAGAAAAATTGTGTTTGTCTCTGTATCATGCTTGTATGAAGTTAAAGTATTATATGGTGGCTAAATCGGTGAAAGTCATTGCGTAAACTGACTTAATCAAATATATGTTAAGCTTCCCAATGTTACGCGAGCGAATAGGTAAATGGATGCTGGCATTAACAGAGTTTGATTTACAATATATCCCAGCCTGAAAGGTTAGGTCATTACAGATTTTCTTGTGGATAATTCGAAAGATCTGAATGACTAGGGAAAAAATGTAATCGATGTAAAAATCGATTATTGGAAGTTGTACTTTGATGGATCGAAGTACAAAGATGGTGCGGGAGTTGGAATTCTAATTGTTTCACCTGAAGGGGTTCCATCGAAATTCTTATTCGAGTTGAAATATTCTTGTTCGAATAACGAGGCAGAGTACGAAGCTTTGATCTTGGGCCTTGAAATATTAGTTAATAAAGGAGCTTTGGAAGTCCAGATATTAGGGGATTCTCAGTTGGTTTTGAAGTAGTTATCGAAGGAATTTAAGTGCAATAATGATAGGTTGCAGAAGTATTTGACAACTGCTTGGGAGTTGTTAACTTCTTTTCGGAAAGTTTCTTTAGTTCATATTCCAAGGATTCATAATGAAATTGCAAATGAATTAGCCCAGATTGCTTCGAGATATAAAATTGGTCCAGAAACATTTAAGAGATTGGCCAATATTCATCAGATTTTAGTACCTGCGAGTGAAAGAGAGGTTTTGTACGTGGACGAATGGGAGGATGCCGATTGGAGGAAGCTGATTACTCAGTATTTGAAGGATCCTAATACTCCAGTTGATAGAAAGATGAAATTGTAGGCAATGAATTTTGTCTTAATGGCTGATGAGTTGTATAAGAAAGGCATCGATGGGAGTTTATTGAGATGTTTAAGCCAGAATGACCAAAATATTGCTTTGAGTGAAGTTCACAATGGGATATGTGGTGCCCACCAGGATGTAAAGAAAATGAGATGGGTGCTATATCGTAATCATGTATACTGGCCATCCATGATAAAAGATTGCATTGATTATGCAAAGGCATGTCAAGAATGCCAGAAACATGGCTCGATACAGTAAATACCAGCATCAGAGTTACATTTGATAATAAAACCATGGCCATTTACGGGTTGGGCTTTAGATTTAATTGGGTTAATTCACCCTCCTTCATCAAAGCATCATAAGTTTATCTTGGTAGCGATTGATTATTTCACAAAATGGGTTGAAGCAATTCCCCTGATAAAGGCAAGTCAAAGTGAAATAATAGATTTTGTTGAGGAACATATTATCCATTGATTTGTAATTCCTCAAACATTGAGTACTGATCAAGGTACTATGTTCACTAGTCAGCGAATTAAGAGTTTTGCAGCTTCGAGGAACATCAATATGATTACCTCAACCCCTTATTATGCGCAGGCTAATGGGAAAGTAGAAGCAGCAAATAAAATTCTGATAAGTCTGATAAAAAAGCATATTGGGAATAAGTCTCGAACGTGGCATGAGACTTTGAGCCAAGTACTGTGGGCTTATCAAAATTCACCAAGAGGTTCAACAGACACCTCGTCATACAAATTGGTGTATGGTCATGATGCAGTGTTGCCATTAGAAATAAATCTAAATACTTTAAGAATATTGAAGCAGAATGATTTACTAGTTGATGATTACTTGAATGCAATGTTCGATGAGTTGAATGAACTAGATTCGGAGCGAATCTTGGCACTTGATAATATGATTCAATAGAAGGCAAGTATTGCTCGAAGTTACAATTGTCGAATCAAAGGAAAATCTTTTAATATAGGTGAATTGGTTTTGAAAGTTATTTTTCTAATGGAAAAGAAATCGAAAACCCTTGGCAAATGGTCCCATGCTTGGGAAGGTCCTTTTCAAGTAATTGGGACATATTCCGGAAATGCCTATCAGATTAAGGATATTAAATCGGGAAAAGTAATTAACTCGATTAATGGAAAATACTTGAAGCAATACTATTGTTGGCAGAATTAGAGTTCAAAATACACAAGTCCAAGAAAAAAAACTGTTATACAAAGAGAAATTTGAAATGAAAAAGAAATTCAAGGAGCCAATAGTTGTGCTAGATCGGAGCGTAGCTTTGCCCTTCTGCTCTCCAGAGCTGAAAGCACCTCAGTTTGTTTGAATTTGTCAAATTGAACTTTTTCGAGCTGTTTCTCATATTCTCCTCGTTTGGTTTCAATTGAAACAAGCTCTTGGATAAGGTGTTGTTGTTCTTGTTGAGCAGTGGCCAGAGGTTTGGCTATGGTAGCTCGTCTCTGACGTATCTTGGTAAGCTTTTCATTAATCTGAGCTAATTCTGCTTCAAGTTTTGCTTCTTCTTTGTCATAAAAAGCTTGAATGGAAATAGCATGAGCAATCCTCAAATCGAATTCCCCACGGGAAGCTTGGACTGGTCGTAAGGCTGCAATACAACTTTCTATATTAGATTTGACCTTGGCTTCCTCAGTCTCTGTTTTCTAGAATTGAAATTGAAAAGCTACGTTCTGATTGAGAAGTTGTTTGAATTCTTGAATCGAGGCAGAATGTGGTAAAGTATCCGGGAATTCAAAGGAGGAATTTAAAAGATTAGACAAGAGTTGGTGGATGATCCAAAAGTTTTATGAGTGACCGAAGCTGTTCTCGAGTGTTAGCGCTTAATTCGAATGAAGGCTTTGATATAGCAGGCCTTAAGAGTGTTGACACTGGTACAGGAACTTCATCTTCCTGGATAACTTGGCCTAAAACAGAGATCAGGCTGGCCAATGTAACACTTGTAGGAGTGGGGAGGCATCCAGTGTTTTGGATACTTGTCCAGGGGGAGTTTGAAAGTCAGCCTATTAAGGAGAACTAGGCAGTTTTGGAGGAGTCTCTAAAACCCTGGATCGAAGAGAATCTGAATTGGTGGTGTCAGCAACTCTAGAAATGGAGTCGGAGTCTGGAGCCACCTGATTTTCTGCAGAGAGTGTAGCCTGATTGTTTGGTGAGATTGACTCAAGTATTTGAGTGTTTATTGGAGAGTGTTGCAAAAGATCTGTTGTCAGACCAAACACCTTTGTTTCATGATGAGGTGGAACAATGGTCTGAAGTAGCCGAGTGGATTCTGTGACTTGAAATGAACTATGAAATGTGGAGTGTCCTGGATCATGATGCTGTTGCAGAATTGGTTGGTTAGGTGCCACGAAAGATGTAACTGAATGAGCAGCAATGGTAAGCTGGTATGAAAGGTACACAATTATAAGTTAAAATTTATTTTAACGTAAATGAAATGCATTTAAAGATGATTGTGTTACCTGAATCAGCTTGGGTTTTCGAATTAATTGGGAACTAGGATCTGAATCAGCTGTGTCCTCTGATTGGGGAGAAGCAGCAAGAATGTTCTGAATATTTTGTTCATTCCCATCAGAACTCTCACTTGACAGTTGTAACCGTAACTAATGTGAAAATTAGAATTGGAAGTTAATATAGAGATATGATTTCTAAGATATGTTAGTTGGAAGTATATGATCATATGTGAATAGTAAATAAATGATGGTTACCTTTCTGGAAGTCTTGGTAGGAGTCTTTCGACTTTTGTGGTGGTTGCCAAGAAGAGATTGTTGTGTCGACCTTTCTTTTTTGGGGTCTTTTGGGAGAACCCTCACTCCCTCAGTAGCAGGGTCTGTTCGAATGGCAGATTACTGGATTGCTTCTAAAGTGCGATTGTCCCTAGAGTAGTAGGTAGTCCACCATTCGAGACAAGACTTAGTGATATATGAGCTGCGGTCATAGACAAGGAAATTAAAGTGATCTTTGTGTTGTTGATTTTTTGCGAGGAGGAAATCAAGGTCACGTTGAGAAGAGAGAGTAACATGACAAAGTGGCTTGTTGTTCCGGGGAAAAGGGATTGGGATGGCTTGTGAAAATCCCAATTGTCTGGCTGTAAAGTGAGGAGCGTATAAGGTTACTTTAAGATTTTCCTTCTTGTGCTAAGGTAATCCTAGATGGATTACTTGAACAGCTAATAGATTCGCCCAATTTCGATTAGCCAGTTCACTTTTCTCTGTGTCATGTGGGAAGAGCAGGCGATCAAGCCATGTAGGGCCACGATTTCGACGCAAAAAGGGGACGAAATCTAGATCATCATTGTCAAAGTCTTTACAGGAGTGGAAAAGAGAAAAAACAGCCCAGAATCGGTTCTCATCCGTTTGTGTATTTGGGAAGTTGGGTTTATAATCAGCTAATCAAAAATATTCGATATGCTGTTTATCAGTGCCACCACCTCCAGGTTTCGTCATAAATTTTTTGAAAATGGCGTTGAGCCATAGTTGGAGGAGCCAGAGAGGGCCACCTGTACTGATTACGCTATTGTCTCGGAGACAATGAACGAATTGTCCAAGCTCTTCAAAAATATGCCCTAAAAGGAGTTTGGCCAAATTAAGAACTTTCCCTTCGTGGAGTAAAGCAGCCAAGGGAAGACAGAGCTTTGACATCTGAACGCTTCGAGAACAAAAAAGGATTGAATTTCAGCCAATAAAACAAGAAGCCTACATGTTCATCATCTGTAATATCAATACTTTCTGCACCCATGTTATTAGCAATGAAATCACTGTAAGAACTGGTCAAAGCGACATTGTATTGATGCTCGGGCTGCATATTAGGAGTACAGTTTGGAGAGTTTATTGGGAGCCCTGTTATGGCAGCTATGTTCAAAAGGGACATTCCGATCATTCCACAAGGGAGGTGGAAATTGTTGGTTGTTCTGTTCTAAAAACAAGTTACCGCTCCAATCATCCATGGGAGCGTTGTAAGTGAGAAATGAGAGAGTCTCAGTAGTTCTTATATTCCTAAAGCCCCCCAGTCAGCACTTTTTCGTGGGCTCAAGGCCTTGGTACCAGGCTGAGAAGTCGAATCCTCGAGGATTAATCTTTGGATTATTCCTGAAGGGTTTTTGATTGATGAGGTGGGAGACGTTAAAAGCTTGGATAATCAACAGGTCTTTCCCTTCGGCACTGGGAAGAAAGAAAGCTTTTTGTTTGCCCTTTCTAGTGATTCAATCGGTCCGAGGAAACAATAGATATCTGCGCCCACTGTGAAAGGGATTAAGATTCTAGTATCATTAGTTTGCATTTGAGGATCGTCAATGATTTCATCATTGATTTGATTTAATATACGAAGTGGCCATTGTAGAAATTAAGGAAAATGAACGAAAGGTTAAAAATTTTGTAAGGAGAGTTTGTTGTAAGAGGAATGCAGAGAACAATGAGTTCAAGGAAGTTTGAACAAGGGTGAGATTGATGAATTTAAAGTGTTACTGTAGCCGTTACTGTAGAAAGAAAGCGAAAAGAGGTAACTTCGCAAAGAAGATGAAGTGGAAGAAAGAGAAGGCGTGAGTCTCGGGAAACGTGTTGAATGGGTCAGTATTAATGGGAAGTTAAATGATAGTTATTACTGATTTAGAATTTGAAGTTTGAATTTGGATTAAGTGTTTTACCTTCCAAATAATGTTATCGAAAACAAACACGTTAATCCAATGGGGCAATTTGTTGATCGGAAAAATATTCTCGATGAAGGTGAATGGTTTGAAGTGGTGAATCAGTCGAAGATGTGGAGCGGCTTTCGAAAAGACATACATGCAAGCACTGGACGGAGGATTTCGACACGGATTCGATTGTAAGGCTTTTTCAGTAAATCGAGCCAGCTCAATCGAATAAGATACTCGAAGTTAGATATTCAAAATAAGTTATTCGAATAAGTGAATCAAGCGGTTATGGCAGTGGAGAAGTTAAAGGCTTTCATCACGCGAGGAAATCGTGGAAAATGTGTACAATCAAAAGGAAGGAACAGTTACTAAGGAGTATGCATTCAAGACGATGATATTGTAATTAATTGTAATTAGTTGTCAGTTACCAAAAGTAGATTATAAATACTAAAAAGTGTTAGGGAATAGGAGTTGGAACTTTAACTCAGAAAAATATTCAAGCACACTCATATCCCAGAGAATTTCTGAGTCTGCGATCGAGTTACTTTTCTATAGGGTTCCTTCCATATTTTCATTCTTTCAATTTACTTTTCTGTAAACTCTACTATTTCCAGTAAATTTATTTTCCAAGTACTTTTTATCTTCATTGTTTAATTTACATTTCTGCATTTTAAATTTTCATGTCAAAGCCCTTTAATCCAGTCAAAGGCACTTTACCGCTTCTTTTCAATTTCAATGCAAACCTTTCTGTTTCAGTACATTTCTTTTTCGAAAGCTTTAGTTTTTTCATTCCTTTTTTTGAAATTACAAATTCTAATTTATTTTTATTCCCAATTCCCGTCTAATCGAAAACACTTTGATGCACTTCTAGAAAACTGGTACCTGCAAAGAGGAGTAGGCTTCGCTCCCAAACCACCAGATATCGAACCACCATCGATTTGCTAAAAATAAAAAAAATACATACTAAAAACCGAAATAGCCACTTTAAACCAAATAAAAACTAAAACAACCACCATGCTTAATCTGAATCGATACTAGACTCATCATCATCTTCTCCAGTTGGTGTAGTTTTTACAAAAACAAAACAAAGAAATCAATATAAATTATAAACAAAAACATAATATAAAAAAATACAGCAAAATAAACAGCAACAACAACATACTAAGTTATTAAAGCAACAGCAACATATTTTATAAAACAAAATAAACAAATTGTGAAAGCAACAACAACATATTTTCAACAATATTTTATTGAAAACAACAACATATTTTTAACATATTTTCAACAAATTATATATATAACAAAATTACTTAAATAATTATATAAATATTGGCCTCAATTGAGTTCGCTCCGACAGTTTCATGAGAGTTGACAAATTAAAAATATATATACATCATGTGAAAAAAAAAAAATATATATATATATATATATAACTTCCTCGGTTACCCAATACCATAGTAGCTAAAATCTCGATTTAACTCTTAAAAATCTTCCGATATTACGATTTTAAATGAGTTAATTAATTTTACGAAATTTGTACTAGATCTGACGATTTTACGATTTAAATCTTGTTAAGATTTTACGTTTTACGTAGTTAATTTATTTTTTTGATTTTACGTAAAATCTCGATTTTCTCTACCTTGCCCAATACCCATGTTGCACCAATTACATCCACAAAATTCTATAAACATATAATTAAAAATATATACGTATTGTGATATAAATGGATGTCCATTTAATGACTTAAACGGTTAACTCTTTTAATAGTAAAATTTCATTTCTTAAGACAGATTAAAATTAATAAAATTTAAAAATATAACTTTTACACGTATATAAATAGAAGCATGGTATGAGATAAAAAACTTACACACATATACAAAATTAATATTAAATACTTCTCTCTTTATATATTGAAGTATGCTCTAACATATAATATTAGTAAATATATATGAATCATTTTTATTATATCTTACACACTAATAAATTCTGTAGATCTGTGGTAAAATCTTGAAAAAAAGTATAATCATCAAAAGATGGTGATACTTCCTCAAATCCGATATGAGTAGATACACTGGGGTTTACAAGATTTTAAATTCATAAATGAATACAATTCAGCAATGTTCCGAATTACCTCACGAATGAAATAATGTGAGAAAAATATAATTGATAAGACATATTAGAAAAAACTTTTTCAACCTTCCATGCTTCGAATGTGCTCTTGCAGTAGCAATATCGAAAAAAAGAATTTAAAAAATATTCTAAACTAATTTCTTGCCTTCTTGTTGTTAAACATAATAACGAATTACTTTTAAGAAATAATAAAGCACGCCCAGCTGGCGCCACCCTATTTTCTGAAACAAATACAACAAATTATAATTCCAGAAAAAGTAAATGGCAAGGCTTTGGTAAGAAGAAAAATTATGGAAGAAAGAAAAATTATGTTAACAAAAAAGATTTTACCAAAAGTGGGAAAAAGAAAGAAATAATGGACAAAATAAATCAACAAAGGATAAATATTTCCGTTGTGGTGGAAAGAGTTATTAGTCACGTACCTGTCGTATCTCAAGACACTTAACTCATCTTTATTAAGCATTCTTGAAAAAAGATAACAAAGAAAAAGTGATAAATTTTGTTTCAAAGGATGTTGAAAATTACACCACTCATTATGACGTATCTGATTTCTTTGAGAATTCTGAAAAAAATATTGGTCATTTGATTAATGATGAAAAAGTTTAATATTTGGATTCGTTAAGTACTTATGTCAATAAATAATGTAAGAAATTTTTTATTAAATTTTATCTCTTATGTATTTAAATTTTAAGTATGATGTATATAAATAATGTTTAATAAAATATTAATATTTATGTTTAAGAATTTTAAAATTACTAAACGTGTCAAGTTCTAAAATAATAATAATAATAATAATAATAATAATAATAATAATAATAATAATAATAAAATTTAGTATATGATACTATTCTTTTGTACAGTGTTACTTAGACAAACAATTCTAATCAAGAATACAATTTTATTGCGTATGTATCTTTACTTATTTTATGTTATGATCTTATTATTATTATTATTATTATTATTATTATTATTATTATTATTATTATTATTATTTGTCTTTGAAGAAAATGACAAAGACATATAATGAAGATATTTGCCTTGCGGATAGTGCAGATTCACATACCATTCTCAAAAGTAATATATATTTTACTTATCTTGTACCAAAAGAAGAAGGGATAAGTATTGTTTTGGTCCCTAACGTTTAGGGTCGGAATCAAATTCGTCCCCAATATTATTTTGGATTTAAAATCGTCCCGTTTTATTTGGAGGTAAAATCGTCCTTTTGGACAATTTTACCTTTATATCACAAGACAGAGAGAGAAGTAACCTTGCTTCTTCGTTCTTCATTTCTTCTTAGTCTCATTCTTCATAGAAGAGAGAGAGAAGCGAGTAGAAGGGTCCAGAAGAACTATAATTTTGTTTTCTAGAGGAACAAAATTCATAATAAATAATGCAATATTGTTTACTAAGTCTCTAAGGAACTTGTTGAGTTTTAAAGATATTCGCCGAAATGGATATCATATCGAGACAATGAATGAGGGAAATCATATGTACTTATATATCACAACTCATGATTCAAATAAAAAAGTTATATTAGAAAAATTATCCTCACTTTCATGGGTTATGTAACACCTTCACTGCCAGAATGTCATGCTTTTGGCTGCGCCACTCTGATAGCAAGAAGTATTACGACTACTTTATATACATAATATTAAGATAGGAGCCTGTGACTCAACACCGTATCGCTGATTTCTTTGAAAACCGGAAATAAATACTTTATCTTAAAAAAACAGACATAGATTCATATACAAGACATCTTACATAATATCTTATAATACAATACATATATAAAACATACAACTCCTATCCCTCTTACAAAATTATAATAACAAAGACGATGAAAGAAAATAATCTAATCAATACAACAACATATAAACCAAACGCAGTATAACTCTCCTTAGTACCTCTTCATCTGGTTCCTGAAAAGGTAAAGCTGTAGGGGGTGAGAACCTAACCACACGGTCTCACCACAGAGTTTCAAAGTTGTCATAAGAAGATATTTAATAAGAAAACTGTTTTCAAGCTCATTAATTATCATTGCCTTATGAATCTTTTAAAAACTAATAGGTAATCGTCCAAAACCTTTTCAAAGAAACAATGTTTAATCTTTCCGAAATCCGAAACCTTTCCTTTCTTATAAGAAAATCTCAGTCAGAAACCAACCACGTAATCAAACAACACAATCATTAATTCAGCACCAAAGTTCATTATCAAATGTAGCACGCCAGGACAAACACAGGCAAGACAGACAAGAAAAGCACAAGTAGGTAGCAGTTACAGCAAATAGTTCAAGCAGCAGTTAAGAACAGTTTAGCAATTAGGCAAACCAAAACAAGTTCAAACCCAAGCAAAGTATACAAATGCATATGATGCATGCCTGTCCTATGGCTGATGAGGCTCATCTGTCGGTTATCCAGCCAGCCCGACAAGTCTGAATTGTCCTTAGACTGTCCCCCGACGTGCATCCCCAAGAGTCTATGCATAGATTTTTCTCAAATAATCAATATTGCTCAATGGGGTAACATTTCCGGGAATTTATATAGTGTCCGGTCACACTTACCTCGTAGGGTCAATAGAGTATCGAGTTTTCAATCTGGTACACGTGGTGGCAAGCCATGGTATTTTATCCAGGGAACCTCGTATCTCAGATATTTCAAATTCATAAGCCATATGAATAATTCAAAGATCTTATCTCAACATTCTCAATCGATATCTCAACATTCTCAACATCGTAATCATTCATCAATCCAAATCTCATTTCCAAATTCATTTAAAAACCATATTTCAAAGAAAATCCTCATCATCCTTCTTTCTATTCCGTCCATTAACAATCCCAATTCAAAACATAATTCTTTCTTTGATAAATAAATCAATCTTAAAACACATAATGTTTAAAAACAAATCTTTTTAATTAATTACTTCAAATAAAATTCCAATCTTATAAAATTTCGGCAGTATCTCCTCTAAAACTTGGACTCTGCCACCCTTTTTGGGTCCCATCCAGACATTCCTCAAACTCTTTCCGAACAATTTCAAAATCTCAATCACTTTCCAAAATTCAACCAATTTCAATATCAAATTATTTTCAAATCAGACCAATTCCAATAATAAAACTCTTTTTAAAATCAAACCAGCTCAAGTATGAAATCATTTATAAAATCAAACCAACACAAAATCAAACCGCTTTAACTCCAAACCAAGGAAAACCACTTCTCATAATAATCAAGTAAATAACTTTTCAAACCCATTTTCTTATCAACAGCCGTACATTACTCAAGAAATCAAACAACCAATAATCAAGTCCAACAAGCCATCACATCCACAAGACAAATATAATTACAGAAGTATATCTTTTTGCATTAATATCTATATATCACAACTCTGTAATGTAAAATATATTTTAAGGAAAAACTCCTACCTCAATTATTCGCAATCCGCATAATTAAACGCGTTGAATCCCTTTTTCTCTTGGCTCATCACGGCGGCAGCCACAACCGCGGTTCCAAACCACTTTTGCAGCAACCATAGTTACTCTAATCGCAACAAGAAATAACCGAAACTCAATCAAATAGCAAATAGCATTGAAAAACCCCAGCCACATAACAGAACAGCGACTAAAAGAGTTTCGAAACAAGAACGACTTACTGTACCAGCAAGAAACTAAAGTACAGCGCAGCCGCAACTTCAGCGGTTAACTCCGGCAAGCTCCAACGGCAGTGGCTTCAGCCCGCAGCGAAAAAACTCACTACAACATTATCAAACATATACGACTCAAGCAACGACCCTTACGGTAACAGATTTTGACGGATAAGGAAGATAAACCAGAACAGGGCTAGAGCTTACAAAGAAAATAGAAGCTTCAGTGGCGGTTTTCGACGGCAACAGTGGCGGAGATGGCTCGACGGCGGCGGAAGTGGCTTCCTTCCCTTCCATCCCGTTCTGGTCACGTTTTTCTCTTCTCCTCTGGTCAGATCTGCGTCGATGGAGGCTCGGCAGTGGCGAGGAACGGCGACGGGAAGACTTCGACGGCGACGGCAACGACGCGAGCTCCACAGACGGCGACGCCTCATTCTCCTCGCGCGGCTCTCTCCCTCGGTTTTGAGCTTCCTCGCGATGGTGACGAACGGCGCGGTGGTGGCTCGAGTAGCAGGACGCGGTGGCGGCGCGCAACTGCAGTGGCGGTCTCCCTTTTCTCCGGCGCCACTGTTCCTTCCTCTTCTCCCTTTTTCTTTCTCAAGCCCTATCTTCCCTCTTCTGCTCTCTTTCTCTCAGATCTCATAATATATAATCATAGGTAACTACTAAGCCCTTCCACAATAAAATCTTTCTTCGTTTCATCGCCCGCACCAACAACAACACCCAACCCAATTTAGCGCGTGTGGGTGCGACTGAATGGAGTACTCCTGCTACTAATACTAATATTAATAATAATAATAATAATGATGATGATGATCTACTAATAATAATAATAATCATCATAGTTATCAAAATCGAACCGGCAATCAACCCGGTGAAGTTACTGGGTCACTGGATTAGTGGTTCAACCGATGGGTCAGTGGTCGAACCGTTTAACCCGGTAATAATTAAATAAATATATAAAATTATAATACAATATTTATTAAAAAATATAGGGTTTAATATTTCATATTATTTAAATTTAAATAAATTATATATAAATTTCATTAGCTTATTACTTTAATATATATATATATATATATATATATATATATATATAAATTATTAGCCTTTAATTTAATGGGTCTAATCTAAAAAAAAGTTACATATAAATAAAATTAATCTTAGACATGTGAACTAGTGTATGGTTGTAGGCTTAGAACATTCTCATGTGAACTTTATTATTATATATATTATTATTAGCCTATAATTACAGAAGAAGAATTTTTGGCTTAGTGGCAAGGGAGCTGAAGTTTTTGCACAAGGTTCCTGGTTCGAATCCCGTTTTTGTGTGATTCAGCATGCCCGCTGGTGCACCGTGGAGATGCGCGGTTCATGTGTTCATGTACCCGAACCGTACCGGTTTGCATTGACCTGTCCGGTTTTCAATAAATTTGACCACCGTTGACCGGATTAATTGCAAAAACAGTCTGCATCGTAAACCGAATCGGCCGGTCCGTCCGATTCTGATAACTATAATAATAATGATCTACTACTACTACAACAATAATTATAATAATAATAACAATAATAATAATAAAAAATCTAATTTAATCTATTAAAATTATTTTGAAAATGTTATTTGATTATTAGCTTACTAATTGACTTTTAATCAAATATTTTAATTTAAAATTGAAGATAATATAATTAATTTTTTTTTGTTTAAAAAATTAAAGTATTAAATTGTAGAATCTCTATTATTTAACTAAATTGTATAAAATTTTTATTCTTTTACAACTGTTAAGCTCTATAATTTAAATATATAAAATTATTCAATAATTATAAAATTAAGTAAAATTTTTAATTTAATTGTCAAAACTTGATTTAATTATTTTTAATAAAATAATTTCTAAAAATAAAGTCTTTAATGAATAAATAAATTGTAATTAACTCATAATAATTTTTTTTTGAAAATTATGGGTCTTACAGGTTATATTATACTAAAATAAGTGCAATTGAATCACATGCTATTATAAACTAGAAGTTTATTAGCCCAAATAAATTCATAATTTGGCATGATCGATTGGATCATCTTAGAACAACCATGATGTAGACAATTATTGAAAATTTGCATGGACATTCACTAAAAAACCATAAGATTTTTAAATTTAGTGAATTTTGTTATGATATAGGTTCTCAGAGAAATCTAATTTGAAGGCCATCACTAGCAAATATTGGATTTGAGTCTCCTGAATTCCTAAAAAAAATTCAAGGCGATATATGCGGACTTATTCATCCACCATGTGGATCTTTTAGATATTTTATCGTCCTATTAGACAAATCTTTAAAATGGTCATATGTGTGTTTATTGTCTTCTCGCAACCTGACATTTGTGAGATTACTTGTTCAAATTATTTGATTAAAAATACAATTTTTAGAAAATCCAATCAAAACAATTCGTCTTGATAATGCTGGTGAATTCACCTCTCAAGTTTTTTATGCTTATTGTATGGCCAATGGAATAAGTATTGAACATCCAATAGCTCATATTCATACACAAAATGGACTAGCATAGTCACTTATTAAACGACTCCAATTGATTACTTGACCCTTACTTATGAGAACAAATCTCCCAACCTTTACTTGGGGGCATGCTATTTTACATGTTGCAGCACTTATTTGCTTAAAGCCAATAAGTTACCACCAATTCTCTCCTCTGCAATTAGCTTTTGGCTAGCAGCCAAATATTTTTCATTTGAGAATATTCGGGTGTGCGATATATGTTTTAATTGTCCCACCTTATCACACCAAAATGGGACCCCAAAGAAAATTTGGGATATATGTTGGTTATGATTCTCTCTCTATAATGAAGTATTTTGAGATACTAACTGGAGAGGTATTTGAAGTCCAATTTTTAGATTGTCATTTTGATGAATCAAAATTTTCAACATTAAAGGAAGAGAATAAGCTTTTTGAAAAGAAACTTAATTGGAATGTATCATCTTTGAGGCATTTAGATCCTCGATCAGGACATGTGAACTAGAAGTTAAAAGATTATACATTTACAAAGAATAACAAATGAATTGTCTAATGCATCTTCTCATACAAAGAGGATAACCAAATCCTATATACTAGCTGAAAATGCTCCAATTCGAATTGATGTCCTAGTTGGACAAATGGCCACCGAAACAAATTCATGTCAGAAGCGTAGTAGGTCTGTTGGTTCCAAAGACAAAAATTTTCGAAAAAGAAAAGAAGTAAATACTATTCCTGTTAAAAAAGATAAAGACATAGTAATCTGTAGTTGTCCAAAGTTCTTATGTAATTTTAACACCAGAAGCCATTCAGGTACTTGAAGATTCACAGAATTGTAAAAATAATGAGATCTCGATAAATTATGTCTTTATAGAAAAAATGGAACCGAAATAAAATAATTATCAATAAAATATTTGCATATAATGTAGCATTACACATCATGCATAAAAGTAAGGATTTTGAGCTAAGAAACAGTCAAAGAATATCGATAAAAAAATGATTGACTAAAATAAGAAAAAAATTTTAAAGTTAAGTTAGACTCACGTGTAAAACGTGAAGTATTTAAACATGTAGTTTATATAATAATTTAATATATTTAACTAGATAAAACTGTATTAAATAAAAACTATTTGAATATCTCCCCATTTGATTATCTTTTATTTTGAGTAATACAATATTATTCTTTTAAATTTTTGGTAAATTTTATAGTGCCTATGGTTATATAGGGTTTATAATAACTATATAAGTTTAGCAAAACTTTTTTAAGTATGGTTAAATTAAAGTCATATTTTTTTTATATTTTAGTAATATTTTTTATTTTTATTTTTTAAATATTATTAAATAATAATAAAATATTACTTTTAATTCAAACAAATTTTTTTAAATATTGTTAAAATTGTATAAACACCAAAATAAAAAAACATCAGCACGTAAAATTTCTATCTACCGATAAACTTTTATTCTCATTCTCATTCTCATCTTCACAGATAAAGTTATCCGTGTGAATATTCATATTCAATTTTCTCCACTGATATCCCTATAATTAAAGAACAAAATTTGTGTAAGTGTGGTGCCTGAACCTGAAGTCAAGGAGATTCTTGCTTGTTAGTGAAACAAAAGTCGAAAATTAAGGAGAGTCCGTGACACAATAATTGACACTTGTTGACGAAATCAAACATTATTCTACATTCAAGGATTTCAGTAGATTGTGACATGTTACCTAGCTAATATATGCTTCCGTATATGCCCCATAAACCTATTTATATAGGATCACTAGGCATGCGTTCATAACAAGAACTAATTGCATTCGCTATTTACAATTTGTTACATCACAATTCAATAATTATAGTAGAGCTAGCCAGTGTCATATATTTGGTTTGTTTTCCACAATATCTCATCATCCAGTAGATCAAAGATTAATTTATCATAAATTATAATTATTTATGTACAAAATTAAATTCAAATTTTTAATATTTATTTAACTTGACAAGTAAACTGATTATTTAACCAACTTTAAAGCTGTTTACTTATTTCCTTCCTTGATTAGCTTTTTACTTATCCATATATATGGAAGCTAATTATTATTCCACGGATGAAGATGATTCATACATCGAAATTGAACTCAATGCATCGTCTTCGCCGTCGTCGTCGCCGTCTCCGCACAACAATAATGATAAGGATCATGAGTTCCATCATCATCAGTTGCGGATATCAATTTCATCAACAATATCTTTGTCCCTCCAAAAAGATGATGCTGCTGATGATAATGAGCCTCCATGCATGTCATCTCCTATTAATGGTGATGATACAACAAATAATAATACTAATACTAGTGCATTAATGTTCAATAATCCAGGGGTTGGATTAATAATGGAGAGTAATCCTCATAAACCTGAAGCCCAAACAACAATTCAGAGGGGAACCCATAATATGGACGCTCCATCTTCTAGGTATGTATTTATATGCATATCACAACATAAACATAATAATAGAAATGTGTTGCTTGTTTTCATTTTAATTTTATAAATCAACTCAGCACACATATTTCTGTTTCATGAAAAAGACGTACTTATCTTTTATGTGAGTTGCTTCATCCAATACTTAATAATTATTTGTTGTTTGAATATATGAAACAAATTTAGAGGCGGATTGATTTGTAAAAATATTTTTTATTTTTATTTTTAAAAATTATTTTCATTTTCAGATTCTTAGATTTTTTATGATTGTTTGGTTAAAATGAATTTTGTTTTCAAATAGAAAAATAATGAAATATGTTTAATTGGTCTTTTTCATCATCAAAATTAAAACTTATATTTATTACCAAATAATAAAAATACGTTTAGTTAATCTATTTTTTTTTAAGCGCACAATTTAGTTAATCAAATTATTTTTATTATAAGTTAACAATTAATTTTATAAAATATGTCTATTTTTTTAATTGATAAATGATGATTAAATAGTCAATTAACTTTTTTAAGACAATGTGCATTAGTTAAGTCCCACAAATAGACAAAATAAAAGTTACAAATATATCTGATGACAAAAAAAAGGGATTTGACATTTGATGAGAGAATAGAGAACGTAGAGGGGTTAAATAAAAAGAAAAAAGAAAAAATTATGATAGATTCGAACAATGCACATAATCATTTAAAAGAGTGAAATCACAATCTTTTGAGTTGAGTCTTTTGAGTTGGAAATATCTTTTAACTCTTACAAGAGAAAATTTCAGAAAAAAGAAATGTCATTTTTAGTTGTGTTGCATTTTTAAAAATATTTTTAAAATATGTAACCAATCATATTTTCATGTTTTATTTTTGTTTTTGTTGACAATAAAAATAAAAATGATCAAACTAATCAACTCCTTATACATAAATGAATTGTGCAGTGCGAAAATTTTGTAGAAAAAGTTTATTTGTTCAAATTTTATTTGAGCAATGTATGTAATCTATCATCAACTAAAACAAGCTAAGCATGTGGGTGAATGTGATAACAATTTAACAAACATATAATTTCACTAGCTAAACATGATTTCGATCGATGCTGGTTTTCTTATTTTAATGACCATGTATATTTCAATTCAAATTAAAATTTTATAAAACCGCTTGCATATATAAAACCATTAGGGAAACTTGAAATATTTAATTAAAGGATAAAGTATATTTTTTATCGCTAAAGTTTGGTAAAAGTTTTAAAAATATTCTTAAGTTTTATTTTATTTCAATTTTGTCCTAAAAATTTTCGATTTGTATTAAATATACCATCGATGGCTAAATTTTCAAAAAATTTAAGACCAATCTAATAATAATGCATGAAAATTACGCTTGATTTGCTTGTGTTGAGGGTTATTTTTATGAAACTGTTGTTGAATTGGTCTTAAATTTTTTTAAAAATTAGTTGTCAGAAGTATATTTGATGCAAATCGAAAATTTTTGGAATAAAATTGAAACAAAATAAAACTTAATAGTATTTTTGAAATTTGTGTCAAATTTCAAAGACAAAAAATATACTTTACCTTTAATTAAAAAAAAAAACGGATTTTGTTCGTGTCTAATACAAATATTCAAATAATAACAACCATATTTCTCATAAACTGTTTCATTTAGCACATCAATCATGCGTAAGTTCTCCTAATTAGTAATTAGAGCAATATATAATGATCAAATTTAATATTATCTCAATGCTAGGAAACAACCAAACTTCACAACAAAAACAACAAGCAATGGAGGCATGACGAAGTTGTTAATAAAATTTAGAGGTATAAATATTGGGGCCATATTAGCATCTCTTATAAAGCCACTATACCAACCCAACAACAATAATGGACATAACAAGTCATCAAGCAAAAAACATTTTCAATGTTATCAAAAGAAATTGGTCAACCCCACAAATACTAGAAGAAGCAATGTAAAGAAGGATCAAGGAATAACAAGGAGTAGCAATAATAATAATGATTGGGAATTTGAGGATGAAATCATATGTGGCTCATTTAGAAGTTGTAAAAAATCATCAAGAAAGTTGGAGATGGATTTGGGAGTAATTAGAGGTATATTCAATGCCATGGGAATGAACATTGCAGATAAGAAAGGTAGTAGATCAAAGAGGAGATCTCAACCTAATTCTTGTGACACTACACCAATTCATGAAGGATTTTCATTATACACTACTACTAATAATAATAATAATAATAATAATAATAATAATAATAATAATAATAATAATAATAATAATAATAATAATAATAATAATAATTCCATTCACGCAGCTATTGCCTATTGTAAAAGTTCTTTTGGCCAAACATCTGATTTTTCATTCTAATATTTAATTTTGGAGTGAATTGTAGTAAAATTTTAATTTATTCAGAATAATTTAAATTAAAAGGAGAAAAAAGAGTTCTTTTTTTGGGACAATAATTCTTTGTTACATTAAATAAAGATTATGATACAAGGAAAACTAAATCTAATTATACAACAATGCACACAACACACAAAGTTGGGAATAAGTATGCAGTGAGAATTCAATTTTTTTATGTATCAAATAATAATTTATTATTGTTATTATATGTATTATTTAATTAAATAATTAATATAATAAAAATTTAATTGAATTTAAATATTTATCATTATAATAAACACCATAATATTGAGGGAACTCAAGAGATAAATCTTTAAACATAATTAGGATGAAGTTTTTATATCTAATATAAGCAATAGAATACCAGCAAATTCTAACGGTAATGACGAATTTAACGTTCTGAAAATTAATTTGGGATTAAAATTATCATCCAAAGTAAAAAATTTTCTGTAAAGAGCAGCCCATGAAAAATTATCTATGCTCAATTTGATCGACCAGAGATTTTCAAATATTTCAGCAATGTGCCCAAGATGTAGAAATGATAACGAAACAATCCTTCACGCCTTAATGCAATGGATCTCGCTCATGAGATTTGGTCTTTCCCTGCTTTTGTGAATGTTATAGTGTAAAATGGAATCATAGAGGCAAACGACAAGTAGAGGCATTGGAAGAAGTTAGTCTTCTATGTCCCTCCTTGCATCTCTGTGTTGGGCGTTGTAGAAGGAAAAAAATTTGGAAGTCTTTGAAGGTGAGCAACTGGTGGCAACAGTAATTATGGAAATAGCAAGAAAGTTCCAATAAAAAATGACTCAAGTTATATTTTTTGTGAATTTTAAATCTCTTCTATTAATTTTTTTTGCTAGTATTTAGTATTTACTAAAATAGAAAATTCCCTTTTTCTTTTGCCTTTGTTCATATAGTGAACAATATATTATTTTTTAACAAAGCAATGCAATTTACATATCTTTGGGAGAAAAAAAATTAACAACCGATTCTTAATTAAAAGACAAAACAATTAAACAACACAACAGACAGATAAGCTCGTTTTTAAAAAAATTCATATTAAATACTTTAATTTTTAATAAATTTTTGTTACCTAATTTTTTTTATTTTAAATTAGTCTTTTTAGACAAATGTGGGAAGTGACTATATTCATGATTCAAGAAAGAAAAAAAAAAACTTTACAAACACATGCAAGAAAGCCAAATCACTAATTCCTAATCCGATATTTCGATTCACAGTCAAGAAAATTTGTTTTAGATTGTTGTTCCAGAATCAATCAAAGACTCGAGAGAGAGGATTTAATATGTGGATCATCTTTTTAGGTAATGTCATCGATAAATACAAATAAATCAAAATATACATCACACCAAAATAGTCTAAAAAACTAAAAACGTAACCAAGACATAATACTAGACTACTCTCAAATAAATAATAATTAAAAAAAAAATTAGAAAGCCAATTATAATATAAACCAATTCAAATTAATTTTTTATATTTCTAATTTAAAAATTAGAATAGTAGAGAGATTTTTTTTTATAACAATTTTTTTGTTTTTCAACTAATTGATTCTAGTTGACTACACTCTTAATTAATTTTCTAACAAAATCGTAATTAAAATTATATGATAAAACATAAATAAATTTGTTTTTGTATATTATTTATTGAGCACTCTAAATATTATGGGTACCTCACTCTATTTTTCTTCCAAATAATTTTACTATACTAATAATCACTCATATCATTCCACTCTTAGTTACCATGTATTTATATCCAGTCATGAGAAGTCAACCTACGCAACTATTGTTATATTGAGGCAAGTAGATTTGATGAAAAACCCTCTTCTCTCTGCAGACTCGCAGTACCTTTTCCCCTTTCTTCTATTTATTAACATTCAACAAAAGCCTAAGGAAATTTAAGGTTGCAAAACTCTCCAAGATAGGCATGAGATCTACAACATTTCCATCTCCATCAAATTGACAAGCCATCACTTTGAATATGCAATATTGGTTGGTTTACAAGCTTACAAATTTCAATCCCCATAGAGTTACTAAAATGATAATCTAGCCCTTAGGAAATTTTTGAATTTTTAAATTAGTACGAATATCAATATTCTAATAATTTAGTTGTAAAATTAATGACGGATCGAAAAAATTTTGGTAGTGGAGACAAAATTTATCTAACATAATAATAATTTTTATAATAAAAATAGTATGTGTACATACAAAATTAAATATTTAATTATTTATTAACCACTATGTATTTAATTTGTACATGTATTATTTAACTTATTTTTAATATGTATTTTATATTTCAATATATATTTTATACGAATAGTTATTTTTTATGTACATATAGCATAATTATTGTTATGATTATATTTTGTTATTGTAAAATATGATTAGCCTTTAAAATATCTAATATACAAATTAAAACACTAAAATAAAAATTTAAATAATAATATATAATTTAAAATTCTATTATTTTAGGTTTTATATTTTTAAAAAATTAAGTAATTTTTCTCTTAACACTACTATCAAAATATTTCTCTCTCTCTCTCTATATATATATATATATATATATATTATTAAACAATTATTAGAAATTCACTTTCCAGCACAATTAGAAGCCGACTCTTATTGATATTCATAGTTAAAAAAGTTTTTTCAATTAATACAGTTGTTACGCAAAAATTAAAGCTAATTTCAAAAGAAGATAAATAATATTCTTTTGAATTTATTTTTAAGAAAAAATGCTAATTTCGTTTAAATCTGAGAATTGATCACTCTAACGAATATCTAATATGAAATTTTTAAATTGACGATTAAGTATCAAAAGTTAAGAAAAATATTGTTGTAGGGTCAAATTTAATAATCTAATAGAAACAAATAAATATTATTATCATATACTACTCAAAAGAATTTCAAATTGTAGTAGAAATACTTGTCTCTACAACACTATATTTGGAACCGTCCCTGTGTAAAATGATGTTATTTTTTATACAACGAATAGGAGTTAATCTATCATCCATTATATAGGTGGCACTTAATGTCTACGTGCGAGTTTAAAATTCTATATAAATAAACTCCGTTACCTACTAAAAAACGAAACTAATGCAAAAATTGTAACGTGGAAAGAAAATAAAGATTGGGGGCAGATTTGGTAATTTAATTTTTTGCGACTACAATGTCCAAGGAAAAAAATCATTAGGATTGATTTGGGTATTACTTCAAAATTATGGTTACAAAAATCTAATTAGTAATGGGCCACATATATAATAACACAAGACTCGCCCATTATTTACAAACGGGTTTCGAGTCCACAAAATCTTGGTGGGCTTATAACAACAAAACTTCAGACCGAAAACATTAATAGGTTGTTGTAATGAGTAATTACTAATTAGTATGATTTTCTTGACCAAAAAATTGAGTGATTTTAGAATACAGAAATAAAGAACTTGAGCCAGCATTGTAAATCAGAGGACTTTGAAATCCTCTCCACCCCAAATAATGCAATTAAGAGTATAAAATTGACAGAAAAATTTAGTCAGAGGAGAGAATCAAAACGAACAAAAAAAATCCAATTTCTTAAATTCAGATATATGAGGATTTTTATTGATAATAATATAATACTTTCTACTAAGCCTAAAGCAGACTGCGTAAGACCCCTACCTCGTCACAAAAGGCAGACAAAGAAACTAACTAAGAAGCAATGACACCTTATTGAGTTACTGTGTGTTTGTATGTCGAACACATTTTAAATACGACATTTATTGATATCCGTTCGACAGGCGTGTTTATTATATCTAATCGTATCTTAATAAAAAATAAAAAATTATTTTTTAAACACACTTGAATACGCCTAAATACTATTACGTATCAGCATGTCCAGTCTTATTCTTAACATGTATTATTAAATGAGTTAAGAAATAATATATATTATTTATTAAAATAAAAAATATTTTAAATACTTTTAATATTTAAAAGAAGATATTAAAAATAATTAAAAAATTATTTTATATTTTAATATTAATAAAATATTAAAATATTATTATAATTTATCTAAAAAATACTTTATATTATATATATATATATATATATATATATATATATATTTCGTGTTACCGTATCTTATAAAATTTTAAAGTTTGTGTGTCTACATATCCTGTGTTGTATTGTTCCGTATCTATATCAGCTATGTTATAAGAAACTACACTCACTCAATTTCTAATAATTAGATATTTTGGGAACATACATGTTCATTTTTTTTTCAATGGTTGAGATTCTGTTCAGTCCAATAATTATTATAATTATGTTTTTAAATAATTGAGATGCCATGCTGTCATTGCTGATGCATAGTACGGACAGGGAAAGAGAGAGAAACAAACTAGCAAGGAATAGGATTTTGAAAAGTGATAAACGTATTCTTTGAAAATAGAAAAAAATTGAAGGCGTGTATGAGGGTCTAGATCTGGTCTCGCCAAATTTATAGTTGGTACTTACCATGTCATGTGATAGATTATCACAATAATTGTTCTTCATCAATTTATTATATATATATATATATATATATATATATATATATATATTTTTTTTTTTCAAATTCTAATTTAATAAATGCCAATCCAAATACATTCTAATTCTGTTTGTACTCATCAGCAAAAATTTATGAGACAATTTATTTTTATCTCATGAATATCAGAAAATAGAACACAGCAGAGAAGAGAAAAGCTAACACCAGCATGTATCCTGGTTCGGTTGCCTTGTGCTATGCAACTTACGTCCAGTCTCCTCCACAATAATGGAGGAATTTCCACTATAGTTAACAGTATTACATACACCAATTCCACAGGATTGACACAATTCTTTCACACTCAAGTTCTAACCTAACTTGATATTGGCTATGCTAATACCTAACTATTCACTCTTAGTGATAACCCAACTAAGAAAGGAATACCTCACAGGATACAAGACATAGACACACCTAAAGAAATCTGAAATAAACTCTAGGCTTTTCTCTCAAGTGTTTCACTCAGCCTTTTTCCACTCATGGCTTTTATTTGAGCTTTCTCAATATGTCTTTTCTCTTAAGAAATTACAGAAAGATAAACATAGAAAAGTACATTACAATCTGTAAAACATGAAGGAGATTGACTTCATCAACAGCCTCTTCGCTATGTGCAAAATCAGATTTGCAAACCTCAGATTAAGTTCTGAGGTATTGGCCGAATGCTTCTTTGAAAGAAAGCATTATCCAAGTAGAGGAACTCCTTTACAGAACACACTCTCAAACTCTGGTTTTTTTTTTCTTTGCTTCTGAATGAGCAGAAGGTCTTCTTTTATATCCTTGCATGTTGCTGAGTTCTTCTTCCAAGGTCAACACCTTGAGCCTTGAGCTTCACCAACCCACAGACTCACTTTTTCTCCTTAATCCCCAGAGTAGAAACTCTCTTTCTGACCTTCCAAGGTTGACCGAAAGCCATAAAACAGCAACCACAAAAATCTTCTAATGGTCAACTTAATCTGAGCCATTGAGAAGCTACTTGGTCCCCAAGAATCACTTGTGACCGTAGATATACAGCAGATTAGGACAGAAAATAACTTTCCCTTGTATGCCATTTTTGGACTTGCAGAGAGTTGAAAAGAAGAGAAGAAAGTTTGTTGCATGTAAAAGGAAATGGGTTACATTTAACCTAAGCTTGATATGGTTTGAATTTGCTGATTAGACTTCTGTGTTTCAAGCTTGGACTTTCTCTTTCTTGCTTCTTTAATGATCACCTTAGGAAAGAAGCTTTTTCTTTCTCTTTCTCACTTTTCTGAGTTTGTGATTTGACTAAGACAGAGGAGAGAATATTGATGATCAACTTGGATTTATGGATACGAGCTTGGATCGGGTTTGATTTGCTTGGCCCGTTGGTTCCTTTCTTTGTTTTCTTTTGGGATTCGTTTGAGTTGTCAGCTCATCAGCCTTGTTTCATTTTCTATTTCATTTGGGCTGCAGTATTGCAACAATAAATAATTAGCTTCATATAATTATAAATAATCAATATTTAATTATTTATTTTACCCAATTAAATAATATTTGTCATCACTAATTAATTTAATTAATTTCTTAACTCAACAATTTTAATAATATTAGTTAAATTACTTTTAAATAAATAATTACTAAAAAAAATATTAAAGATATTTCGTCAAATATATTATTTTTTTAAATATGTTTAATTTTTTAATTTTTTTAAGTATTTTCTTATATAATATTTTCTTTTTAATATATTATTATTATTATTATTATTATTATTTATGGTTAATTTTTTATTTAATTTACGTTACCTAATGAGATCAATAGTTTATATTATAAAACTATAACAATAATAAACATAATACACAGGTACAAGGACGGAGTTAAAAAAATTTTTAAGAGGGGACTAATATAAAAATATAACTCTAAAAAAAATTAAAATTAGAAGACTAATATAAAACTTAATGATCTTTATACATTAAAATTTTTAATTTAAGGAGTAATTGCCTCCCTCCCCTAACACTAGCCTCCACCTCTGCATAAGAATCACATTATAAAATTGTATAATATCAAAATAAAAATAAAAAATAACAAATAATAAAAAAAAATTTATATAAATAAAAATAATAAAAATTTTATAAATAAAATAATAATACGTATGAAATTTAATACTATTTTAATCATAATATTTTAGTATTTTTTATTGAATTTAATTTTTTAAAATAGAATCAATAATTTATATTATAAAAAAATAACAATAATAATAAAATACATATTAATTTAAGAATACACAGTAAAAAATTATACAAATTAAAAAAAATGTTCCATAAATATTTAAAAAAGTTTTATATAAATAATAAATACTAAAAATTTTATAAAAAAAAAATATACAAAAGAGAATATTAGAAAAACTAAAAAAAAAAAACATCCATAATATAATGTTAGGGAGATACGGGGGGACGGGAAGTTGAGAATGGTGAAGGACCTAAAGAAAAAATATAGATTAAATCTGTTAGGACTGATTGAGACTAAAAGTCAAGTTGTGACGAAGTTTGACGTTGCAAGAATATGAGGTCAAGATGGTTCAAGTTGGGAATATGTAGGCTCTGATGGCGCATCGGGTGGACTTCTGCTAATATGGGATGAAGCTGTGTTTAAAAAAAATAATTGTTATAAGGGGGAGAGGTGGTTGTGTGTTGAAGGAGTGATGTTAAAGTCTAGTTTTAATTGCGCTTTTATCTTGGTCTATCGTGCACATAATAGAGAAGAGAAGACTCATGTTTGGGAGGAGCTGAGTTATGTAGCTGGTTTATGTCAAGTTCCTTGTTACTTTTTGGGAGACTTTAATGAGATTGTACATGTGGAGGACAGGAAAGGTGCAACTAGCTTACCTCGGACTGCGGAAGAGTTCAGGGATTGGATACAAAATATGCAATTAATGGATCTGGCGCTCACTGATCGTAAGTACACATGGTTTCGAGGACGATCATGCAGTCGTCTAGATAGAGCATTGGTTACTGTGGAATAGCTAGAGGAGTTTCCAGAGACTCGGTTACGAGGTGGGCCAAAGGGTCTGTCAGATCACTGCCCCATAATAGTGGAAGACAAAAAGTTGAGGAGGGGTTCAAGGCCGTTTTGAAGTCTTGATTCATGGTTTACACATGATGGTTTTCTTAGCATGGTTAAGGAGGAGTGGAGAGCTTTGGGGGAGATTCAGTTCACAGATAAATTGAAGGCGCTGACAATCCCGTTGGGAAGATGGCATAAGGATAATTTTGGTGAGATGGACAAAAAAATTACAATGTTTGAGGATGAAATCAAGAAGATTGATGATATGGTAAGCAATGGGGTGCATGATGGAACGATGGAGGCTAGAAGAAAGGCATTGGTCACTTGTTGTGAGAAATGGTATGTAAAGAAAGAAGTACATTGAAAACAGATGTCTCGGTCCCGGCATGCGAAGGAGATGGACAAAAACACAAGATACTTTCACAATATAGCCTCAGCAAGAAGGCGGAATAATAGGATTGATACACTAGTAATCAACGGCAGACATGTCAGGAATCAAGTGAGAATCAAGCTAGCTATCAGAGAATTCTACAAGGATTTATATCATCAGGAAGATTCTCCTATGATGGAATTCAGAGATGGTTTGGTGGACAACATAGATGAGGCAGATGCTAGGACTTTAGAGGAGCTGCCGTCGGCTGAAGAGATCAGAGCGGCTGTGTGGGACTGCGAGTCTTCTAAAGCCCCAGGTTATGATGGGTACAACATAAATTTCATCAAGAGGTGCTGGTGTGAGCTTGGGCCTAAGTTCACGGCAGCAGTGATGGAATTCTTCCAGACATCAAGATTATCAGCAGATACCAATATCACTTGGGTGGCGCTAGCACCCAAGTTCGTTGGAGCAAAGAAGATCAAAGATTTATGACTTATTAGTATGGTGGGGTGCGTTTACAAGGTGATTTCGAAGGTGCTAGTCAGGAGGATGAGGGCAGTAATACCGGGATTAGTAGGGGAGACTCAGAGTGCATTTGTCAAAGGGAGAAAAATACACGATGGGGCACTTATTGTGTGTGAAACAGTAAACTGGCTTAAATTGAGAAAAAAGGAGGCAACAATAATCAAGCTAGATTTTCAGAAAGCATACGATAGAGTCAAATGAAGTTTTGTGGACATTGTATTACAAAAGATGGGGTTCGGGCATAGATGGAGAGTGTAGGTTATGGAGTGTGTGACAACTGCATCTATGTCGGTTCTAATAAATGGTTCTTCGTCTAAGCTGTTCAAAATGGAAAGAGGTTTGAGACAAGGTGACTCACTTTCTCCTTTCTTATTTGTTCTGGTTGTGGATGTGCTGCATCGAATGGTTGGAAAGGCTATCAGGAACGGTCGCTTATCTCCGTTGTTGGTAGGGAGAGATAGTAAAGAGTTGTCGCACCTGCAGCTTGCTAATGATACTATTCTGTTTTGTCCACCTGAAGAGGAGACTATTAAGAACTACCAGTGGCTTCTACGATATTTTGAGTTGATGTCAGGACTCAGGATTAATTTTGAGAAGTCCAGCTTGATTCCCATTAATTGTGATGGGCAATGGGTCCAACGTATGTGCAAGTTATTGGAGTGTAAGGGGGACATCTTTCCAGTTAAATACCTTGGAATATCTTTGGGAGCAAATCCGAGGTTGGTGAAGACCTGGAAGCCTATAATAGACAAACTGGAGGAGAAGCTTAGTCTATGGAAGGTAAGGTGTTGAACAAGGCGGGGAAGTTGGTGCTTATCAAATCAGTCCTAAATAGCTTGCCAGTGTATTATTTGAGCTTATTCAAAATGCCGAAAGCTGTTGTTGAGAAACTGATTTCTTTGCAAAGAAGGTTCCTGTGGAGTAAGGAAGATGGTAGAAATGGTATGGCTTTAGTAAGATGGGAAATGGTGCAGGCTCCTAAAATACTAGGTAGGTTGGGAGTTGGAAATTCTATGATTCGTAACACAGCACTCTTGTTTAAGTGGTGGTGGCGGTTTGCAAAGGAGGAGTGTCCATTGTGGAAGAAGGTCGTATGTTCGTGTAACAATCTGAATCCCAATGAGCTACTATCAACTCAAATGTTACCTACTAGAGGAGGTACGTGGAAGGATATTTGCAAGCTACAAATCACAAATCAACGTATAAAGGATAAGATGATTACAGGTTGGTCTATGGAAATTGGTGATGGGTGAAGGACGTGGTTCTGGGAGGATGTATGGTTACTTTGTGGATCTCTGAAGGATCGGTTCCCAAGACTTTTCTCGGTTTCAAACCAATGTGGATCTGTGATTGGGAACTACAGATTTTGGGATGGGTTAGAGTGGATCTGGAACTTTCAATGGAGGCGTGAGCTGTTTCAATGGGAGTTGGAACTCCTGAGTCAATTACATGAGGCGTTGAGATCTGTGAAAATAGTAAATAACCGAGAGGATAGAGTGGTGTGGAAATACGATAGGCAAGGTGTTTTTTCAACTAACTCATTTGTGCAGGTGCTGCAGGAGGAAGTGCTTCCAGAGGAGGTCACCAGCTACAGCTTCACTAGGACCATTTGAAAAGGTTTGGTTCCACCAAGAGTGAAGCTGTTTGTTTGGTTTGTGCTGATAGGAAGGGTGAATACAAAGGAGAGGCTAAGCCGGTTTGGGATTGTCGGTCCAAAAGATACTGTCTGTGTTTTTTGCAATAATGATTTGAAATATGTGCATCACTTGTTTCTAGGCTATGCATTTGTTTGGCAGGTGTGGAGTGTTTGGCTATCAGGGTTTGGCTATCATTGGTCTTGTCCGGGTTCGCTGAAAGAGCATTTTCTGAGCTGGACAGAGGAATCGAGAAGTAAAGAGGGTCGAAAGCAGAGGCTGGGGAGCTTTTGTGCCATTATTTAGAACATTTGGTTGGAAAGGAACACGAGGATCTTCAAGAATAAAAACAAAGGTGTTGAAAAGATCATCAACATGACCGTGACTAGCGTTAATGAGTGGACAGGTGTTGATCCCTTTGGTTGTTGATGGCTATACCGAAGATGACTTGGAGACTTTTGCTGTTTTGTTGTGATCATTTATTTAAATAGGATTGTTGTATTTGTCTAACTCTGTATACTCCACTTTATTGTGTTGAGCTTTTACTTTAAAAAAAAAAACATCCATAATATAAAAAAATGATAAAAAAATAAGTAAAAAAAATTAAAATAAAAAAATAAGTAAAAAAATTAAAATAAAAAAAATTAAGTACGTTAGTATAAATTTTTTGTAAAACATAATCATAAAAAATATAAAAATTTATAAAAATCTAATTACAAAATTAAAAATAATATAAAAATTAACAGATTAATTAAATCTTTATAAAACTCATTAAACCGCCAAAACCCAAAAGTTCTTAAACAAATTGGACGAATCAAAGACAACCTCGCTCATCTATAAAGAATGTACCCCAATGACGTGGAAGACACAACCTCATCATCGATCATGAACGATGAGAGTCACGTTCCACCAAGAAGAACATGCATACCAAATCAAGATGACGAGAAAAAAGAAAGGGCTTAAAAGTTTCAACCTCTTTACAACATAAGCCATTAATTAATGAACTTGGAACTGTATATGTAGCGGTGAGATTATATTAGGCAATCGTCGAAGGCGGCATGCAATGTCGAAAAAATGATTATGTTATACTTCTTAAAGACATATAATATTAAAACCAAAGATCAAATTTTTTTAAATAAAAATAAATTTAATTATTACTCTTAAATTAAAATAATAGGACACACATGATTAAAAAAAATTATAACTTCAATGATACTAATCATTTACTTTATTATTTTATATTTCTCTCTACTTTAAAACTTATTTTTTCAGAATATATAATTTAATTGTTCATTTTATTTTTTATTTAACTAATATATATATATCCAGAGAGTATGTATTAAGATTATTATTATTAATTGTTAATTTTAGTGTTAATAAATATATAATAAACGTATTAAAAATTTAAATTGTCTTTTTTTATAAATTTTTTTAATCGATAATCATAATTTATGTCTTTTTTTATGTTCCAAGCTCATCACCTTTTTACCCCAAAATGAATGTAGGTGTAACACCCTATCAGGACGGCAGATCCAGAAATGATATTATGGGGGGCCAATAACATATATAATATTAAAAATTATGTAAAAAAAATTATATAATATAAGATGTATTATAAAAATATACGGATAGAGAATATATTTTAAAGTAAAAAAATATGTGTATACTTTTTACTAACGAAGTGGTCGATTCTTCGTATCATAAAATTCACCGATAATAGAATTTGTGTCAAAATTTTTAACAATTTTCTTTTCAATATAATTAAAAGACAATTAGCAAGAAATTCATCTTTTATTTTGTTTCTAAGTTATTTTTCACAATATTCATAGTTGAAAAAGATCTCTTAATTGTAGCAGCTGAAACAGAAAGAATTAATACCAAACGAATAAAAAAAAGGGCCACAAGAAGAAAAATAATTCACTTTATGAGATTTAAAAAATTTTATTTAATTAAAAAATATTAGTAATAATATCTTTTTTAGATTTTTTTTAATATTGTTACTTATTTTTTAGATATTAAAAATTATTAATATTTAAATTAGACTGAACTTTATTTATATTAGACTAAATACTAAATATTTAAAAAAAAATTAAATTATACATAATAACTTATTACTATTAAAAAAAGTTGGGGGCCGAGGCCGCCACTCGCCCCCCCTTATGTCCGTCCCTGCACCTTACCATACTCAATCTTATGCTTAAGTCATAAGACTGAGATAGTAATGTATTACGACCTCTAAAAATAAAAATATATATATAATAATAGAGAAAGAGATACTTAACTAGGAGCCTTGAAAATAGGTAAAACAAAATCGCAAAATTAAAGAGCGCAACTCTCAGAAAACGTGATTACTTGCGTGAAAAGAAACGAAAGCTTAACAACAAATATATACAGAAAACACGAGTGGAGGGTCAATAATACAAAATAACAAGCTCTTAACTCAGTCTACGAAACCAAGGCTGGCCGGAGAACATATGCGTGTGTATATATATATATATATATATATATATATATATATATATATATATATATATATATATAATAACCCAAAAGAACATGTTCAAAACTCTAGTTCTCCATAAAACCTCTAAGAGGTACATAAACAAAGTATTCTCACATACAAGAGGAGAAACTATACATATATATACACATCAAAATAACAAAAGGAGACCCCAAAGTAAACCACTTTGCCGCAGAACCTTCAGACGCCTACTGAGGAGCCGCTCGACCTGCATCTGAAAACAACAACACAGTATGGGATGAGAACCAGGGGTTCTCAGCATGGTAAAAGGTGCCATGCATATAATATATAAGGTCCTGAGAATGCCAGAGGCAATCCTAGAACGCCGACTCTCAAATTATAAAGCTTAAATTACTGAACAGAAGTCATAAACAGGGGTGGTCTTCTAGAGAATTCTAAACCTATTTTAAACTATAACCTTAACTCTAAACCTGTCCACCTTTCCTCCGTACCTCCATCTCCAATGATTCGCATAGACAAAACAAACAGACAAGGCAAGCACAGGTAGGAAAATAAGTAGTTCAAGTAACAATTACAAAAATTAACAGAACATAATCAATTAGGCATTCCCAATTAAGGCATAGCAAACAAAGCACACATATGCATATGATGAATGTCTATCCTACTGGCCGTGAGCTCACGTGTTGGTTACTTTGCTAGAACCCGACACATCTGGTAGCTAACCCAGACACTGGTCTCTAGGTTGCGCATCTCCAGGAGGATCATAAACGAAGGAGAGTGCGTTCCACATCGAAGGAGTGTGCCTTTCCACCTTCTCCTGGAGGATATATGAAGGAAAGTGCCTTTCCACATCGAAGGAGTGTGCCTTTCCACCTTGCAACCAGAGAAGAACGTGGGGGATACAATACGAAGGAAAGTGCCTTTCCACCTTTCCCACACCACATCACGACAAGAGAGGGAACTTTCACCCCGAACTTGCCATCCGAACACATGTTCAAATTAATTACGCAAGCGGGATTACACCCAGACCTTGTCATACCGACCATTTTGGCCACACACAGTCATCTTAAATCGCATCGTTTACCACATCATGTTCTTACATTCATTCTTTATAACCATAGCGACATATATTCATTCAGCTTCACACCATTTCCCTCACAATTCATCTTGTTTACCTCTTTCTTCATTCCCAAGTTATCTCAAATTCCTAACTTCTGCTAATTACTAATCTCACTAGCAAAATCTAGGGTTAATAGGGTAAAAATAGGGGGTTTAGGGTTCAAAATCATGTTTAGAACAGAAAAATATAGGTGCTAGAAAATAGGGTGTGTGCGTACGCACACACCTATGCGTGCGCACAACTCAAAAGAAAGCAGAACGTGTGTGTGCGCACACATCACTAAGTGTGCATGCGCCCCGCCTGTGCTAGTACCACCAACAGAAGGCCTATTTTGGTGTGTGCGTGCGCACAGGAGCGTGTGTACGCGCACTTCATAGAAAATACCAGGTGTGCGTGCGCACAGAGGCGTGCGTACGCATATGTAGATTTTCACTTCTATTGGGTGCGAACGGCTTTGTGCGTGGGCACACATCAGAAAACCTGGTTCTGCTACAACTTACAAAAATTCAGTTTTTTGCACCAATTTTCTGGCATCCATAACTTCCTCTACAAAATTCAGTTTTTCGCAAACTTTATATCAATCTCAAGATTATTAAACACTCTTTAATTTAAACCAAACCTCATCTTTATTCAGAATTTGTAGAGTAAGATATAGACTACCAAAGTTCATCAAAATTCACATTTTACCAAAATATACCAAACCCCACTTTTACCAAGTTCATATTCCTTATCCCCCAAATATGCACATATACAATATATTAAGCTCTATTCCATTATCACCGTTTTAACCACAATCCACAATCTTTAAACATTCTTTAACTTACTTCTTTAATTTATTAATAACAACTCATAATTATCATTGACAAATCAACAAGCCAAATTACCAAAATCTCATCAACACATACCACAACATCATCAACTTATCATTAATAACTCCAATATACTCATATTCATTCCGTTTCCACTTTATAAGCATCAATAATTCATCTTTCGGCAATCCATTATTTAAATTCCAACATTAACAACCAAGCCAAAACACAACATTTGTCATGGAGTACTAATCAATTTACATACTCATAAATTCATGCCTATCTTAAAGTCAACTAGCCTAAGTTTTCACAAAACCTTATATATTAAATGCGCGAAACATAAACCATACCTTGGCCGATCACCGCACTTGGACCAAGGCAGCCACACAATCACAATTACAGCCCTTTACAAGCTTGAGAAACCAACCCAAGTCTTGGCTCCAATCACCAACAAGCTTCCAAATGCTCCGAATTTAATTCTAATGCATATATATCTACTTAATCCACACCTAAATTCATATATCATACTTACATACTTAAAATTCAGAATTCTATATATTGAAAACCAAAAATGAGCTAGGTTTAGAGACCTCACCATACCCACAGATCAAGAGAGTCAAATTTCGCAAGCTAATTCAAACCTAGAGAACTAAAATCAACAAATCCTTCAACTTGAACACCCACAATTTTTGATAATTAAGGGGTAGAGAAACTGGATTGAGAGAGAAGCTTACCAGAAAAATTGATCCAATAGAATCATAGAGTTCGATGCGGTGAACGCGTAGCCGCAAATGGTACAGCGATCGGAGCTCAGAGCGAAAAGTTATGGTAGTTTTATTAAAGGGCTAGGGTTTGGAAAGCTCTCCCCTTTCCCCTCTTCAAGTTGCAGCGTGGATCTTCTTTTGGAGAAGAAGGAGACACTGATTGTCTCATTAATAAGGGATTGGTTGGGCCCACAGGCCTGGTTTAGGTCCGGTTCAACCAGTTAGATCCGTTCGACCTAATCTTTGGCCAAATTTTTCGAAATTTGGAGTCAAAATTCTCGTTTTGAAGAGCTCTATCCTATTTTATTGTTGGATTTACATTTTTAATTTTTTCATATTAAAATTTAATTTATTGACTAATTATTCGCTAATTTCACGGGTTTATATCTTACCCACCTAATTAGGAAGTTTGCCCTCAAAATTCAGATTCAGTTATCTGAAAAGAGGTGTGGGTAGTCATTCGGCAACCTATTATGAAATGATGGCTATTCTCTGTTATCTTTAATGTAGAATCTTCATCGGTTGTAGCATTTCGCACGACTTCTGGTGGTCTCTCTTTTCCTTCTCATGCATCGAAGCATTTCGCACGGCTTCTGGTGGTCTCTCTTTTCCTTCTCATGCGTCGAACATGTAATCACATAGATTGTCACTTCGTTCTTCACTGTTGGCTGCTCAACATATCTTTTTAGATTCGCGATACGTCTTAGAAACCTCAAGGTAACTTCGAAAATCCTCTCCCGTAGCTTCGAACAACAGTTTGTCATTCCAACTCCCGATTTTGACACATAACCCTCTCTTGGTGTCTTCTTGATTCAACCG
Organism: Arachis hypogaea; assembly: GCF_003086295.3. NCBI lineage: Eukaryota > Viridiplantae > Streptophyta > Magnoliopsida > Fabales > Fabaceae > Arachis > Arachis hypogaea. The sequence continues at coordinate 121,419,531 of NC_092049.1, read as the reverse complement.
GCTTCGGTATTCTTAGTAACTCTTTATTACTAGTTTTGCACTTCCTAAGTCCTTGACTCTATGATCTCTATTTCGGCATTTGCATTAGACATTTAGATCTCTTTTTAATTTTCCTTTGTTTACCAAACTTCAATATCTTTGGTGGTTCCTTATTGTCTCGTTATGCGTCCCGTATCTCATCGTTACCATGTTGTAAGCTAGCAATGGTTGTAGTCCGGCATGTCCAATCACACTCTCACTCTCCAACTTGGAACTTTAACTCATCTAACATTTTCTCCTTTGGAATTAACGTCCAAGAATCTCTTAGAAACTTTTTGCTTAGGGCGTCTATCACAACCTCACGACGTTGCATCCACAAGCATCTTAAGTCTTCCAATAATACATCGTAGTCATTCCCTAAATGGTTCGTTAGGCTCGAGTTGATTCTCAAAGAAATATTAAGCTTGAAGGACGAATGAATAGTGTGAATAGTGTTCGTGAGAAAATAGAAAGAGTTTTATATGCGGTCAATCAGAATTGTATCAAAATAATAGAATACACAAGAAGAAGAATCTAAGTGCATCTCAAGAAAGGAAGCCAGACCAAAAACATTTGATAGTATGGATTAGTGTGATGTCTTACTTCCTATATGAAATAAAATTTTAGGTATCAGTTTCAGTTTACCTCTTCCTTCTTGTGACCCACCATCATCTTGGGCCTCTTACGTGAACAGACTATTGTCTCATTTTCCCGGATTCGCTTATTTCTAAGAGTCTTGACTATTCGTCCAACGCCAACTAGAAACTTCACTAAGCTCTGTAGGCTTTGACGATAGTACCTTATTCGAAACAATTTAGTTTGAGTTCTAACCTAGGTCTTTCTTCCCTATCTCAGGCGATGAGTAATCACGGTATTCTAGAATGATTCATTGCTCCTTAAATTCATTCATTGCAATTAGCTTAACCTGATGATTGTGATCTATCTGCATCATGAGTTTCCACCACGTGAATTAGGACAGTCCTTAACTAGATGCCCGGGTGATCCGCATCGGTAACACAGTCCTTGCTTGTTTTTATGCTGCCTATTGGGTCGGTATTTCTCAGTCCTCTTGAATTCTTGACTCCTTGGTGCCAAGTTCTGATGGTAATCTCTTCGGCGGGACTCCCGGTTATCATTCTTTGCCACGACTGCGTTCCTCACACATTCTTCAGCTATTCGGCTCTTGTTCATGAGTTCAGAAAATACCTAGATCTTCATGGGTGCAACGAAGCTCAGAATATCGCTTCGAAGACCTCCCTCATACTTGATACATTTCCACTCAGCAAAATCCTCAGGAGCTCCTTGACAAATCCGTGAAAAGTGACACAGTTCCTCAAACTTTCTTGTGTACTCAGTAATGGTCATCTGGCCTTGTTTCAGTTGAAGCAGTTCGAGTTTCTTGGCATTTCTAACCGAGTTGGGAAAGTATTTCTTATAAAATTCTTCTCGGAACAACTCCCACAAAATTACAACTCCATCAGGCTGCAAAATACGCCTCATGCCCTGCCACCAATGCTGAGCCTCACCGTACAGTTGGTAGGTTCCAAACTCAACCCACTGTTCATCAGGAACCTGCTGAGCCTGTAATGCTCGCTCAATAGCCTGTATCCAGTTATCCGCATCAGTAGGGTTTGAGGTTCCTCTGAAGGTCAAAGGATGAACCTTCAGGAAGGAGGAAAGCGTCATAGGACCATCATCGCCGTTGTTGCCATTATTTCCATTGTTTATTTGGTTTCCTAAAGCTTTGGCTGTTGCTTGCATCGCCGGGGCCATATTCCTTAGGGCGGCCATGAAGTCTATAGGGTTAGGAGGATTGTTCCCTGTCGCTTTAGGCATAGCATTGCCTATTCTACCTCTACATCGCCCACGTTCGCGTCCGCGAGTCGACATCTGGTCCCTATACACCCCAAACAAGTGATATTAAGTTGATCAGTCTCAATATCGCAAGTCTAGTGCTTTAAGTCCCAAATACATGCTCATGGACATTTGTGCCACATATACCAGTTAAATATCCTAATAGCACATAGACACATACACAGAGAATGCACAGAAGCATAATCAGTCCATCCCCAGGCTCTATAGGAACGAACTGCTCTGATACCATAATGTAACACCCTACCATACTCAATCTTATGCTTAAGTCATAAGACTGAGATAGTAAGGTATTACGACCTCTAATATATATATATATATATATATATATATATATATATATATATATATATAATAATAATAATAATAATAATAATAATAATAATAATAATAATAATAATAATAGAGAAAGAGATACTTAACTAGGAGCCCTGAAAATAGCTAAAACAAAATCGCAAAATCAAAGAGAGCAACTCTCATAAAACGTGGTTACTTGCGTGAGAAGAAAGGAAAGCTTAACAACAAATATATACAGAAAACACGAGTGGAGGGTCAACAATACAAAATAACAAGCTCCTAACTGAGCCTGCGAAGCCAAGGCTGGCCGGAGAACATATGCGTACTATATATATATATATAATAACCCAAAAAAACATGTTCAAAACCCTAGTTCTCCATAAAACCTCTAAGAGATACATAAACAAAGTATTCTCAGATATAAGAGGAGAAACTATACATATATATACACATCAAAATAACAAAAGGAGACCCCAAAGTAAACCACTTCGCCGCAGAACCTTTAGACGCCTACCGAGGAGCCGCTCGACCTGCATCTGAAAACAACAACACAGTATGGGATGAGAACCAGGGGTTCTCGGCATGGTAAAGGTGCCACGCATATAATATATAAGATCCTGGGAATGCCAGAGGCAATCCTAGAATGCCCACTCTCAAATTATAAAGCTTAAATTACTGAACAGAAGTCATAAACAGGGGTGGTCTTCTAGGGAATTCTAAAGCTATTTTAAACTTTAACCTTAACTCTAAACCTGTCCACCTTTCCTCCATACCTCCATCTCCAATGATTCGCATAGACAAAACAAACAGACAAGGCAAGCACAGGTAGGAAAACAAGTAGTTCAAGTAACAATTACAATAATTAACAGAATATAATCAATTAGGCATTTCCAATTAAGGCATAGCAAACAAAGCACACATATGCATATGATGAATGTCTATCCTACTGGCCGTGAGCTCATGTGTCGGTTACTTTGCTAGAACCCGACACATCTGGTAGCTAACCCAGACATTGGTCTCCAGGTTACACATCTTCAGGAGGATCATAAACGAAGGAGAGTGACTTTCCACATAGAAAGAGTGTGCCTTTCCACCTTCTCCTGGAGGATATACGAAGGAGAGTGTCTTTCCACATCGAAGGAGTGTGCCTTTCCACCTTACAACCAGAGAAGAACGTGGGGGATACAATACAAAGGAGAGTGTCTTTCCACATTTCCCACATCCACATCACGACAAGAGATGGAACTTCCACCCCCAACTTGCCATCCGAACACATGTTCAAATTAATTACGCAAGCGGAATTACACCCAGACCTTGCCATACCGACCATTTTATCCACACACAGTCATCTTAAATCTCATCGTTTACCACATCATGTTCTTACATTCATTCTTTATAACCATAGCGACGTATATTCATTCAGCTTCACACAATTTCCCTCACAATTCATCTTGTTTACCTATTTCTTCATTCCCAAGTTATCTCAAATTCCTAACTTCTGCTAATTACTAATCTCACTAGCAAAATCTAGGGTTAACAGGGTAAAAATAGGGGATTTAGGGTTCAAAATCATGTTTAGAACAGAAAAATATAGGTGCTGGAAAACAGGGCGTGTGCGTACGCATACACCTGTGCGTGCGCACAACTCAAAAGAAAGCAAAACATGTGCGTGTACACACATCACTAAGTGTGCATGCGCCCCGCCTGTGCTAGCGCCATCAATAGAAGGCCCATTTTGGTGTGTGCGTGCGCACAGGAGCATGCATACGCGCACTTCATAGAAAATACCAGGTGTGCGTGCGCACAGAGGCGTGCTTACGCACAGGTAGATTTTCACTTCTATTGGGTGCGTTCGCATGGCTTTGTGCGTGGGCACACATCAGAAAACCTGGTTCTGTTGCAACTTACAAAAATTCAGTTTTTCGCATCAATTTTCTGGCATCCATAACTTCCTCTACAAAATTCAGTTTTTCGCAAACTTTATATCAATCTCAAGATTATTAAACACTCTTTAATTTAAAATAAACCTCATCTTTATTCAAAATTTGTAGAGCAAGATATGGACTACCAAAGTTCATCAAAATTCACATTTTATCAAAACATACCAAACCCCACTTTTACCAAGTTCATATTCCTTATCCACCAAATCTGCACATATACAATATATCAAGCTCTATTCCATTATCACCGTTTCAACCACAATCCACAATCTTTAAACATTCTTTAACTTACTCCTTTAATTCATTAATAACAACTCATAATTATCATTGACAAATCAACAAGCCAAATTACCAAACTCTCATCAACACATAGCACAACATCATCAACTTATCATTAATAACTCAATATCATCAACACATACCACAACATCATCAACTTATCATTAATAACTCAAATATACTCATATTCATTCCGTTTCCCACTTTATAAGCATCAATAATTCATCTTTCGGCAATCCATCATTTAAATTACAACATCAACAACCAAGCCAAAACACAACATTTGTCATGGAGTACTATTCAATTTACATACTCATAAATTCATGCCTATCTTAAAGTCAACTAGCCTAAGTTTTCAGAAAACCTTATATATTAAATGCGTGAAACCTAAACCATACATTGGCTGATCACCATACTTGGACCAAGGCAGCCACACAATCACAATTACAGCCCCTCACAAGCTTGAGAAACCAACCCAAGTCTTGGCTCCAATCACCAACAAGCTTCCAAATGCTCCCAATTTAATTCCAATGCATATATGTCTACTTAATCCTCACCTAAATTCATATATCATACTTACATACTTAAAATTTAGAATTCTATATATTGAAAATAAAAAATTAGCTAGGTTTAGAGACCTCACCATACCCATAGATCAAGAGAGTCAAATTCCGCAAGTTAATTTAAACCAAGAGAACCAAAATCAACAAATCCTTCAACTTGAGCATGCACAATTTTTTATAATTAAGGGGTAGAGAAATTGGATTAAGGGAGAAGATTACCAGAAAAATTGATCAAATAGAATCGTAGAGTTCGACGCGGTGAACGCGTAGTCGCAAACGGTGCAGCGATCGGAGCTCGGAGCGAAAAGTTATGGTAGTTTGATTAAAGGGCTAGGGTTTGGAAAGCTCTCCCCTTTCCTCTCTTCAAGTTGCAGCGTGGATCTTCTTTTGGAGAAGAAGGAGACGCTGATTGTCTCATTAATAAGGGATTGGTTGGGCCCACGGGCCGGTTTGAATCCGGTTCAACCGGTTTGACCCGTTCGACCTAATTTTGGGCTAAATTCTTTAAAATTTGGAGTTAAAATTCTCGTTTTCAAGAGCTCTATCCTATTTTATTGTTGGATTTACATTTTTAATTTTTTTCATATTAAAATTTAATTTATTGACTAATTATTCGCTAATTTTACGGGATTTACAGTAGGCTATAGAAATGTCCTAGTTTATAAGATACTCCATGATGCTATTACTTCTGGAAGGTTCTATAACTGACAGCGAAGGAAATTCCTAAATCTAGGAAAGATTTGAGTTGTACTAAACTGCTGACGTGAAAAATCTGAAAAAAAAAAACTCTAGGTATAGGGTAAATGGGTAATGGCTCCTGATATAAAAGGAGAGCTCCACCTTCCCTCGAGATATGATATACTCTCACCCAATTACTAGTCTATTTCTCTTGAATATATACTGACTTAGGCGTCAAAGTGGCCTTGCAAGTATCTCTCCGCCTGTCTTGATGACCACAATGCTAATACGTACACGCTGTCTCTTAGGAGAACCTCCTCCGTATGGAGAACCTCCTTGTTTACGGGTCTCCCTCTTCCTAAAGAACTTCCTCATCCTCTTCCTCTTTGATGAGGATGTTAGCCATCAACTATGACAAAGTTGTATTGCCACCGGCCATCTCAACTATAAAAAGAAAGGAAATAACGATTAGTTGTAAGAAAAAAAATGCTCTAAGTTAAGACAAGTAAAAGAATTAGGAGAAAGGGTTACTAATATGAAGAAAATCGGCCTCCCGGTTCCCAATGACTAATCGAGGATTTAAAGCCTTAAAACCAAATATTGCGGTCAAGACACCCGCGATGTTCTGACCTTCTTGTCCTAGCCCCTCATAAGACACTTTTATCAGATAATCGGCCTCCGTGCTAAAATTTCAGTACGTCGAAAACCGTCTTTCGCCTTCCTAGGTTAACCAAAAAGGGTGGTGCCCTCGGGTCGGCCTTACCTTGAAGTACTGTTCTTTAAACTCATGAAAGAAATCTTCGAAGAGCTCAAAGATCTTTCGATTCTGAACAGCTCGAAAAGACATGTAGCCTTTCTAGTGTTTCCCTTCCCGATTCAGTACGGTGACCAGGAAGAAGTAGAGGAACACCTCTACAACAGCAAAAATCTTCAAAATTTGGAAACTAACTCAAAGCAGCGAATAGTCGTCTAGCTGTTGGGGTGGAGTTATGAGAGGGCAACCCCACAAATTCTGAAGAGACTATACGGAAAAAGAGAACCTCACTCCTAACACTATCAACATGGATTTGTAAAACCACATCTAATCAGTAACACAAGAGGCACACAAGTTTAGGTAGGAAACTCACTCTTGATCCCCCGAGAAGAAGGAGCGTGTATTGCTGCTCTGCCTCGCCACCCCGCAGATCGCTCTGTCATCACGAAGCTCCTGAAGGTCAACCTTGGTGAGTCGAGAGAGAGTGCCCAAAACATCAGAGATACATTAGTAGGACCGGGCATGAACGCATGATCTAGGAAGATAAGGTTTTGAGGAGCCAAATCGGTCCTTCTTCTTGCCATAACCTACGATGGGGGCACCATCATCATTAGCCTAAAATTATAGAGATTTTTCCTGTTGTATGCTACTCAAAACTATGTTAATTTACACCAAAAAGTGCAGTGACATCTCTTCCTATCTAAACTACTTCATGTAAAATGAAACTAAAAATAAAGAAACTAAAAGGATTAGAGACGACATAAAAACCAGAAATAAAATCCAATTTTCAGCAAGAAAATGGCAGAAAACACTTGCATGTGATCGAAGAAGTAGAAGTGCTGGATGAGAATCGCTGATAATAGTAGCAAAGATCACAGTTGGAGTGTGAAAACAATTAGGAAAGAGAAATTAAAGAAAATATGTGAAAGAGAAGTACGAGGGAAGAGGAAATTCGAAAAAAAATGCAAGCTCCCCTCACCCTTCGCAAAATGCGCAAGGAAAATGTAAAGACGAAGGACAGTTAGAACTTTTCATCAAGGATTTAAAAATAGATGAGGGGTAAAATGGACTTTTCACCAAGACGTGTAAAAGCTGCAATTAATACCCATTAACTACACTCTAATCAATGTGTTGCCCTCGAAAAAAGCAAACAGCAGCATACAACATCAAATCATAATTAGAAGGTATAGAAGCTCCAAAACGATCTTCTAATGTTACGAACCGACACCAGGACGAGTATACCTACTCTCGTGGTCCTTAACTGTTATTGGAGAACACGGTAGCCTGTGGCCTCATGACCTCTTACGTTAGGGGTAGTGTTCTGGACTCACCCTTTTGGACTAAAACGGATGTTGGCTTATTGGAGTGTCCCAGTTTATAAGATACTCGATGATCTTATTGCTTCTGGAAGGTTTCAGAACTGACAACTAAATAAATTCATGACATCTAGGGAAGATCTGAGTCGTATCAAACTACTGATGTGGAGGATCTGAGGAAAAACCATAGATACGGGTTAGCAACTCCTAATATAAAAAGGGAGCTCTCCGCTCTCCTTGAAGTATGACCTACTCTTCCCAATTGCTAGCCCATTTCTCTTAAACACATAGACTGCGTTTCGTTCTGAGAATAGGATAAGACAAGACATTGAGAATAAGACACAAAAGACAGAGAATAAAAATTAGTATTCTTGTATTTTATTTGGTGATAAACTAGAACAAAAATTATGAAAGTCTAATTTATTCTCTTTTTTTCATACAAAAATTTAAGAAGAAAAATATAGCGATAAAAAATATAATTATGAAAAATTGATGAGAATAATGAAAGAAAAAATAAAAAATAAATTGTGTCTCTTTTTAGTATTTCTGTACACAATATTTTTATTCATGTCTCATCTGCCAAATATGATTGTGTATCTCTGTTTCAGTGTCTCGTGTTTGTAAACAAACGCAGCCATACTGACTAACACAGCTATACTGACTTGGGTATTGGAGTGGCCTTACAGGTACCTCCCTCCGACCAACTTGCTGACCACAACGCTAATCCATACACGCTGTCTTTGGATTCCTACCACATTCTGTTGACCTCACTCACTCAACAACTAATTTATTTTTACTAATTACGTATTTTTTAGCACTACCATATTATGTCAAACATAATTATTAAAGTCGGACCGAACTGATTAATTGACCAAAAAATTGATAAATTAAACTCTAATCGATCCAATCTAATCTTAAAATTATTTTAAGTTGAGAACCAACAAAAATCGATTAAATTCGACAAAAACGAATCAAAATTAATAAAAATCAATAAAATCGAATAGTTTAAGTGAAAATTCCAATCATCAAATAATATAATCAAGTATTGTAATTGTCAAAACTTTTTAAAAGTTAGGACAGTTAAGCCATTATTTTTTAAAAATAGTATAGAATAGATTATATGTATTTTTTTTACTAAAAGTAGAGAGATTCGAACTCGTAACATTTTAAATGAGTATAGAAAGATTATAGGAGTGAATTCTCCTAGTGAAAAAAATTTGGATGGTGTCCAATGTTTAATCTCACCTTTTATTGCTCTCTCTCTCCTACTTATTTTTGGTCCCACTTATAGAATTAAAGGTGAGAGATTGCACTTTATTCTTTCAAGTGTTAAAAGAAATAGAGAAAATTCATTTCCAAAAATTATGTCATTTGAGTTATAATTTGTTGTTAATAGAGTATATGTATTTTGTCTTTAATATTTGCAAGAATATTATAAAATATTTTTAATGTACATTGAGTTTGTACCAATTTTACTTCTAACATTTGAAATGTATTGCAATTCCACTTTTGTATGTTAACACTGTTTATTATAATTCAGTCACTTGTACTTTTGAATTATAAACCAAATATCAGGAACCAAAATAATGGTAAATTTCCGAATTAGAAACAATTTTAAAGTACATTAATAAATAGAGCGAATTTGTTTTTCTCACTAGGAGTAATATACTCCAACATCTTATTTGAAAAGAAAAAAAAAAAAAAAAGCAAGGCATTACGTTAGATTAATCAGACCGTCAAGGTCGATTATTAATAATTGTCCTAATAACCATGTGATTAATGTAACGTATACAATGTTCTTATTTCTTCCATAGAAATAACAAATTAAATCGGGATAAGTATTGTTTTAGTCCCTAACATTAAGAGTCAGAATCGAAACCGTCTCTAATGTAATTTTTTATTTAGAATCATCTTTAATGTTGCATTTCATTTTAAAATCATTTTTTCTAATAAAATTTTTTTCTAAATGACAAAACTACCCTTTTTTCTACCATTTCTTCCTTCTCATGGCCCGACACAAAATGCTTCTTATTTTTGAGAAGCACTGTATTCTAATACATACCCAGATAGAAGGACTTTTTGCCGCCAGAATCAAGATATGCTTTAACATAGCAGCTTCCACGCACCAATGAAGCCTGAAAGCACCTTTAATTCAAAGATAAAGGGCAGCCAATTCTCAATAAGAACAAACTAACAATAAAAATTAGGAAATTAGGGATTATGATGAACAAAACAATTATTTAAACACTGGATCTTTCTTTTTTTCTCTGTTAACTGCCACAAAAATTCACGATTCCACCAAAATCAGTCATAAGCAACACTGGATTTTCCATTTTATTCCCCTACCGTACAAATCAAAATTAAGACCAAGCATTATAAAGACTTTGCCACGATTAAGTTATTAAAATCCAACACAAATCAGAGGAGGAAGAGAGGGGAGAGAGATTACCGGATGTAAGCACGGCGGTTATGGAGGGAGTTGGGTTTAGAGGGTGAAGGGAAGAGGACTGACGATAAGGAAGGCAAGCGAGCGAGACAGAGCACGACGGAGCAGACACGAGAACGCGGCGATGAGGAGCAGCGGTGAGGAGCGCCGGCGCCATCCCCCCTTCCCCTTTCCCCTCTCCCTTTCCCCTTTTCCTTCCCCACCCCCGCGTCCCTTCCCCCTTTTCTTTTTAATTTTATATTTTTATTTAAAATAACGATTTATAAAAAGGATAGTTTCGTCATTTACAAAAAATTTTATTAGAAAGGACGATTTTAAAATGAAATGCAACATTAAGGACGATTCTAAATCAAAAATTACATCAGAGACGGTTTCGTTTCTGATCCGTCACCTTATAACTCAGTCTTTATTATGCATTATGAGTTATAACTCGGCGTTAACTATCATTCATTCTTTTGCTTGTAACTGACACCTTCATTACCGACTTAATGACCATCATTTCTATCTTAATGACCAAACGGTCATAACATCAATTCTATTCATCAATTCTATACCTATAAAAGGAACCTTCTATATCTAATCTCGGGGGGCAACATAATACATTCTATATTCATAGAATTATTACAAACACAACATAACACATGATAACTTTCATTTCATGTCTTACATTCTATATTCATAGAATTATTCTTATACTACCTCTTAAACACTTACTGACTTGAGCGTCGGAATGTCTTTTGCAGGTACCCACCCCCTTGTTCTCTCATTGCCGATGTATACCTCATCTTGACGGAGAGCTTACAAGTATTCACCGGCGGACGAGTTATACACTGGTCAACCTCAGCAAGAACAATTGGCGCCGTCTGTGGGGAACGAGTAAAATAATTCCCACTCCCCTTAGGTTCATAAAACTTGAATTACATTCAAATTTTTGAACCAATTTCAACAATCTTTTTTAGGATTTTATTTAATACATTTATCAAATTTTTATCTAACGTATCATAATATTTCACATGTCATAATCAATTCGAGAACAAACTCGGCTTTCAACCAATCCGGAAAAAGAAAAAAAAAACTCAGTTTTTAATCAATCTAAGTACAAACTCACCTATCAATTTTGCTAACTTTTTCAAAATTCTCTACTTACACAAATAAAATTATATATTTTATTCAACATACTTATGCATTTATATTTTGTGTAACTAATATTTATTGATTTATTAGTTATATTCAAACCTCAATATATGTCCTATACAATAATGCCATATAACAACCATGTCAATTGCATTTTTATTTCATTATATATTATATTCTTATTGCTTAATGATTTCATTTATACAATTAAATGACGGTAATGATGAGTTCAAATCTTAAAATTGGATTCCATAAAAAATTAAATGTATATCAATTGTATATAATTGTTACACTATTCACTTTATGCTATTAACTTTTATGTTACTATTTGTTTAATACAAAAAGTTAAGCAAAAACACATGCAAACATTCAAAATTTACTATTATTGCACGAGGAATATCCTTCGCCATATTGTAACTGCTAGAAACATTATACTAAATGTATAATTCAATAACTGTTATTTTATTGCTTTATTATCAAATTAAAGCATGTCCTACAAAACAAAATTCAAATATTCACATTTGACATGTATGACGTCTCCTTCTCTACAATTATCAACTTTAAAGGTATATTTGTTTTACTTTGAACTATTTTACTTTTACAATATATATTATTCAATATATGTTACGACTTTATACCTATTCATTTTCTCAATTTATCTTATTCATGTCAGACCTTCACTATAAATTGTAAATATTCAATAACTAATTGCTTTAAGCGAGAAATTTATCAATAAGTTGTTGTGGGTTGGAAAAATTCCCAAGACAATTAACCATTATATCCTCGGATCATACAATCGATTCCGTCAATGGATATCTATCTCTGAGCTTTTCAGTTCATATACAATCAAATGCTAAAATTGTTCTTAAGCGGAAAAGTATCCCCCACACAACTATCTTGATTGAATGACTCTTATCACTCAATTATTTTTTGAATAAGTGCCGACATAATAACCCGACTAAGCTTGGGGGCTCACCATATCATTATTCACTTATCTTTTAACCGAGTTATAACTCATTATATTTTCTAAGCTTAGCCTGGATCATATGATCGGCGGACAAAGCTTGGGGGCTGTGATCCGTCACCTTATAACTCAGTCTTTATTATGCATTATGAGTTATAACTCGGCGTTAACTATCATTCATTCTTTTGCTTGTAACTGACACCTTCATTACCGACTTAATGACTATCATTTCTATCTTAATGACCAAACGGTCATAACATCAATTCTATTCATCAATTCTATACCTATAAAAGGAACCTTCTATATCTAATCTCGGGTGACAACATAATACATTCTATATTCATAGAATTATTATAAACACAACATAACACATGATAACTTTCATTTCATGTCTTACATTCTATATTCATAGAATTATTCTTATACTACCTCTTAAACACTTACTGACTTGAGCGTCGGAATGTCTTTTGCAGGTACCCACCCCCTTGTTCTCTCATTGCCGATGTATACCTCATCTTGACGGAGAGCTTACAAGTATTCACCGGCGGACGAGTTATACACTGGTCAACCTCAGCAAGAACAGTTTCTAACCCTTAACGTTAGGGACCAAAACAATATTTATCCCAATTAAATCTGCTCTTTAACAGAAAATTCCATGTAGATACTTGGCTGCTGTTAAATACGTATTTTTAAAAATAATCTTTGACTTTTAGGCCAGTCGTTTGATGTTATCTTCTTTATTTTAATGTTATTTTTTTATTTTTTATTTTTAGCTATTATTATATTATGTATAATTAGAACGACTTCTCTTTTTTATTTTTCATTAAATTTTTGCTCAGTGTTCCATCAAAGTCCCAATATGTGGTGTTAAAGTTTAAGAATAATCAACTAATTTTTTCTACAACATCAAGTAATTTGTCAAAATATTTTTCCTTTCTCTTTCTAATTTCTTTCTTTTTCAATTGTTGGTTAAAAAATGTTTACTGATTAAAAAGTAATAGCTTTCTAATTAAATCCATATATTACTACTAGTAGCATCATTTTATTATTTTTTTTATTAGAACTTAAAAAATAAAACAACATTAATGGAAATATACTTTCTTTTAAAAAAAAAATTGTATAATGAAGTACAATTAATCTAAACGTCCAAATATTTTTAAATCAAATTTTTAACTAAGTCGTTGCATGTTTCTTTTTTTTTGTACATATGTATACGTTTTGGTGCTGCTTCTTTTTTTTTTTTTCTTTTCCTCTTCCTTCTTTTTTTCCTTTTTCGTTCTTCTTTTACACATTTCTTTCTTTAATATTATTGTCATCGTCGTTGTCGTTGTCACTGCCACCATTGCCTTCTTATTGTCATCATCATCACCATATTATCATCATTATCTTCTTCTCTTATTTATGCTCATAAAAAATATTGAGTACAGAAATTTTAATACATAATACAAAAAATTTGACTCATTTTTTTCATTATGGATTTGTCATTGGTGTTGTCCAATGAAATGGATGCATGACCAATATTTTCACTGCTATAAAACTTACTCAAAACGTAGGTAACGTTTAGCTTTGTTTTTATTTATTTATTTATTTTTTGAGAGAAAAAGACAAACGCAGGCTATGTTTTGATGTGGTTTGTGTCAGCTTTTTCCATAAACGCAGATTGCGTTTTATTGGCTGTCAGCCTTTTTTGTTGAGAAACTAAAAACGCATGTTGCGTTTTGACAAGAGTCCGGCCTATAAATACGAAGCAACACTCTCATTCAGCTTTTCTTACTCCATTTCTACTCATTGTATTCTTCTTTCTTACACATATGTCGTAGTTCTGAGTTTTTTTGGCAGTCAGGTGTGTCAAAAAAATCGGATTAGGTGAGGTTGCAGTTATGAAAAATATTACAAATTTGTGAGTATATTATAACGGTGAGGTTATACCAAACACACATGAGGGAGTAACTTTTGTTTGTGAATGTCCGTTGTCATTTGCTATTCCATGTACCATGAGTTTTGTAGAGTTGCAAAATGGACTTTATAATAACATTCAAAGTCACATTTCGAAAAGGGTGAGCAACATTTTATACAGGAATCTTGTACAAGTATTTGGTGGGCTGATACAGTTTCAAATGATGCCCAGCCATCACTGACGATGCTAGTATGCAGCAGATGTTATGTATTTATCAACAAACTCGATTTCGTGTGCCGATGATAGAGCTGTACGTTGAGTTCGAACAGCAGCCAGAGTTGGGCGCGGTCGGAGAGGAGGTCAATGTTGATGAGCTCGGGGATATAGATTGGGAAGAAGATAATAATGACAGTGAAGAGGAATTCGAAGATAACTATGAAGTCGATAGCGAAAACGATGACGGAGACTTGGCAGGCGATCCGGCGGTGCAAAATGAAGCAAATGTGATTGTAAGGCAGCACCCGTTTGGTGTTCCGTCTTTTATGCGGACTCTAGATCTCGAAGTCATGCATGCCCCGGAATTTTCTGAGTATGCGAATACGGGTATGTTATGATTATTAACTCAAGTTTTTTATGGTGCTTATTTTATTTGCCTTGTCTGACTGATGGTGGTGCGCATGTCGTAGGTGAAGGCAACGCTGCAGCAGAAGATGGCGAGTTTAGGGTCGGAATGGAATTTAGTTCAAGAGAGTCGGTGATATCTGCAATCAAAAGCTACACCATCTCTAGAGGAGTTGATTATACTGTGTATGAGTCTGAGCCGTAGACATTCTATGCAAAATGCAAGGGGTATGGTGCAGGGTGCGACTGGCTTATCCGAGCTAGCTTGATTCGAAAAAAAGCTTGTTGGGAGATCAGGAGATACAATGACAAGCACACGTACACTGTGGGTACGATTTCACAAGATCATGCCAAGTTGGACTCGGACACAATTGCAGATGCCATTAGGCCGTTGGTTGAAGCAGACCCCTCGATAAAGGTGAAGTCTGTTATTGCAGAAGTCTAAGGTAGGTTCAACTACACTGTGAGTTACCGGAAGGCTTGGTTGGCAAAGCAGAAAGCTGTCGCAAAAATTTTCGGTGATTGGGAAGTTTCTTACCAGACTCTGCCAGTATGGTTGAAAGCAATGACAGTGAAGATGCCAAGGTCTCATAAACATACCTGAAACTGCTGCTCATGAGGCGGGACTTGAGGCTGAGAGCCAGTTGGTTCTTCCTGTTGCTGTTGTGGTTCATCGGCGCCGACCTCTTCACCTGGAACTCTATCTGACAGTCACAGGTGAACTCCATACTATTGTGTGTACCACTCGTAGGACACTGGGAGAGGATGAAAGTTAACAATCTATTCGCCTATCTGCAATGTGTTATAGCGGTCAGAGCTCCACCTGTTAACCCATTGACTGTAAATCTGTCCCCAGTCATGGTTCTGTGCTCCTGTCAACCGCTTGCAATGATCAAGACCAAGGTCGAACGCGGGGACTGGTGAAAGCTGTTACATCCCGAACTGTCGTCCAACTCGGTCTGCTAGGTGCAATTCTATGCACTCGAATGACACTAGCGGCGACTGGATGGAGCAGATAACCAAATGGGTGGCGAGGACATCAGGAACCCCCACTCCCATATACGGCCGCCATATGAACTGCACATTAGTTACGAAGAGGCCGAATAGAAAAATTATTCTTCTAAATAAAAATATTGGACGTTACTGGTTACAACTTACATTGTCAAGTCCCATGTCATCAAGTCCTCGCCTAAAATGCGCAATAGGCCTCCGTATATATCTTGTATGTCGGTGTCAATGACTCCACCTAACAAAAAACATAATAATAGAATAACAAATTAATAATAATAATAATAATAATAATAATAATAATAATAATAATAATAATAATAATAATAATAATAATAATAATAATAATAACCAATACCGTCGCGCAAGTGGAATACCAACATTGCCGAGCTGATCGGGGGGTATAGGTGCCAGGAGCGACATACACTCCCACGCCCAAACAAAAAGCAGTGTCAGTGGTCCATCCATCTCTTTACATTTGTATCGTGATGCACGGCACAACGATCTGTACAGGTGTGCCAGACTGGCTGCCCCCCAACTCTATGATGATGTCCGGTGGAAATCCCAAAGTAGCGGTAGAAACTTCGAGTTCAATGAAGTGGTCGACTTATCCGTAAACACAATTGTTCCGAGCACCCAGAAAATGTGCGCCTGGACGTACCGCTCAACCGACTCCTGAGTATCACACGGCTCGCAGTCTCTGCACCGCCGGACCCATGCAATATTAACCTTCCCCAACACATGATCTTGCGGACCGGGCTCCCGACCAAAACACGCAATGCAGTTCTCCATCAAAAACCGGTGACTGCTGTCTGATCTACCCGTAACGGCCTCCCATTAATCGAGAGACCAAGAATATAGGCCACATCTTCCAGTGTCACCGTGACTTCACCGACCGGAAGATAAAATGTGTGAGTCTCCGGCCGCCAGCGTTCCACCAAGGCACTCAGTAGTGCAGAATGACCTCTCATTTCGCCTACTCGCGAAACGTGTTGAAACACAGTAAACTCCAGTGCCGCTGCAGCTACCTCGTTAAAGGTATCGGACGGATCGAGTTTTCTAGGCAACAAACTCCTGTTAGCCTGCAAAAAAAAATGTTAATTATTAAATTCTAAATAATATCGGTTAATAATAATAATAATAATAATAATAATAATAATAATAATAATAATAATAATAATATCAAAACGGCAACTAAAAAATATTTATTTACCATTTATTATCACAACATAATAATAAATATTATACAGTTCTATAATAATAATAATAATAATAATAATAATAATAATAATAAAACGGTAATTAAACGATAGTATTACCATTATTATCTTAAAAAATAATAATAAATTATAAAAAAATAATTATTTATTACTCATTTTTCGAAAATAATAATAAATATTTATTATTCATTATTCAAAAATAATAATAAATATTATACATTATTTTATAATGACTAACAATAATAATAATTATTATAATAATAAAACGGTAACTAAAAATATTATTACTATTATTATCTTAAAAAATAATTATAAAATATTAAAAAAATATTTATTTATTTTTTATTATTAAAAATTAATTATAAATATTATACAATAATAATAATAATAATAATAATAATAATAATAATAATAATAATAATAATAATAATAATAATAACAACAACAACGGTAACTAAAAATAATTAAATATTATTTATTTTTCATTACAAAATCATAACGATAAACATTATTCTTATTAAACAGTATTATTTTTTTATTAACAAAAAATGTTAATAATTTATTATTATTATTATTATTATTATCCTACACAGTCTTTTATTATTATACTTTTCATACTAACAATTTTTTTTCATCAGACTTAAACATTATAATACTGGCTAATAATAATAATAGTATTATTAATATTAATAACAAAAAATAATAATTATATTGTTTGTTAAAAGATAAATAAATAAAATCCAAATAAATATATTTATTTATCATAAAATTTTAAAAAAAAATAACTTACTCATTGAGGATGATCCAAGTACTCAATAATGTAATCTTCAAGTCTAGTAAAATTTTAAACCATTTTTTATTTAATAACCAAATGAAGCTACGCTTTTTACTCTTTTTCTTCCTCCCACAACCTTTCTCATACAACAACACTCTTCACTCTTCACACTTCAGTAACTCCCTCACGTAACACTTACTCTTTAGTAACTCTCCTCTCTGCGTTTTGCATTTTAAACACCCCCGCAACAGCCTTCTCCAACACGTGGCGCGCATGCAGCTAGGAACGCTGCAAAATGCAACCAACGTTTGGCTGTGCAGGGCTGACAAACGCAACCTGCGTTTTGCTTAGCCCTATGCTGGTCAACACTGCCCCTCTCAGCATGCAGACCACGTTTCACACCATGGTTTCGTTGCCCAGTCCAATCGCAGCCTGCGTTTTGCAGGTCCGCAGATTTTTATTTTTTATCGCCACTACAAAACGTTACTTGCGTTTTGCAGGTCTCTGAATAACCCAGGTCCACATTGATGAAAAACTCACCATGCATCCATATTCAAAGTTATCACCATCATTCTCTCCATAACCAAATTAATTTCCGGTCCTTACAACAAAAAAAATTAATGTACATCATAAAAAATTGTGTTATATTAAATAAATTTGTTATATGCAAAATTTTTCATGTTATATCTATAAATTTATGTGTTATATGCAAATTTTGTACTGTCTGTAACAATTTTTGTGTGCTATAATAAAATTTATGTATTAAAAAAGTGTAAAAATAAAAATACTTATACATATAACATTACCGAATTAATTAATGAGAGAATTAAGAATTAAAATAAGAAAAAAAAGTTAGATAACAAATCTTTTTTCATCTCTTATAAATATAATAGATTAGCATCTCAAAATAACACGAGAAGAAGAAAAATTGCAAATGACATTAGTAACTAGCTAACATACATACCAAATTACCAATCAAAATAATTTGAATTGTCAATTCCATTTTACAGATTTGACTTTAAAACAATTTGAATTGTAAAACGTAATTGTTATGGACAACAGCACAAGTGCACAACCGTGTATAAAGAATAAAAAAAGGGGGGTATTGTCATGGAAATTAATAGCTATATCTTCACGGATTCACATTTTCAACTAATTAATAAATGAAGGTTATAACTTATAATGTCACTATCACATTTTCCTTATGATTCAAGGAGGGAAAATGAATTCACAACAAAGCAGAGAAAAACCAATCCTTTGCTGCCATATAGCTACAAGTAAAATACAAGTCAATTGATATTTAATTTTCTCGAGAAAACCTAGAAGGAAAAGGAACAGTAGTCACTTTCTCGAGAAAATTTATAAGGAACACAGTTATTAAAGTGTGTATAGGAGTTCCTCTAGCTGAGTATTCCGTACGGATCTTCTGCTTTTAATTTTGGATTAGGACTCGTATATGTATTGTGGTAAAATAATTAGGGGTAAAATATTAAATTGGTCCTCTATAGTGTAATTTTATTTTGGTTTTTAAGGTTTAAAGTATTTTATTTGAATCCAAAAAAGTTTTATTTAGCTTCAATGTAATCTCACTGTGAAGTTAAAGTTAAATAATTAACGAAATATTTTACATGACAGCAGTGCAAGAATAAGGTCGATAATCTAGAGAACAAGTACAAGTTCCAAAGGCACAAAATTAACCATGGATGTATCAATACATTTATTTATCATTTTTCTTATAATTTAAATGAAATATTTTTTATAGAACTAAGGAGAATAATATAAATAAATGTATTGATGCATCCACTGTTGATTTTGTGCCTTTGGAGCTTGTACTTGTTCTCCAAATTATCGATCTTATTTTTGTCTGCTGTCATATAGGACATTTCATTAATTATTTAACTTTGAATTTACGGTGGGACTACATTGAAGCAAAATAAAATTTTTTTGGATTCAAATAAAACGCTATAAACCTTAAAGACTAAAACAGAATTACACCCAAATATAGAGAACAAATTTAATACGTTACCCAATAATTAATCAAGAAATATATGTTGGACACGTGGTTCATCTATGTTATTAATTTAACGAAATTTTATCCCCCAAAACAATTATCCGAATGTTTTTATCCGTTAATTTCAAATTTATAATTTGTTACGACCTGGCCCAAACAGTCTGCGGACCGACCCGACCCATTGACCACCCGACCCGAGCGGTCGGGTGCGAGCAGCTCAACCACCGACCCGGACACGCGTCCTTGACAGCTCTCCACTACAGCTGTATGAGGAAGCTTCGAGGAAGGTGGGTCTGCCCTTGCGGGACCTACTTCTAACACAGTATATATGGGGAGGGTCCTACCCCTCCCCCAAGGTACGTCACATACCATTCTCTCACTTTTTGCCTGCACACTTGACTGACTAGAGCGTTGGAGTGTCTTTGCAGGTGACACCCCCTCTCCACACGAAGAGCTCGGGACGTCGGTTATACCTCCTCTGACC
This sequence comes from Arachis hypogaea, assembly GCF_003086295.3. Classification (NCBI taxonomy): domain Eukaryota; kingdom Viridiplantae; phylum Streptophyta; class Magnoliopsida; order Fabales; family Fabaceae; genus Arachis; species Arachis hypogaea. The sequence continues at coordinate 121,399,254 of NC_092049.1, read as the reverse complement.
CAGCAACCCAGAACCAGGCGATTCCCCCTCTCATCAACCGAGGTATCAACTCGAACCGTCCAGTACCTGACCTACCGAACATAATTGAACAATGAATTGCATTGAATTTATATTGACAATTACTTTGGTACTTTTTGTAAATGGGAGAATAAATTATTTTTATATATATTATCGTATAGTAAAATAAATTGTATACGTATTTAATATATTAAATTAAAAAGTATGAGATTTTGTAGGAAAAAAAGGAAGAACTAAACGAGAGTAGAAAAAAGAAAAAAATATAGTTTACTTTTTGTTTTGAGAAGTGAAATCTTCAAGTACTTAGTTAGTTACAAAATCTTACTATATATAGTAATATAATAGACAGATGGCACACTTTCAGTGATTAGAGAGATTAACAAACTTTCAACTCATAAATAATTCTTAGCACACTTAATTGATTTTATTTTACACTCTAATATTATTCCTGCTTTCTGACTTCTTGATTTGTTAAATATATTTTGTTGCTGTACAATTTCTCTTTTTGTTGTTGCACAGATCCTCTTCATCACTATTACCATATGAATTTTCTAATTCTTCCTTTGTCCTTCCTTTTTTTCTTGTCTGCTAAACCCAGTCCCTGTATTTGTATTGCTATCTCTTTGGTGGCACTCTACTAACTCTTCTACATTAAGAAACTCTCAAAATTACAAGAACACAACACTGAAAAGTGGCTTGGTAAAGATATTAGCCAGTTGCACTGAATCAGGAATGTGTCTGACTTCAATTACTTGTCTTGTCACATAGACCGTAACAAAGTGCTGATCTATCTCAAAGTGCTTAGATTTCGAGTGCAAAATGAGATTGACAGCCAGTAATACTGCGCTAAGATTATCACAGTATATCTTGGTGTGCTGAGTTCTCAATCTTCAGTTCAAGCAAGAAATTCTTTATCTAAACTAGTTCTTCCACAAGATCAGCCATGGCTTGATATTCAGCCTCAGTGTTGGATTGAGCAACTGCAGTTTGCTTCTTTGCATTCCATGATAGAAGATTCTCACCTAAAAATACACTGAATTCTCCTATTGATTTTCTATCATCGGGGTCTCCCTCTCCCCCTCCCCCCAATCGGAATCACTATAAGTTATAACTTCCATGGTCTTGCTTTGATGCAGCTGAAGACCAAAATGACTTGCTCCACTCACATATCTCAAAACCCATTTTACAAGCTTCCAATGTTCAACTAAGAAATTTTGTAGAAATTGAGAGACTTTGCTAACTACATAAGGTAACTTAAGCCTAATAATTATTAGATACTACAAGCTACCAACCACTAACCTGTATAGCCTTAGATTATCAAACATTGCTCCTCCAAAAGCTGAGAACTTTATTGATGATAGCAGTGGAGTATGGCATGGTTTGCACCCAGCCATTCCAGCTTTTACCAGGCAATCCTTCACATACTTCTCCTGAGTAAGCAAAAGTCTATTGTTATGTGTAATGAAAACTTGAATCCCTAGAAAATAGTGTAGACACCCAATATCTTTTAAATCGAACTTGTTGTGTAGCTACTGAATTACTTGGTCTATATCATCTTGAGAGCTGCTTGTGATGACGATATCATCAACATAAACCAAGACAAATGTGCTTGAACTGAGTGAGAACTTTGTGAAGATAGATACATCTGATTACATAGCCTTGAGGCTATACCATGTAAACATCTTCAATCAATTCACTATGTAAAAATACATTGTTGACATCCAATTGTCTGATGTTCCACCCTCTTGCTAATGCTGTTGTTAGGATTATGCAAATTGAGGTTGGCTTTACTACTAGATTGTAGGTCTCAGCAAAGTCAAACCTTGGCCTCTAAGAGAAATCTTGAGCAACTAATCTCTCCTTGTGCTTCTGCAGAGTTCCATCAGCATTATACTTTACTCGAAAAATTCACTTCCAATTAATTTTTTGTCTGGTGGTAAAGCAATCAATCTCCATGTTTGATTTCTCAATAAGGCTTCATATTCTGCATCTATATCTCTCTTCTAATCAGTATGAGCTAGTGCTTTCTTTATTGACCTTGGTTCAACCGAGGCATGTAGGGCTCTAGGTTTGACAATGCCATTCTTAGTTCTTGTGATCATGGGGTGAGTGTTTATATTGTTTCACTGAGTTGTATTATGGTCAGAAATAGATGGTAGGACAATCTCTAAATTAGAAATAAATATAGGCATAGGAATGTTGGATGGTGCAATCGGTGCATGTGAGAAAGGTGATGATGGTAAAGAACATAGAATTGATGTGGATAGAGCTGAAGAGGGTTATGTATAAGCTGATGATAGGGAATGAGGAAAAGATGAGGCCTCTGTGTATGGCATGGGAGAAGTGGTAATGGGATTGAGAGGAAGTGATGTAGTTAGACTAATTGGCAAGGGTGTGTATTCAGGGGGTGATTGTTGTTATGTGTACTTTGGAAGGATTGGTATAATAGGTGGATGTGTAATGGCTAATTCTAATTTTGTAGGAGGGGATGTTTCAGCTAAAAATGTTCCTTCTTTGAATGAGAACCTGTCTTCATCAAAGACAATATTTTTTGTTATAACAACTTTGCCACTACTTGTGAGGCATTTGTAACCTTTGTGAACAGCACTATAGCCAATAAACACAAATGGGGAGAACTTGAAGTCAAGCTTGTATCTATTGTATGGCCTTAAATGAGGGTAGCAGAGATAGCCAAACACTTTGAGACTGTTGTAGTCAGGGACTTCACCAAATAGCTTTTCAACAGGTGAGCAATTATCAAGTGTTGGTGTTGGTAGCTGATTTATTATTAGATTTGCAGCTGCTGAGAATGCCTCTCCCCAGTATTGAATAGTCATACCAGCTCCAACAAGCATGGTCAAGTCTTTTTCCACCACATGCCTATGTTTTCTCTCCATATTCCCATTTTGTTGGTGTACATAAAGTCATGAAAATCAATGCACGATTCCTTGATTCTATAAATATTTGGATAAACTAACAAATTCAGCTCAGCATTGTTAGTTTGAAGTATTTTAAGTTTAGCACTCAATTACAATTCAATCATTTTATGGAAAGCATTAAATACTAATTTGAGTTAAGACCTTATTTGAATCAAGTATAACTAGGTAAATTTTGAGTAGGCATCAAGAAAAAGCACAAGGTAATGATTTCAACTAGAGTCAATGGTAGGGATTGGACCCCAAATGTCAGAGTAAACTAACTGCAAAAGGTGTAGTGTAAGCTATTATGGGCACAGAAAAAGGTAATTGGTGAGACTTTCCTAAACAGCAAGCACCACAGAATGACTTATTGACATCAAACTGAACATTACAAAATTTCAAAATAGATGACACTACATTATTTTTTGGATGACCTAGTCTATTGTGCCAAAGTAAGAATTTGTCACTACTAGGCACTTCTGAGACATAGGCAGCTACTGATTTTTTTGATAGAATGAAGTTAACAAACTTGTACATTCCTTTGTCAACCTTTTCATAAATGACAACTTCACTGGTTCATGAGATTTGACACAACACCCATCAGCGTGAAACTCAAAGAATACATTATTGTCATAACAGAACTGATAAACACTCATTAGGTTTTTAGTTACATATGGAATATGAAGTAATTTCTGCAATAGAAATTCTTTGTTACTCAAATCAAATTTAAAGCTAGACTTTGTAATTAGATTGATATGCAAACCTAAACTATTGTCTACTACCACTTGATATGATCCTTCATAGGCTTTTTTCTCCATTAGGTTATGTTGGTCTGATGTTATATAGTGTGTAGCCCCCCCCCCCCCCCCCGAGTCAAGATACCAATTTGGGTAATGAATGGTGGATGGTGTAGTCAGCCAGCAAAGCTTGATGTGCTTAAGTAGGGTGAGCAGCTTGAGGAACGTGACCTCCATACTGTGATGTAGAGCTTTTACTTCTATCATATACATACCAGCAATTCTTAGCAATATGCCTAATCTTGTCACAGACTTGACAGATTGGCCTATCAACACTGGATGTTCTTAGATAATCATTTATTGCATAGTTGGTCTTGAACCACTTAAACTATTATTAAAGTTTTCACTGAATCTTGTACTATTCTGAGACTGACTATTTTGCGAACCTCCATCAAATCTAGTCCCATTCTGAAACTGTCCACTCTGTGCTCTTCCATCAAATCTTGCTCCATGGAACTGATCATTTTAAAATCTGCCTCCCTTAGAAAACTTTCCTCCTCTATTCCGAAAATCTCCTCTGAGCCCTGCTCTAAAGCCACCTATCAAGTTGTAATTATGTGTGTATTGAGCCATATTTGCTTGAACAAAGAGTTCTTGTTTCCTAAATCTCTCCAACATTCTTTCATGTGTTAGAAGTAATGCTTCAAGTTCGCCAACTGAGATACTCACAGGTCTTGCAACTATAGCTATTATTAGTGATCAAACTCTTTGGTTAATCCATTCAAGATCGCATTAACATTATCACTCTCCCTCATTTGTTCACCAACGGACGCTAACGCATCTATCGTTCCTTTTAAAGCAAGCACGTATTCATTTACCGAGTTTTCTATCTTGATGCTACTGAGTTTGTTCTTCAATTGCATTATATTTGCTCTAATTTGAGAAACAAAATGATCTCTAAATATTTTTATACTTTAAAATCATACACGCATCCAACCATCTGTGGTGTAATCGGCTTCGTCATCGAAGCAAGTAACCACGACTTTGCAAATCATTTTGTCTTTTCCAAGTTGAAAATTCTGGATTCAGCTCTCCTATTTCTTTGAATCTTCCTAGAACTCTTTCTCCCGTGATGTGATGTAATAGATTATCACCTTCGATGGTGGAATCTGCTTGATCCTTCCATTACAAAAAGTTGTCATCATTGAGTTTCATTGAAATTGGAGATAAAGTGAAATTTGGCACCGATTGTGATTGCGCAGCTTGAACATTGCTTGGATCTTCTGCCATTGCTAGCAATTGGAGCTCTGATACCATGAAAGACACCGGACTTTACAGAAAAGGAAAGAAAGGAAGAACTAAACGAAAGAGTAGAGAAAAGAGAAAATCATAGTTTACTTTCTATTTTGAGAAGTGAAATATTCAAGTGGTTAGTTAGTTACAAAATCCTATTATATATAGTAGCACAAATGCACAATAGACACGTGACACACTCTGAATGATTAGAGAAATTAACTAACTTCCACCTCATATAACTAACTCTTAGCACACTTAATTGACTTTATTCTACACTCTGACATAAATAAATATCACAATATATTTTATTTGAATATAAAACATTACACTTGAATTAAATTTTAAAAAATTAGTTTATTGCATATTTTTATTCTTGTAGGATTATAAAAATTGAAAAATACTTGTATATCCAAAAAGTATATTTAACGAATATTTCAAAAATTTATTTTTATCAAAATTTTAATTATATGTTGAATTTGTCAAATGTATAATTATGTGTTAAAAGTATATATGCAAAATAGTAGAAAATAATTTAAGAACAGAAAAAAAAAATATTATTCATATATATTGTATCATTGTATCATAATATGTTATACAAAATTATAGACCTGTAAATTTATAGTCTTGCCGCGTTTTGCTAGGAACAAAAAAATAAAAAAGTAAATTGCAGCTTGGGTCTAAAACAAAAAAAAAGAAAAAAAAAAAAAGAAAAAAGATCCCCTGCAAAGGATTGCGTAGGAATACTAGTATTATTAATATTATTATATTACTACTATTATTATTGTTATTATTAGCACTACAATAAGTTATTATTATTATTATTGTTGTTGTTGTTGTTGTTGTTACACGAAACTGTATATTTATTATTGATATGATTATTCACCGCTATAGTTATATTATTGTTACTGTTAGTAAATATTAGGATAAAAATAGGATGATTAAAACGTTAGGAACCAAAATAGAATTCACCCTAAATGTTGGGAACCAAAACAGTACTTTAACCAAAATAAAAAATCTTTCTCTGGATACGCTTGGACACACCTAAATATCATTACGTGATGTCAGCGTGTCCAGCCTTATTTTTAACGTATTTTTAAAATGAGTTTAAAAATAGTATATATTATTAATTATTAAAAAAATATTTTAACATCAATAAAATATCAAAATATCATTATAATTTATTTAAAAAATATTTTATATTTTATATATATATATCATGTTTCTGTGTCTTATAAGAATTTGAAATTTGTGTATTCGTATGTCCTGTGTCGTATTGTATTTCGTGTTCGTGTCAATGTTCGTGTATCGTAAGAAACTATCAATCGAAAAAATCCCTTTAACTTGTTCTAATTACAAATGTTCCATCTTAAAATTCACCCTGCCCCACTATCTATGGGGATTTTTTAAATAAATAAAATAAATATTTTAATTATAAATACACGTATTTCTTTACACTGTAAACGATATAAGGCACAAACATGTGTCAACGTATCATGTTTGCACACTTGTTATGACACAACCCTTATCTCGTTTGCAGTATAAACGAGCTACGGCCATACGCCTATAAATGTCATTCACAGCACCCCCTGACAGCACTCTACACCCACTAAACCCTCTTTTCTCTCTTTCTCGCACAGTTTTCTTGATATTTATTAGTTCCCTAGATGTTATGGCACGCTCGGACGCACGGAACCCTGGCATCAACCACCTGAACGGTAGTTGACACATTGCGGAAGCTATCGACTTTGAGGTTAATGTTTTTTTTATCGTTCAAATTAATAAATGTATGTATTTTTATTTACGGTACTTTTATAGAGTTAGTATTTTAACACACGAGTAGACAGATTGATATTTAAGTAACACAAAGTAGGTTTGTTGGCAAGATATTAATATTTATTACATATATAATTTATTTATAGTAAAAGTTAAATAACAAATTAATTTGATTTAATTAGTTAAGTAAATATTTTTATTAGTTGTTTTTTTAAATACATAAAGGAAATTTATGTATTGGTTTTTATCCTATTTATTATGTTGTGTTGTTTATTTCAGTTGTATTTTATATTTTTTAGAATAGATTTGAATATGCTAGAGAATTTAGTTTGAAATCAAAATTTTATAAATTTTTTTAAATAGATAGGCGGGTTAGTCACATACTTGTACCGCTGGACGCCATCGTCCCTTTTCTGAGGGAGGATGGGTTCGGCGATATGGTGCAACTCAAAGACTTTGTGCTTGACAACTCTGTGATCACTATATTTGTGGAGCGCTGGCATCTGGAAACCCACATTTTTTACTTGCCATGGGGTGTGTGCACCATTACCCTGTAGGACGTTGCATACCACCTTGGTTTACGCACAAACGAGGAGCCAGTGGGTGGGTTCCTGCGTGACTTCCAAACTTGGTACCAATGACCGACATGGGAGTATATGGAGGAGCTCATGGGTGCCAGACCCCCACATGGTCCTCAGCAACATGCCTAGAAGAAGGAGTCATTTATCATTAAGATGACATGGCTTCGGGACCGAGTCCGGCACATGCTAGTTACCACGGATCTAGCCACCCTCCGACAGTACACTAGGTGTTACATCATGCTGTTGATCGGTGGTTACCTGATGACCGACAAATCTAACAATCAGGTACATATCTGAATGTTGTAATTCTTCATGCCTTGTAGCACTGCCTCTTTGCTTCTGAATCTGTGACCAACCCTAAACTCCACACCACTGTCAGTATTGTAATCGTCGGCCCCCATATTCAAATATAGAGTTACCTTGTGCATCACGTCCAAATCCAATGTATGGTAGTGGCTGGGTACATATGATAAATCTAGAATTCGATGCGGAGCAAGCAAAAGGTATCGAACTGATCCACCAACGGGAGTCTCTGGTATGAACTCATCCTCGTCACCATCGTTAGAGGAACCACTTTCGTGGCTATCGGCAAGGTACTCGTCGTCGGATTTCTCATCCTCAACGTCTATATCTACTATTGGACTAGCACATTGCAAGGGTCGTGGTGCAAGAGGACGGTCATCCTGTACAAAGTTCGAGCTACCAAAACCACCACCACCAACATCACGAACTTTCGCAAAAAGCTCCATCACTTGTTCAATTATAATTCTCCCATGCACACCAAAAATTAGGCGCACATGCTCATTGCCATCGATTTAACACCCTAATTAGCCTAAGCCTTACCTTGCGTCGTAAAGCAAAGGTTAATCAAAGGTTACGACAATTCTAAAGCATATACATATTTATATATAGTAGAAATAATATATTCTAGAAGCCCAATGAAGGATACAGCTCAAAAACAGGATTTGAAAAGCGCAAAACGTACACACGAAGCTACAAACTTAATGCACAAGATATAGATACAATATAAAAAAATATCAGAGTATAATAATGTAAAGATTTAGCCACGGCTCACAGAGTTTAAGCCGGCTAGCTATATACAGACAATACGGAGTATTTGAAAGTTAAAACAGCTTATACAAGTTTTTCTATCAAAGTAAGCCTCTAGGAAAAAGTAAATACAAAAGGTGAGAGAACTAATCAAAATAGGCAAAAAGACTCCAAAATATATCCAAGATCCTCCGCTCTGTCACCATCGAAGCAACTCACCGAGATGGGTTGCGACCTACATCTGAAAAATAACAACAGAATATGGTATGAGAACCGGAGGTTCTCAGTATGGTAACAGTGCCCAATGATATAATATATAAGACTCCGGGATGCTAGAGGCAATCCTAGAACTTCATATCCATCACAAGATTCATCTTAAAGCATAACTAAAACAGTAAAGCATAACTTAAAACCTTAACATATTTAAAAGGGGTAATCTAACTTAGTGGATTTTCTAACTAACAACTTTCCGCTATCCCACAGCCTTCACCAACCTATCCTCCATGTGATCCCATCGCCACCGCCTTCCGAGCCTCCTCAATCCCAGTAGAAAGTACAATTAATATCAATGCAAGTAAAACACAAGTATAGGCATATATGACAAGTAATTCAAATAGGCAATTAGGCATGTTATACATTTAGGCAAGCAATTACAAGTCGGCAAAGCAAACAAATAGATAGAAGATGCACATGATGAATGTCTGTTCTATTGGCTGTGATATCACATTGTCGGTTCAACTGCCAACTCGACACATCTCCATGGAGATGTTGCCCTTCGGAATCATAGTGGGAACCCCTGAGATATGGTGCTCGGAACACCGTACAAGATTTTGTGTCTGCACACTCTAGTGATCCGAAGGGATTCAAGCGGGATACTCTTGCCACGGACCTCACATCTCAGCGCAAGCGGGACGAACCACCGCCCTTACGCCGCCGCCGCTACCTCGACAGGCGGGATCCAACCGCCGTCCCTGCCGGGCGCATAGCGTCTCAACATTCTCAATTTAAAAATGTTACATCAGTGGTTTTGAAATATTTTATTATTTCATGATATCAATAGTTCATCATTTCAAACTCCGAGTCCTCGACTCATCTTAACCACTATCAATTCACAATTTCCTTTCCAAACTCATTAGTTCATCAGTTCTCAATTCATATATCTTTCTCCCTTCTCATTCCACCAAACTCATCCTCAGTACACCAGAAACCTAAGCCTCCTTTCTCTAACTTTTTCATGTATAACCAAAATAAATATCCTAGGACTTTTCCCCATGTTTTGATACCCAAAAATAAGCCAAAGTTTCTTAAATAGGTGTCACAGAAGTTTACAAGCTTGTTTGGAAGGTAAAACAGTTAAAAACAAGAATTAGTTGAAAAACAGGGTATGTGCGTACGCATAGGGGTGTGCATGCGCACACCCAGGAGAAATTTCAAAATGTGTGCATACGCACAAGTATAAAAATTTCCAATTCTGTTCGATTTCACAAGGCGTGCGAACGCCCTCAACAGAATGCACCTTCCAACTTGTGCATGTGCACAGCTTGCAAAACCTTGTTGGTTGTGTGTGTGCACGGGTCGTGCTAGCGCTCTCAACATCAAGTCTTCCCCTGTGTGTGCGTACGCACAAGGCTGTGCGTGTGCACAGATTCAAAAACTTACAGGGTTATGCGTGCACACAAGGCTATGCATGCGCACACAAACCAAAAATCACAAATTCTGCAGCATTCACAGAATTCAGATTTTGACACCAAACTTTGAATGATCATAACTTCCACTACAAAAATTCATTTTTTACAAACTTTATATCCATTTAAATATTTTTCAATGAACTTTAATTTAAATCAAATTTCAACCAATTTTGAAAACTGAGGCTCAAGTTATGATCCGTCAAAGTTCACCAAAAATCCGTTTTTACCAAATTCACAAAGTTCTCAATTTTTCAATTTCACCACCAAAACTAAACCACCATCTCATCAACTCCCAAAACACATCAGATTTCACACTTTTCATACCTCAACTCATCACTCCACCTTAAGCAATCATCAATCCCCATTATCAAATACATAATAATACATTCTTGTTCAACCAACACATTAATCAAACATCATTCCACCATTACCAACAATCATCATAATCAATTTTAATCTCAATCCTCAATACTGTAACACCCTAATTACCCTAAGCCTTACCTCGCGTCGTAAAGCAAAGGTTAATCAGAGATTACGACAGTTCTAAAGCTCATACGTATAATATATAGAAGAAATATTATAATCTAGAAGACCGATGAAGGATATAGCTCAAAAATAGGATTTCAAAAGCGCAAAACGTACTAACGAAGCTACTATCTTAAGGCATAAGATACAGAAGTGATATAAACAAAGATAATAGTATAATAGTGTAATACCATAAGAAACTAGCCACGGCTTGCAGAGTTTAAGCCGGCTAGCCATATACAGACCATACAGAAACCTGATAGTTTAAAAACAGCTTATACAAGTTTTTCTCTCATAATACAAGCCTCTAGGCAAAGACAAAATACAAAAAGAGAGATGTATAAACAACATAAACCAAAAAGACTCCAAAAGAATCCAAGATCCTCCGCTTCTGTCACCATCCAAAGCAACTCACCGAGGTGGGTTGCGACCTGCATCTGAAAAACACAACAAAGATATAGTATGAGAACCGTAGGTTCTCGATATGGTAACAGTGCCCAGTGATGTAGGATATAAGACCCCGGGACGCCAAAGGCAATCCTAAGCTCCATATCCATCACAAGATTCAAACTTAAAGCATTCTAAAACAAATAAGCATAATATAAACCTTATCATAAATAAACCGAGTGATCTATCTTAAGGGATTTCTATTCTAACCAAACACCGCTGTCCCACAGCCTTCACCAACCTATCCTCCATGCGATCCCATCGCCAATGCCTTCCGAACCTCCTCAATCACAGTAGAAAGCACAATTAATAACAATGCAATTAATTAACAAATAAAAGCATACAACGTAAGTAGATCAAGTAAGCAAATAGGTATGTTATTCAATTTGGCATACAATTACAAGTCGTCAAAGCAAACAAATAGATAAAAAATACATATGATGAATGCCTGTCCTACTGGATGTGATATCACATTATCGGTTCAACTGCCAACCCGACACATCTCCATGGAGACGTCGCCCTTCGGATTTCTCATATGGAAACCCCCGAGATATAGTGCCCGGATCACTGTCCAGGTACCGGCGCCTGCACGCCTATAGATCCGAAGGGATGCGAGCGGGATACTCTTGCCTCAGACCTCACATCTCAACGTAAGCGGGATTAACTACCGTCCTTACGCCGCCGCCGCTACCTTGACAGACGGGATTAACCACCGTCCCTACCGGGCGCATAGCGTCTCATAATCTCAGTAAAAACATTATTTCAGTGGTTTTCAAAAAGCATTTTTAGTATACAGAGATCTATCATCTCAATCCGAGTCCCCGACTCATCTCAACCACTATCCATTCATAACTCAGTTTCCAACTATCAAAAGTTCATCATTCCTCATCTCCTATATCAGTCATCCTTCACCTAATGCCAAACCAATCTCAGCGCGCCAGAAACCTAGGCCTCCGTTTTCTAATTTATCGTAAAATCATGTACTAGAACCCTTAAGTTACACTCCATGTTCTAATACTCAAAACTAGGCCCAAAGTCTTAAAATGGTGTCTTAGAAGCTTACAACCTTGTTGGGAAGGTAGAATAGTTGAAAAATAAGCAAAATTTGAGAAACATGACGTGTGCGACTGCACAGGGGGTGTGTGCGTGCGCATGCCCAGGAAATTTTAAAATGTGTGCGTACGCACAGATGGAAAAACTTTAAAAATCTGTTCACTCGCACAACCTGTGCCAGCGCCCCCAACAGACTGGCCTTCCCCACGTGTGTGTCTGCACAGGTTGAAATTTTTCCTTAGATATGTGCACACACAAGCTATGCTAGCGCTGCAAACAGAACGCACTTCCCTGCCTATGCGTGCGCATAGGTGTGTGCATCTACACAGGTCAAAATTTTTGCAGGGTGTGCGCCCGCACATATCAATAATCATGAAATTCTGCAACTTTGCATAATTTTAGATTTTTAACACCAACTTTGAATGATCATAACTTCCTCTATAAAATTTCAAATTTCTCAAACTTTATATCGATGTAAAGGGTTTTCAAAGATCTTTAATTCTAAAGAAATTTCAATTAGTTTCGAAAACCGAGGCAAAAGTTATGATTGAGGAAAGTTCACCAAAAATCCCATTTTACCAAAAGCCACAATTTACCAAATTTTCACAATTCTCAAACCACCTCCAACCAAAACAACATTAACCTCCCATTTACAACACAACTAGCCTCTTGGGTCAAAAATTCACTACTTACCACATATTTTCATCATATTTCACCATTCTCCAACCATCAATACCAATCATGCAATATCACAATAAATCTCCATTCAACTCTTCAAACCACACAACCATATTATTAACATTAATTTCACATATATCTTAACATTATCAATCCTCATACATTCATCTCAATAATCATCACACCATCATAAATCATCATACATTAACATTTCAAACAACTCATCAACCATTATAATTCAAACATATCCTATGGGTCACTAGCCTAAGTGTCCATGAATATTACATACTACATAGAGAAAACCGAAACCATACCTTGGCCGATTCCCTTTATGCACCGAAACCCAAAATTGATCACCAAAGAGCTTTCAACCAAAATCCAAGCTTTCACTTCCACTCCAATAAGCACAATTAGGTTCCAAAAGCTCCCAAAGCCACAATAATCAAACTATATTCATACAATTTACCTCAAATCAACCTAGGGTTCCAATTAAACATAAATTCACAAGGGTTTAATGGCTCTTACCTCTTCCAATAGATTTGGATGTCAAAACCCAAGGCTAAGAAAGGCTTAGAGCAAACCTAAACATCCAAAATCACAAAAACTCATTTAACCCCAAAGCCCTAGGAACCGAAATTTTGGAGAGAAGAATAGAATGGATTTCATGGTTATCTCTCCAGTTTCTTGTATGGGTTTTGTAGAGCTTTTCACGAGGAACGCGTAGCTGCAAACGGTGCGACGATCGGAGCTCTCTAGCTCAGGATATGAGCTTTGGAAAAAAATGGTGAATAGTGCTTATCCCTCCCCTTCTCCCCTTTCTATTTTCTGCTGTGTGTTGTTGTGTTTAGTGGCTGGTGGGTTCACTTATGAACCCTTTTATAGGTTGGGCTTGGGCCCAACTTGGGCCCGGTCCAATCCGTTAGCATTTTTAGCCTTTAAAATTAATGCCTGGTTTTCCATTTCTAACATTTTTCTAAGATTTTTGCCGGTTTTCACTTTTTCTCATGCGGTACTCGGTAGACTTGAACCGGTTCAACTGTCGGTTCGTAATTTTTTTACGGTTTTTCGTAGAAGGCACATTTTCTGACTCAGAAAAACTTACTAAGTCCAAAAATCACCTTTAAATCCTCAAATTCTCTCTCTAACTTTTTGGAATCTAATTTGGGCAATTAATCACTTAATTAACCGGTTGATTAGTTGCGGTTCTTAAAAATACCATACTATCAACATCAACATTTCAATTCATCAACAATCCAAATCATCAATTCATCATACATCATCATACAATAATTCCAACAACCAATTTAGTTCAATCCTATCCTATAAGTCACTAGCCTAAGTGTCCAAAAATATTATATATTACATAGATGAAACCAAAACCATACCTTAGCCGATTTCCAATATGCACTAAACCCAAATTGAGTGAAATTTAAGCTTCCAACCACAACCAAGTCACCAACCAACTCCAACAAGCATCAACAATTACTCCAAAGCTCCAATTAAGTGCCAACAATCATAATCTCAATCTATATACACATAATTTACAATAATTCAACCTAGGGTTTATCAAATTCATAAAACCACAAGAGATTTGAATTACTCACCTTACTCAATGATGATTGGGGCAAAACCCAATAGTAATCAAGAGCTAGAGTGTACCTAAACACCCAAAATCACAAAATTTCACTCAATACAAAACCCTAAAAATTCGAAATTTTGGAATGAAGAACTGAGAGGAATTTCGTGATTTTCTTACCAATTTCTTGAATGGGTTTTGTAGAGCTCTTCACGAGGATCGCGTGGCCACAAACGGTGCGGCGATCGGAGCTCCGTAGCTCAAGTTATGAGCTTGAAAAGATGATGATGAATAGTAACTTTTCTCTCTTCTTTTCCCTTTCACTACAGCCACTCACCTTGTGTGTGTGTGTGCGCTTATGGCTGATGGGTTCATTTAATGAGCTTATATGTTGGGCTTGGGCCCAACTTGGGCCCGGTCCAACCCGTTAGTGTTTTTAGCCCGTTTGGCCCAACTTTGGGCCAAACCTTTAAAATAATTGCCCGATTTTCAATTTCTAATATTTTTCTATGGTTTTCTACTATTTTTAATTATTCTCGCGCAGTACCGGAAAGACTTAAACCGGTTCAGCTGCCGGTTCGTGGTTTTACTCGATTTTTCGTAGAAAATATATTTTCTGACTCAGAAAAATCTACTGAGTCCAAAAATCATATTTAAATTCTCAAATTCTCATTCTAAATTTTTGGATCCTACTTTGGGCAATATTAATTGTTTACTTAAACGATTAATTAGTCTCAGTTCTTACATTTCTCCCACCAAATAAGAAATTTTGTCCTCAAAATTTAGTGATTACCTGAGAATAACTTGGGATAATCCTTCCGCATCTCAGACTCCAATTCCGAGTATGCTCTTCTACTCCAGCCCTTTTCCAAGCAACTTTAACCAATGAGACTTCCTTTCCTCGCAACTTCTTCACACTAGTGTCATCAATTCGTACTGGTATTACTTGAAACGTCAAGTTCTCCCTCAACTCGACTGACTCGGGCTCTAACACATGAGCCGCATCTGACGTGTACTTACGGAGTTGTGACACGTGAAATACGTCATGCAAGTTAGATAAGTGAGGCGGCAAAGCTACTGGATACGCCACCGGCCCGAATCGCCTCAAAATCTCAAACGGTCCAATGAACCTCGGATTCAACTTCTTTGTTTTGATTGCTCTTCCGATCCCAGTTGTTGGAGTATCCCTCAGAAATACATGCTCTCCTACTTCAAATTCTAATGGTTTCCTTCTCTGATCCGCATAACTTTTTTGTCGGCTCTGTGCAGTTAGAATCCTCTCCCGAATCCTCTTAATCTTCTCAGTAGTCTCTGCTACCAAATCAGGACCCAAAGCACTTACTTCGCCAGTCTCATACCAACAAAGTGGAGATTGGTACTTCCGTCCATACAAGGCCTCATACGGAGCCATCCCAATGCTCACATGAAAGCTATTGTTGTACGCAAACTCCACCAATGGCATGTAACGGTCCCAACTTTCGGATTGATCCAAAACACATGCTCTTAGCATATTTTCCAACGTCTGAATAGTCCTTTCCGATTGTCCATCCGTTTGTGGATGATATGCGGTACTGAGACATAGCTTCGTACCGAAAACTCTTTGGAAAGCTCCCCAAAACCTTGATGTGAATTGGGGATCACGGTCCGACACTATGCTCGATGGCATACCATGAAATCTCACAATCTCCTTGATGTACAATCTCCCCAACTCCGCTATAGAATAGTTTACTCGGATAGGCAGAAAATGAGCGGGTTTGGTTAAGCGATCCACGACGACCCAAACCACATCAAATCCCGACCTAGTCCTCAGTAGACCGGTCACAATGTCCATTGCAATTCCTTCCCACTTCCACTGAGGAATCTCAAGTGGTTGTAACATTTCCGACAGTTTCTGATACTCTATCTTTACCTTCTGACAAGTCAAGCACTTAGACACAACTGTAGCTATATCACCTTTCATCCCAGGCCATCAGAACATCTTCTTTAAGTTAAAGTACATCTTCGTACTCCCTGGGTGAATGAAAACCCCACTGTTGTGAGCTTCCAATAACAAGTCTTGCCTTAAACTCCCAACATCTGGTATATAAATTCTCCTTTTATATCTCCACAACCCTTCATCATCCTTTGTAAACTCTCCATGCCTCTTCTTACCAACTGGTTGAAATAATTGGTGAAGCTTTTGCTCATCTTGTTGAGCCCTCTGTTTCTCTGATTTAAACGTGCTTGAAATCTGTAACTGGTTCAAACAAGCTCTTCCGGCAACTTCACCAATATCCAATTTAAGATCCACAAACTTATCCACTAACTCTTCTTCCTTGATTCTCATCCAAGCTACTGTTAAAGACTTCCGACTCAATGCGTCCGCCACCATATTCGCCTTTCTAGGGTGATAACTCAATTCAAAATCATAATCGTTTAGCAATTCCATCCACCTCCTTTGACACATATTGAGCTCTTTCTAATCAAAGATGTATTTGAGACTCTTATGATCAGAAAAGACGCTAAACCTCACTCCGTACAAGTGGTGTCTCCAAATTTTTAATGCAAACACAATCGCTGCTAATTCCAAGTCATGAGTTGGGTAATTACCTCATGCGGTCTCAGCTGACCCGATGCGTAAGCCACCACATTTCGGTGTTGCATCAATACGCAACCCAAACCCTTTAAAGAAGCATCACAGTATACTTCAAACGGTTCATGTGGCTCCGGTAAAACCAAAACAGGCGCTGAAGTTAACCTTTGTTTCAAGGTCTGAAAAATTTCTTCACACTCTGACGTCCACACAAACGACACCTCCTTCCTTGTCAACTTAGTCATCGGTAGTGCAATCCGGGAAAATCCTTCAATAAATCTCCGGTAATATCTGGCTAAACCCAAGAAACTCCTAACTTCCGTCACCGTCGTTGGTCTTTCCCATTCCATCACTGCCTCTACTTTCAAAAGATCTACGGCTATTCCTCCTTTGCTCACCACGTGACCTAGGAACTTCACTTCCTCCTTCCAGAACTCGCATTTGGACAACTTAGCATACAATTTCCGCTCTTTTAAGATTTGCAACACGATTCTCAAGTGTTCCTCGTGTTCCTTCGCCGTCTTAGAATAAACTAATATGCCATCTATGATAACCACCATGAATTTTTTCAAAAAGGGATAAAATACTCTGTTCATGTAATCCATGAACACAACAGGTGCATTCGTTAATCCAAAGGACATCATCGCAAACTCTTAGTGTCCATAGTGCGTCCTAAACGCAGTTTTCGGAATGTCATCCTCCTTAACCCTTATCTGATGGTAATCGGATCTCAAATCAATCTTTGAAAACACTCCAGCTCCTTGCAGTTGATCCATCAAGTCATCTATTCTAGGCAACGGGTACTTGTTCTTCACAGTTACTTTGTTCAGCTGTTGGTAATCCACACAAAGTTGCATTCCTCCATCCTTCTTCTTCACCAATAAAACTGGCACTCCCCATGGAGATACACTCGGTTGAATGAACCTCTTGTTCAGAAGCTCTTCCAACTAAGTCTTTAGTTCAGCCAGCTCTATCGGAGCCATTCTATACGGTGTAATTGATACTGGTCCAGCTCCCGGCACCAATTCAATCGCAAATTCAATCTCTCTTTGAGGTGGAAACTCAGGAATATCTTCCGGGGACACCTCCGGAAAGTCTCTAACTACCGGGATTTGATCTAGCTTCTGATTATCACCTAACGCATTTGCAGCTAACAGTATGTAACCCGGACACTCTTTCCCACTACAGTGCACCATTACAGAGTTCTGGTAATAACCCTTAGCTACCACTACTCTATTTTCTCCTTCCGACATAAACTGAATTGACCGCTCAAAGCAATCCAACAAAACTCGGTTCTTTGATAACCAATCAAACCCTAAAATTATCTCCAACCCAACCATTGGTAGACAAATCAAGTCATGCACAAAGTTTCTACCCTCAAGTTTGAAACCTACTTGTCTACAACCTGACCTAGTCATAACTGTCTGATGCGGAGTATGTACATGCAATTCAAATACTAATTCTGACACTTTCAAGCTTAATTCCTCAACTTTAGCAAACGAAATAAATAAATGCGAAGCTTCGGTATCATACAATGCAACCAAGATCTTGTCACCAATTAAACAGTTACCTCTCATCAGAGGATCTGCCTTAGCAGCATCCTTGGCGTTTACTGCAAATACTTGCCCTTGGTGTTAACTCTGACTCGTATTCGGGTTCTTTTCACGAGTACAATCCCTCGCAATATGACCAGGAAAATCACAGTTGAAGCAACCACCTATACCAATCTTGCAAAAGTCATATGGATGAGAACGTCCACAACGATCACAAATTAAATTCAGAGAAACCTTACTCTGATTCCCCCTCCCTTTGCCATGCTGGTACTGATCATAAGTGTTCTTTCTGAAGCCTCCTTGACCATGAGGTGCATGTCCTCCTTTCTTGAAATTCTGACCTCTTGGCTGAAAGTACTTGCCACGTCCCCGACTAGTGTTTCCTCCATGAATGTCCTTTGACGAGGCTACTGTCTTTGCATATTCCTCAATAACTCTCACCTTGTTCACCAGATCGGAGAAAATACGAATTTCTAAAGGAGTCACAGTAGTCATAATGTTATCCTTCAAGCCCCTTTGATACTTGATGCACTTCCAGCTTTCGTATGTCTCTGGGGCACTTTGACACACCCTAGAGAACCTACAGAGCTCCTCAAATCGGTTAGTATATTCCACCACAGACAATGAACCTTGAGTCAGCTGCATAAGTTCCATCTCCTTCGCTTTCCTTGCAGATTCAAGAGTACTTCTTGTAGAAAGCCGTTTTGGAATACATCCTAAGGGATGACGGCATTCTGAAGCTGTAGTAGGCGGCATTCTCCTTGCCACCAGTGCTGAGCCTCTCCCAAAAGCTGATACGCAGCAAACTCCACATACTGGTTGTTCGGAACATGCTGTGCTTGTAACATACGCTCCATGGCCTGAAACCAATTATCCGCTTCTGTACGGTTGGTTGAACCTCTGAAACTTGGCGGATGAACCTTGAGAAAAGTAGCTAAGGTTATCGGTGCGGCTCCCATGTTATCACCATTTCCTTCTGCATTATCATTTCCATTTCCATCTCCGTTTTCGTTCGCGACTGGTTGGCCCAACCTCTGCATAGTTTATAGAGTCGCAGCAGCATTTGCCTCCATGGTATTCGCAAGTTAGCCATTGCTGCCATGAATTCGGCATGGTTATCGGCCGGTTGCTCATTTCTACTCTCTGCTCGTGAACGCGTACGACCTCGTCCGCGAGTGGCCATTAGGGTTCCTGTCTACACCAAACAATCGATATTAAGGTGATCAGTTTTAATATTAAAAGCCTAGTGCTTCAATTATCCCAAAAGGCACTCACAAACAAGCATGTTATGCAATATGAAGTAGATAACCTAATAGTATCAAAGAAAAAGACACACAGAGTATGCAATGAAGCACAATCGGTCCATCCCTCAGGCTCACGAGGATGAACCGCTCTGATACCACTAAATGTAACACCCAAATTATCCTAAGTCTTACCTCGTGTCGTAAAGCAAAAGTTAATCAAAGGTTACGACAATTCTAAAGCTTATACATATTTATATATAGAAGAAATAATATATTCTAGAAGCCCGATGAAGGATACAGCTCAAAAATAGGATTTGAAAAGCGCAAAACATACACACGAAGCTACAAACTTAACGCACAAGATATAGATATAATATAACAAAATATCAGAGTATAATAATGTAAAGATCTAGCCACGGCTCGCGAAGTTTAAGCCGGCTATCTATATACAGACAATACGGAGTATCTGAAAGTTAAAACAGCTTATACAAGCTTTTCTCTCAAAGTAAGCCTCTAGGAAAAAGTAAATACAAAAGGTGAGAGAACTAATCAAAATAGGCAAAAAGACTCCAAAATATATCCAGGATCCTCCGCTCTGTCACCATCGAAGCAACTCACCGAGGTGGGTTGTGACCTGCATCTGAAAATAACAACAGAACATGGTATGAGAACCGGAGGTTCTTAGTATGGTAATAGTACCCAGTGATGTAAGATATAAGACTCCAGGACGCTAGAGCCAATTCTAGAACTTCATATCCATTACAAGATTCATCTTAAAGCATAACTAAAAGAGTAAAGCATAACTTAAAACCTTAACATATTTAAAAGGGTTAACTTAGTGGATTTTCTAACTAACAACTCTCCGCTGTCCCACAGCCTTCACCATCCTATCCTCCATGCGATCCCATCGCCACCGTCTTCTGAGCCTCCTCAATCCTAGTAGAAAGCACAATTAATATCAATGCAAGTAAAACACAAGTATAGGCATATATGACAAGTAATTCAAATAGGCAATTAGGCATGTTATATATTTAGGCAAGCAATTATAAGTCGGCAAAGCAAACAAACAGATAGAAGATGCACATGATGAATGCCTATTCTATTGGCTGTGATATCACATTGTCGGTTTAACTACCAACCCGACACATCTCCATGGAGATGTCGCCCTTCGGAATCATAGTGGGAACCCCTGAGATATGGTGCTCGGAACACCGTCCAAGATTTTGTGCCTGCACACTCTAGTGATCCGAAGGGATGCAAGTGGGATACTCCTACCACAGACCTCACATCTCAGTGCAAGCGGGACGAACCACCGCCCTTACGCCGCCATTGCTACCTCGACAGGCGGGATCCAACCGCCGTCCTTGCCGGGCACATAGCATCTAAACATTCTCAATTTAAAAATGTTACATCAGTGGTTTTGAAATATTTTATTATTTCATGATATCAATAGTTCATCGTTTCAAACTCCTGAGTCCTCGACTCATCTCAACCAGTGTCAATTCACAATTTCCTTTCCAAACTCATTAGTTCATTAGTTCTCAATTCATATATCTTTCTCCCTTCTCACTCCACCAAACCCATCCTCAGTACACCAGAAACCTAAGCCTCCGTTCTCTAACTTTTCCAGGTATAACCAAAATAAATCTCCTAGGACTTTTTCCCATGTTTTGATATCCAAAAATAAGCCAAAGTTTCTTAAATAGGTGTCACAGAAGTTTACAAGCTTGTTTGGAAGGTTAAACAGTTAAAAACAAGAATTAGTTGAAAAACAGGGCATGTGCGTACGCACAAGTATAAAAATTTCCAATTCTGTTCGATTTCACAAGGCGTGCGAATGCCCTCAATAGAATGCACCTTCCAACGTGTGCGTGCGCACAGCTTGCAAAACCTTGTTTGTTGTGTGTTCGCATGGGTCGTGCTAGCGCTCTCAACAGCAAGCCTTCCCCTGTGTGTGTGTGTACGCACAAGGCTGTGCGTACGCACGAGGCTGTGCGTGTGCACAGATTCAAAAACTTACAGGGGAATGCGTGCGCACAAGGTTGTGCGTGCGCACACAAACCAGAAATCACAAATTCTGCAGCATTCACAGAATTCAGATTTTGACACCAAACTTTGAATGATCATAACTTCTACTACAAAAATTCATTTTTTACAAACTTTATATCCATTTAAATATTTTTCAATGAACGTTAATTTAAAGCAAATTTCATCAAATTTTGAAAACTGAGGCTCAGGTTATGATCTGTCAAAGTTCACCAAAAATTCGTTTTTACCAAATTCACAAAGTTCTCAATTTTTCAATTTCACAACCAAAACAAAACCACCATCTCATCAACTCCCAAAACATATCAGATTTCACACTTTTCATACCTCAACTCATCACTCCACCTTGAGCAATCATCAATTCCCATTATCAAATACATAATAATACATTCATGTTCAACCAACACATTAATCAAACATTATTCCACCATTACCAACAATAATCATAATCAGTTTCAATCTCAATCCTCGATACCATACTATCAACATCAACATTTTAATTCATCAACAATACAAATCATCAATTCATCATACATCATCATACAATAATTCCAACAACCAATTTAGTTCAATCATATCCTATGAGTCACTAGCCTAAGTGTCCAGAAATATTATATATTACATAGAGGAAACCGAAACCATACCTTAGCCGATTCTCAATATGCACTAAAACCTAAATTGAGTGAAATTTAATATTCCAACCACAACCAAGTCACCAACCAACTCCAACAAGCATCAACAACTACTCTAAAGCTCCAACTAAGTGCCAACAATCATAATCTCAATCTATATACACATAATTTACAACAATTCAACCTAGGGTTCATCAAATCCATAAAACCACAAGAGAATTGAATTGCTCACCTTACCCAATGATGATTGGGGCAAAACCCAATAGTAATCAAGTGCTAGAGTATACCTAAACACCCAAAATCACAAAATTTCACTCAATACAAAAACCTAAAAATTTGAAATTTTAGAAGGAAGAACTAAGAGGGATTTCGTGATTTTCTTACCAATTTTTTTGGGGGGGGGGGTTTGTAGATCTCTTCGCGAGGATCGCGTGGCCGCAAACGGTGCGGCGATCGGAGCTCCGTAGCTCAAGTTATAAGCTTGAGAAGATGATGATGAATAGTAACTTTTCTCTCTTCCTTTCCCTTTCACTTCAGAAAATGTATTTTCTCAATCAGAAAAATTTACTAAGTCCAAAAATCATATTTAAATCCTCAAATTCTCATTCTAAATATTCGGATCCTACTTTGGGCAATATTAATTATTTACTTAAGTGATTAATTAGTCTCGGTTCTTACAATCGAGCCAAAACAGACGAAACTGAAATACACCATCAGTGCTAGCATCCTATACCCAACTCTACCAACCTCTTTTATCTCCCCACCATCGACGTGCGTCAACATCATACTCTTTAACTCGGACAACGAATTTGCTCTTCGAGTTCGCAGCAGCGCAAGACTCTCACACTCAAATATAACCCCGCTGTCGCTATTTCTCATCTGACAGTTGGGATACACCATCACAACAAAGAAACCACTATCACTAAACATTTTTGCTAAGTTTTTGGAAGAAAAACGAAAGATAATAAGGATTAAGAGTCTTGTGAAGAATACCAACAGTTTGCTAATCCTTTTATAGCTAGTTGATTTTTGTTGTACCGTATTTCGTTTACTGTGTAAACGTTTTAAGTTACAACATATCTTGTTTACAATATAAACGAGAGAGTAAACGAGATAAATATGGCCGTATTTCATTTATACTGTAAACGAGATACGTCTAACCCGCTATTTTCCACGTAATACATGTTCAAATGTGATATGTTGACACGTATTTGTATCCTATCTCGTTTACAGTGTAAACGAGATAAATAACGTTATAAAAATTGGTAAATACTCACTAAATTACATGTATCCATAATTAAAATATTTATTTATTTATTTTAAAAAAAAGTCCCTGTCTATCGTGTATAAAAATCATTATACATACGTATTAATAATGTATTATTTATGAGTGCATGACACCATACGTCGTTGTCGTATAAGGATGTTCTGGCTTTTGTCAAACAACTCAATAATGTGAGTATGTGATTGTGATGCCATTGATCCCCACTTGGGTCAAGCATGTGGATGACGTTCATAAATCATAAGAGTATAAGATCACTCAAGTATCAACGCAAACAATTTTCTTTTTATGATCGAACTCACACTGCTTTTACTATAGCTTCTTGTTTGTAATCTCTACACTATACTCAATTACTCATCATGACCTAATTCACTAGTATTTAGTGTTTCTATCGATGATGGTTTATTTTCGATTTTTATTTTGTAGTGTTTTTTGTTATTTAAATTTTGCGAAGAAGAAAAATAGTAAAAATTAAAAAAAAAATCTACAAAATCTTAAAATAGAAACACTAAAAAGGACATCTTTTTCTTTTCGATTTTCACTTAGATTAATAAAAAATCATCATAAATACTGGAAAGCCGATGGAATAAAAATATCACTAGATATTTTATTTTAAATGTATGTTTAATTAGAGGTTAAAAGTATGATAAAAAGATATATACACAAGTCCTATTTATAATATTATTTCATAAAACCAAGGACAAAAACAGAAATAAGTTAAGGGAGAAAATGATTTACGTGAATAAGCCAAAACGAAAATTGCTTCGTGAACTCATTAATATATATTTATATGTAGTTTGAACCAGCTAAATTTGAACTCCATTTCTACATAATTTGAACTAGTTGGGTTTGAATTATACACAAACACACACACATACTAATTCGAACCAGCTTGGTTCGAATTATACACAAACATACACTAATTCGAACCAACTTGATTCGAATTACACACACAGTAATTCATGGTATAATTCGAATTATACTGTTAAAAAATTAATAATTTATTAAAAAAATTATTAATAAATTTATTTAAAAAATTAATAATTAAAAAATTAAAAAATATATATTTTATTTCATACGTTAAAAGAATTGGACCAAAATAAAACATTAAGAGCGGCCGAAATGAAAATACTAGAAGGGGCCAAGATGAAAAAAAAATCACAATTCAAAAAAAGATTATTTGTAAAATTTTATCAAATGGATAGGATTGTTGTAAAAAGATTAAAAAAATTGTTAGGACCAATACTTCTAGTTTATTTTTATATTATTATAATTTAGAATTTAATAATAAAAGTTTATAATTTATTTTTAGTATTTAAATTGATTAAATATTGTCCAAAAATAATATTAGAGTCTAGTTTTAGTTGATTACGATCTTCTGATACCTCTCTCGAGTCTCGTTTAGCTCCTGAGCCTGTTTGTGAAGGCTCCGAGTAAGCTCCTACACCTGGAGCCTCAAATCAATACCTTCCGTAGGATCGACGGCATGACTGGTGATAGAGGCGAACGACGACCTCAATGTGGAGGTGCAGAGGCTATTGGCGAAGAACAACCCCAGCTCGTAGACGCGGTTCTTATACGGAGCAGATGCGGTCTCGCGCCAAACCACATCAGGATCGATGACTGAAGCAATAGAGGCAATATCGTCCTCCTCACTTTGCTGAGTTGTGGCCTCCAGTCTCTGCATGTAGGACTCCTGTGTAACACATGTTATTATGATTAGGAAGATAGTTGTACAGTTAATTAAAAATTTTATATCACAAGATGTTTACTCACATAATGATCTGCAGACTACTGATCAGCAAATCTCTCTTTGTTCTCTTTCAAAGTGTGGGTATACTTGAAGGTCTCTGCCAATGTCGCATCGCAATCCAACGACTTCAACTACACATATTGCATTAAAACAATATGTTAGGATGCCTACTAATGATATGTTAAAGAACATAATTAAGTTAATAATAAAATTAGAGAAGCTACATACTAGCCTAGCCTTAATCTTCATGAAGGTCGCTGAGCTGTTGGTATATTTGGATAACCTGGCTGATGTCCTATTAGCTCTGTTTGTGAGACGTCGATGCCTGAATCCTCATTGGTCTCCCAATAAACGTACAGAGCCTTCTTAATTTTTAGACGGAGCTAGGAAGTGAGGTAGTCGAACTTCCCATGTACATCCTCTAGCATCTGTTGCAGCCGCCTACCCATTCAATAGTCGTATATCTTCTTGATTTCGGCATCCTACTCCTTGTCCTATATAAAGTTTAACTGCACAAAGAAACTTTAAAATTAGTTAATCAAAATATATCTTATTAAACAAAAGAATAGATATAAACTAGCTAATAAGGTTTGACTATATTAAGTTTTTATCGTCAACTTCTCAACCAATCGTTCTCTGGTCTCAGCAGGGATCTTCTTGTAGCTCAGCCATGGATGGTCGACATTAGCTTGATGACATTGGTCATCTCTTGAGTGCATGCATTGTTGTTTGGCATAAACCTATCAACATTTCACAAACAAACCAATATGGCAATATAAATTAAAACTTCAGAAGCAAATAATCATAATATATAGAGATTTTTTTAGAAATTTTCGAAAGAATTTCATCTATAACTGGAATGCACCACAAACTCTACCAATCAAAATTAACTTAAACAACACCAATTGTCAACAATCAATGAATAACAATCAATAATCTAAAGACAACATCGATAAATCCACTAAATCCACTAAACTAGAATCAACAATTAAGAATCAATCATTAGGATATATCAAACACTTTCAGCAGTTTAAACCTACAACCATAAATCCACTAAAACTAGAGTCAATAATCAAGAATCAATAATTAAGATATATTAAACACTTTCAACAGTTCAAACCTACAATCCTAAACCTACTAAAACTAGAATCAATAATCAAGAATCAATAATCACGAATTATCAAACACTTTCAGCATATAAAAGACTTAAAGTAGTACCTACAACGTTCCGTCATCAGGTCAAATCGTCATCCTTACGATGGGAGATATGGAGGGGCATCAGCTGGATAGCTTCCATGAGAGAATTTCGGCACCACGGTGTCCATCGCTGGAGGCAGCATCGCCGAGACAATGGGCTGCTAAGCGAATGGAGGCAGCATCGTTGTCATAGACGCAGTGATGTAGTTGGGGTTGGGTACCATGATAACCAGCTGTTCTGATGCATCCACAATTTGTAACATCATCGGGTAGTCAGAGTAGAGGGAGAGAATTCAGAATTCCTAGGAGTACTGGTAGAAACCCTCCCTCTACAACAATCACGACCACGACCACAACCACTAGGCTGATTTGCAACACTTCTACATGTCGTCATGTTTGCAAAAAGCATACCAATTAAAAATGTGCTAAACATATTCACAACATCATTCAAAATGCTTAATCAAAATAAACTACATTAAACTTAGTTAAAGAAATACATTATCCGTTGAAATCAAATAAAACAAAAGAGGTAAGTGCACATTCCAACTTCACAAACATTTAACAATATACCTATTTGAATAGAATAACTTGAACTATGTGAAATATATGCATGCAAGTTTGAGCATCACCAATTTACTAAATTCATTTCCAATTCAAAACCAACAGCACAATAACAACAATATTACATCATTACAGCATTAGAACTCATAAAAGTCTAATAACATAATCTAATCCTATCTTAACCACGTAAATTCATTAAACAAAAAAATTATTTCTAACTAAATCATAATACTAATTAACAACTAAAACCTGCATTAATTCTAGATTTAATCAAAACAAAAACAAAAATTTATTTACTGAAGAATGCAGACACAGAGGTGGACGGGAGAATGTTGGTGGTGGCCGACACTGTTGGTGGCGGATGGCAGAAATGGATGGAGGCAGGGGGTTGCCAGAGAGGATACGGTGGCAGGATTGACACGCGGCGAGGCTGACGGAGCGGCGGGAAGGGGAGAGGGTTAGAGAGAGAGTAGAAGAAGAAAGGGGAGAGAGACGGATCTAAGAGGAGGTGACGGGCTGACGGAGTGACAGGGAGGGAGAGGGTTAGAGAGAGAGTGGGAGAAGAAAGGATAGAGAGAGAGAGAAAGAAAGAGAAAGACAGAGATTCAAAATAAAAGGGGAAAGCGTTCACGTTTCGAATTTAGGGTAAAATTACCGTCGGATTTATTCGATAGTAAATTATTGCATATCACCAAAACGTAGCGTTTCACTAAATGAGTTTAAATCCGATGGTAAATTTGATCATAACTTACATGCCTAATTTTTTGTTTTCCTCTAATTATTACTAGCGAATTTAACATCGAAGACGTAAATCTACCGATAATAACTTAATCTGACGATTTTGACGCCTTTACTGTCAGTAAATTTGCCGCTATTTTGTAATGTTAAATCTGACGGTATTCAGTATTTTTTTTGTAATGGATCCGATAATTTTAGTCTGGATCAGATCGAGATTTTATAGAGGAAGAAAAAATGATGGAAAAAAACTGGCGAGACCTACCAATTTTTTTCTCTCCAATGATGGAAAGAAAAGAGAGAGAAAACTTATTTTCTCTTTATACTTTCAATATTACCACTTCACTTTTTCAATATATTTTATAATACAAAGAAAATATTACCTTTTTATAACATTTATTTTCTTCTTATTTTCTTTCCATCTAAACACATCTAAAAAAAATAAAAATTCATTTAATTTTTTTCCTTTATTCTATTTTTTTCTCTTTATTTCTTTCTTTCCAACCAAACATAATTTTAAGAATTTAAAATGCATAGCAAAAGAGATTAAATTGAGTTCAATCAACCAATTTAATAATACATAAACAATTGTTAGACAAATTTTTAATTAAAGACAAATAAAAATTTACAAAAATTAAATTGAGAGATTTATTTAGATATTTTAAAAAATTAGAGAGTATTTTGATTAGTCAGTGAAAACTTAGATACCATTTTAGATATTACCTTGATTTTGAATTATATTATTTTGTAATTAATGCTTTTCTAAACTGAAATATACTTTCATTAAGCAAGAAACCCATAAGATACATTTAATTCCTACCAAACTTTCTCTTTTCTGTTTTGTATAGCTAACTTAGCATCCGCTATCTTATTACGCAGTGCCTAATTAAACGCAAAACTACATTTAAAAGACATAAAACACGCAGAAAACATTAATTACATACGGTCATATATAATTTAGTTTCAATAATTTTTATTTTTAGCTTTTAATAAAGTAATAAAAAAATTATTTGTATCTATAAATTTTATAAATATTGACAAAAATATTCGTTAAAGAAAAAAAATTAACATTGTATCTATTAAAAATAGGTTCCATACGATAAAATTATCTAAACCTTAAATTTTTGTTAATTTTTTGAGAAAATTTCACTCCCCTTCCCTGTGAGATGCTAAAATGACACTCTCCTCCCTTCTATTTTATAAATGTACATTCCTCTCATTTCTAACTTTTAAAAAACCTCCTCTTTAATCCATTTTAAATTTTTTGTGTTAACTAATGTTAATTTTATCCATTTTTTAAGAAAAAATAAATTATTTTTTGAAAAAATATCCATTAACAAAAATTTTATTTTTTATCATTAAATTTTACTTACCAAAATACTATTTAATAAATTATTCTTTTATTGATTAAATTGTATTTTTATCGAAATATTTTCAAAAAAATTAATAATTAAATTATTTTTTTCTAAGATACCGACCTTTCAAAATTTTTTTAATTATTAAATTGTGATTTTACTAAAATTTTTGTTAATAATTATTTTTATATTTATTATTAATTTTTTGATATCAATATATATTATTTTAATATTAAATAAAAAAATTTTACCACTGTTAATATGTATGACAATTAATATATATTGATATTGAAAAATAATCTTATTAAAAATTTTTATTTAATGTTAAAATAATATATATAGATATCAAAAAATTAATAGTAAAATATAAAAAAATTTATTAACGAAAATTTTAGTAAAATTATAATTTAATAATTAAAAAATTATTGAAGGGTATTTTAGAAAAAAATAATATAATTATTAAATTTTTTAAAAAATACAATTTAATCAATAAAAGAATAATTTATTAAAGGATATTTTGGTAAGTAAAATTTAATGATAAAAAATAAAATTTTTACTAATGGGTATTTTTTTAAAAAATAATTTTTTTCTTAAAAAATGAATAAAGTTAACATTAGTTAACACAAAAAGTTTAAAATGGATTAAAAAGGAAGTTTTTTAAAAGTTAGAAGGGAGGGAAATGTACATTTATAAAATAAAAGAGATGAAAGTGTCATTTTAGCATTTCGCAGGAGAGGGAAGTGAAAATTTCTCTAATTTTTTAATAAAATTCTCAAATTATTTTCACCCTTTATTTTCAACCTCAACTTCACCATCATCTCTTATTTTCCAAAATCTCAAACTTTTATATCCCTCCATTATCACCATTTTAACCACCTTCTCTTTTCTCTGCTACTCCACCATCGCCACCATGACGACATCTATAACTTCATATGCTCCATTCTCACGAACCATCTCCAAGTAGTTTGATCGCCAACACAACCTCTTCAACTGAATCCATATGCTTCTCTCTCTTCTTCTTTTCCAAAACCCTCATCTCGAAGTTACATCTAACTTTTTTTATTCAAATTCGTTGTGGCTATCAAAGCCGTACAAGGGAGGGACTTTTCTTCTTGGAGTCCATGAGCTTAAGTGGATCCAGGAGGAGTTGAATCGCGCCACAAGAAAAGACCTTATACGCTGGATCTCAGTTTGGTATCGCTTTCGAAGCTTTTTCATCTTGTGGCGGCAATGGGCGGGGTCTTGTCGGAGAGGCATTGGGGCATCTTTGTGTGATGGCGCTGCTAGAGCTTGAATCCGGTGGCTCTAAACTCTAAACTCGCCATTGTGCCGAGATAAAGGTAATCTGTGCGCGGACTTGAGGCGGCGTTGGGAATGCCGCGAGGCTTGCGGTGGGTGCCGTCGCAGGTGGGCAATGTTGTGTAGAAACAGGCGAATTGCTTGGAGGCGTTGTTGTTGTCTTCGACATCGTCGGCGTCCAAAGATGGTGGCGGTAGTGGAGTAGCAAAGAATAAAGAAGGTGGCTAAGGTGGTGGTAATGGAAGGAGGTGAAAGTTTGAAATTTGGGGAAGAAGAGATGGTGGTGGAGTTAAGGTTAAAGACAAATGATGGGGGTAATTTAGAAATTTTATTAAAAAGTCAACAAAAATTTAGGGCTTGTGTACTTTTTTCGTACGAAACCCATTTTTGATGGGTACAACATTAATTTCTCTCGTTGACGGTACTTTTGTCAGCATTTGTAAAGTTTATGGGTATAAATAATTATTTTTTTATTTTTTATAAAGTATAAACTATTGTTTAAAAAGGTTTATAAAGGTTATCCCTTTTAACTACATCTGTAATAAATGTTTAATTATTCTATTGATTTTTATAATATTATCAAACTTGTAATTAGGTCTCTATATTTTTTTTCTCTTCAATTGAGTTTCTACACACTACAAAAACTTAATTATAAAAATTTAAAAAACAATTATGAGATTAATTTTAATATATTAATAGTGTAAAATATTTTATACACTCAAATAATCACATTTATATTTTTGTATAATTATTCATATAATCAACAAAAAATAATAATTATTTTTTATAATATAATATTATATGATTAGAGATAAATATAAAATTATTTTATAAATGTATTAAGATTAAATTCAACGATTATACCTTTTACTACTTTTTAGAGGAATTTTTTATTTAAATTAAATAAATATAATATTTATCAATTTAAATAAACGTGCAAGTATTTACCAAAATACGTTTCTAGTTACATCTCGGATATAGTAGAAAAACAAAAAAATGAACATATCTCGGATGCACTGACCCCGTTCTGTGATACGGGGTGTGCCAGTCATATCTCGGATGCAACTGTGATATGAACAAAATCGTATATCAGATACACTGCATCCAAGATATGCGTGTAATCTGCTTTAACCCAGTGCATCCAAGATACGCGCATGTATGCTGATTTAGGGTAGTGCATCCGAGATACGCGCAAGTGTGCAGGACAGTTTTTATATATAACGTTACAATATTTTCCTAAAAGAACATATATTCACATGGATAAACAAGTTGAGTCATACATTCAGATGCACTTAAAAAAGTCATACATGAGATGGAGGTCTATAAACATAAGTAATAAGCAACATACATAGCAATAATGGTAACTAACACCGTCCAGTGGTAGGATCCAAGTGGTATCCAATCCCATATCTACGAGGACGAGACACCCTGGAAGGACGGTATGGACGAGTACAAACAACTGGCTAGCTGGAAGTGGGTGGTGGACGCTGGTGTGATGGCGGAGGAGGAGCTGCTACAATCATGGGAGGAGGCATAAGAGGTGGTGGCCAGACAGAATCGGATAGTGGCGGCGGTGGTGGCAGGGATGGAGTCTGATAGTAGGGTAACAGAGCAGAACCAGATTGGTGCAGTGGTGGAGGAGGAGTCTGATAGCACCCTGGAAGAGTTGTCCCATGCTAGGTGGATACACCACTCGATGTCCCAGGTATGTCGGTATCATCTCTCCAATGGCCATAACGACTGGCCAAGTCATCCATCGCATCACTGGTCGCCCCAATGATCTAGAACATATCGTTGATGTTTATCTCAACATCGGGTCCAATGTCGAACTGGGGGTACTCCCAAGCTGTGTCATCAGTCGGGTGGTTATCAGGGATTGAGGTACCCGGCATAAGCCTCGTAGCCACGTCAGCCTCATGGTCAGCGAAAAATGCGTTGGACAGCTGCTCTGCATGTGTATCAGGAATGACATCCTCAGGTACCTCCTCTTTTCAAGCATACTGAGCCTCCTCGTCTGACAACTGCTGGTCTCCATCCTGAGGATCCCCACCATTCCTACGGGCGCGCTGACAACGTGCCTGCCGTGCTGGTCTCCAGACATAATCCGCAGTAACTGTATCTCATCTTTGTGATCAGAGGCTGTAAGGAGGATATCAGCCGGTGGGGCTGCTGCTCTGAGATCGGCCAGAATGTCATCATCGGAAAGATATCTCACTATGCAGACCTGCTTTCACCAGGTGAGGTACTCCTGTGTCGGGTGAAGGTCCAGATGACCGTCGATGGTAACCAAGTGTTGTGCCTGGTAACGATGCTGGTCTAGCCACCAGGTGTCATCTCTCCTAGTCGTCTTGAAGAGATACTCATCAACGTTCAGTGGGTCTGCTGGCCTGTGCTGCTGTCCCCCTAGCTGCCTCTTCACCCTATCAATGTGATGAAACTCGACAAAGTGAAAGCAGATGATAGGGACGACAGCGCTCCATGTATAAAGCTCCGCGTCAGTCATGAGCCAGTCCGGCGCAATCTGACGTAGCTCTACATCGTTGTACGGTGTACAGCGAAACTGTTTTAAAAACATTTAGGGACCTTCGTTGACTAAACAATATAGCAATGGTAGATTGAAAAAAAAATATATAGATCACACTCTATCATACCTTCTCAAATGTTAGTGCATCGATACGACGACACAAACTCAGTATCTTGCCATCATGACGATCTCTGCTCTGCTGCGCTAGCCCTGGCAACCTGCACAGATCAAAGATAGTTTTATAGATTTTCATTAGTTATATTCCAACGTATATTACGTGTATACTATATGGTAATCAACAAATTAATTACAACTTTCATATACCTGGAAGCAAGTGGAAACCTGACGACGTCGTAACCCGCTGGACTAAAGCACGGGAATCTATGGTAGATCCATGATACAAGAAGTGGCATTTACCCCGCAATGTCCGTCACATTACGGGATGCCGCCGTGCACAACGAGTGGTAGGTTTGGCAGAGAAGTGCAGACCCCATGACAACTGGCTGCATCGATCAAAATCTTCTAACAGTGGTAGCCATCTCAAAAGCACAAGTGTAGCCGACTTGTCCGTGAACAGAAAGCCCCTGACGTTAGGATTTTTGCCAGTAAAGAATTTTATAAAAACAGTCGCGTTGTAGATATAGTCTCTAAACCAACAGAAATCCCTTCGTACAAACGTTTTGGTTGTCACAAGTAACAAATCCCTTTAAAATTGTTAACCGAATTATTCAAACCTCGGGTCGTCTTCTCAAGGAACTGCAGGGAAGTATGTTCTTATTATTGGCTATAAAGGTTGTAAATCGAGGTTGAGAGTGAGGAATAAGTATGACAAATAATTTAAATGGCAATTAAAAATAAATAAATAACTGTAAAATAAACTTTTGGCAAGGTATGAGAATTTGGAAGTCCAGACTTAGTTATCCTTATCAAAAACAATGAAAGTTGAATCTTAATTCCACTTAGTTAACCTTTACTAAAGCAAAGGAAAGTCAAGGGACTAATTAGTTTGATCTTCAAATCCTATTTATTTCCTAAGAAAAGGTTGGATTATTGAAGTTCAGTTCAATTAGCAAAGATAACAGTTATCAATTTTGTTGAGATAAGATAACTCCTGAGTTACTGCTTTCTTAACCAAGACCAAAAGAGGAAAAAGTAAAATTGCTGGAATAAAAATGTCTTCAGATTAGAAGCAATGGTGACATAAATAAAAGAGAGCAGTAATAAACTAAAATACCTCAATTAACATTAATTCAAATAATCTGGAACATAGAAGAATTCATAAATTAAATGGCAAAAGTAAATAATCAACTAAAGTAATGGAATGAATAAAAAGTGAAAGGGAAGCTTAAAATAAAGGAACATTAAACCTGGGATTGAGAGTCACTCCTAAAACTAAGAGAAGTCCTAAATCCTAAGAGAGAGAGAGGAGAGAACCTCTCTCAAAACTAGATCTAAATCATGGAAAGTAACTAAATTGGCGAGCTCCCTTTGAATGGATGCATTCCCACACTTTATAACCTCTGGTCTATGCCTTCTAAACTTGGATTTGGGCCAAAAAGGGCTTCAGAAAACGCTGGGAGCATTTTCTGCAATTTCTGGTGCGTGGCCTCTGCCACGCGTCCGCGTGGGTCACGCGCGGTCGCGTCATTCGGAGCTTTTCTTGTCACGCGGTCGCGTCAGTCATGCGGCCGCGTCACTGTTGATTCGCGCTTGGCATGCGTCCGCGTCGCCCATGCGATCGCGTGGATGCCAGTTTCTTTAGAAACTCCGTTTTGTGCTTTCCTTCCATTTTTGTATGTTTCCTTTTCCATCCTTTAAGTCATTCCTGCCTTAGAAGATCTGAAACTACTCAACACACTAATCACGACATCGAATGGAAATAAAGGTAATTAAAATAATTAATTTTAAAGCATAGGAAACATGTTTTTCACATACATCACATAATAAGGGAGGGAAAGTAAAACCATGCAATTAATATGAATAAGTGGGTGAAGGATTGAATAAATCACTCAAATTAAGCACAAAATATATCATAAAATATGGGTTTATCAACCTCCCCACACTTAAACAATAGCATGTCCTCATGCTAAATCCAAGGTAAAAAGTAAGGTTAAAGTGGTGGAATGCCATGCAATGCAATCTAACCTAAATGCAATCTACCTAGATGAGTGATGTATCATGCAATTCTAATTTTTATTCACTTGAATATAAAGCTTGCATGTAGTTAAATTAATTCACATTCTCAAGGAGTCATGTATATATATAGCCAAGCCTTAGATAGTGATAAAGTGCCTTTACAATTGAGATGGGAGAGAAAAACATTTTAAAAATTTGCAAGACAATTAACAATTTAAACAGAGATAAATGTTAATGAGCTATTGAACCCTCACTTGATTTTGTGTTTACTCTCTAATCACTCAGTGTTTATTGGGTTAATCACTCTATTCTTCTTTGTATTCCTTCTTTCTATAACTTTGTTCTTCATCTAACCAATCAACAATTATAGAATATAGACATACCAAAAATCATGAGGTCTTAAGTAAGGTTATAATGGGGCCAAGGTAAAGGTAAGGGTATAAGTATAAGGCTAAGTGAGCTAATAAGTGAATCCTTAATTAGACTAAGATCTCACCTAACATACATACTTTCTAAATCAAAGCTGCTTTACCTATTTTCCATATTTTCTCACTTTTGATGTTACATGCTCATGCCTTAATGTTTATTTTTATCCCATGTGCATTGCTTTATTTCATAATTGGGGAATTCTTTTTGTATCCCCTTTATTCATAACACTTTTTTTTTGTGCACATGGTAATTCAATTATAATTGATTTTACATGAGCATGCTTCCCAAAACTTTTTATTTGAGTTATTTTATTCTTTTCAACTTTTCTACCTTTTGTTTTTATTATCCATGTTCCCAATAGGTTTTCTCACATTTAAACTATACATAATTTTCTATCTTAAGCTAACCAAGGATTCAACTTGGGATTTTATTTTGTTTTTCTGCTTAAGGCTAGTAATGTGGCTAATAGAATAAAAGGGAATTTAAAGGCTCAAGGGGGCTAACAAGGGTGATGTAAAATGTAGGCTATTTTGGGATTAAGTGAGCTAAAATCAAATAATGTCCTCAATCACTCTCTTGGTATGTATCTATATTCTATAATCGGACATATAGATTAAAACAAAGTAAAGAACACCAGAATATAAAAGAAGGGTGGAACACACAGGAATAAAATTTATGGTTTGAATGTAACCATACAATTAAGCTCAAAACTCACAGGCTATGTGTTCTCTAGCTCAAAATTCATTTATCACTTATGTATGTCATGCAGGTTTAGTTAAAAATTCCCATTATTCTCAATGTAAAACTTATATTGAATGGCTTTAAAGTTCTAGTGTTTCTCCTTGATGAAGTGTTGTTAACTAACATGTAATGCTATATATACAATGTGTGGGTTGTTTTGATTCTGTTAAAGTCTCTAGTTTACTTCCTTTTTCTTTTCAATCTATTCTGAGTTATCTTATGCTAAAAAGGGTAAACTATACTAATCAATCCACAATTTCTATAACTAATAAGTTAGAATTGCAACTAAACTAAGTGGCTAAAATATGAACTAAGAATGCAAAATGTAGAAATAGAGTAAAAATACATGAAAGTAGCAATGTATAAGTACTCAGAAAATAAAAATAAAAATAAAGAGAAAAAAATACAGAAAAATATCCAAAATAAAAGAAAAAGAGTCTGTAGTGGTTCACCAAAATAATACGCCAGAGATGGCGACCTCCCCACACTTAAAATGTAGCATCGTCCCCGATGCTCACTCAAGCAGGGTGTGAAGGAGTGTCATCACTGGAAGGGTGGGTAGCTGGGGTCTCTGTGGTGGTAATCTAAGGGTCTAACTGCTATGGAGGAGATGCTGACTGAAGGGGGATCTCAGGGTCTACAGCCTGAATCTGGGGCGGAGCCTCCTGATGGTGTGCTGCCTGCTAGGTGCCTGCCTGCTCTGCCTCCTGCTGTGGGTGGGTCTTTGCCTCGGGCGCATCCGCCTCCTCCTCAGATGCCTTGGATGGTGTGTCAGGCTCGGAGAGGATGTCGCCAGATCGTATCATCAGCTTCAGGTGCTCATAGCGTCACTTGTTGCGACGCTCCATCTGGTCAAGCCGTCGAAACAGGCGGTGTACTAGGTGATAGATGGGCTCTGGGGCAAGTGGAGGTGCAGTGGTGGTGGCAGGTGTAGCTGTGGAGGAAGAGGGGCCGGCAGATGGTGTGGCAGTGTCACCAGGAGCAGTGAGGACTAGAGGTCTGTAGCCCAAGGCCAGAAAGTTCCTGCTGTGCGAGATAATCTTCTTGCATTCTACAGCAGGTGGCCTCTCATCAGCATCCTCCCAAGGCACGTCAGCTCGACGGCCTAGTTGTGTGATCAAATATGGAAAGGGAAGAGTGCCTCGGACATGGACCCTGGCCATGTAGGACCGGATAAAGCGTGGCAGGTACAGGTCCTTACCCTCCATCACACACCATAGGAGGGTGATCATAGCGGCATGTATATCGGTCTCGTGAGTACTCGGCATAATGAAGTTGCTAAGTATCTGATGCCACAGCCGAGCCTCATCATTCAAGTATGCTCGCTTGATTCCCTTGGGCATGGTGGTGTTCTGACCCATAATCCAAGGAACGGTCGGGTCAAGGGCTATCCGGGCCTTGACTGCATCCCAATCAAACTTTAGAAAGCGCATGTCTTTCTCAGCTTTCTGATAACCATCTGGCTGATCAGATTTAGGCAGAAGCTTCAGAACCTCTTCTATTGCCTCTTCAATAACCAGAATCTGCTTTCCTCTGAGGTTCACTACATCTAGGGAGGTCTTGAAGTAATTGCAGTAAAATTCTCTAACCCAAGATGCATTGACCTCAGTCAGGGGTCTCTCCAGGAAGAACTTTGTTTGATCTGGTCAGAGGTGTGTTGCTGGAGTTCGCCTGGGATCTTCAGAGTCCTCTCCAGGTATAGGTTCCTGGAGTTTGCAAACACCAGATACTTCAACTCACAGTATCGGTTTGCAAACTTCACTGGGTCATTAGCAGGGAGCAGCTGGTCGGCCTTTTCCTGCGGGGTGAAGTTTTTCTCCCGCCAGGAGGCATCATGCATGAGATCTATGATAGACATAGATGATTATCCTCTTTTACGTTTGCCAGTGGTAGCCTTTCCTTTTCCCTTTCTATGGGTATCTTACATCCTGAAAAACAAAAAACCAGGATATATAAAAAAAAATAGGAAAACAAATAGGCAAATAGTCAAAAGAAACACAAAGTGGCAAAGGAGGATTAGAATGAGGTAAATGAGTTAAGTAAATGTGCATTAAGGAGTGTATAGGAGTTAAAAGTCCGAAAAGAAGAAGGCACAATCCAAAATGTAATTGAATTCATGTTAAATAGAAAAATTATCATTATACCATGGTTAGAAGGTTAAAAGAAAGTGAAAAACCAGAAAAAAGATTTTAAAGGGTTAGTTTGGTTAGAATTAAAAAAAAGAGTTCAGGAAATTAGGATTAGTGAGTTAATGAAAACTGGGTTAAGGTAAGTGGCATAAGGATAAGTTTCTAAGTAACAAGCATTCATAATTAGAAGCGATAGGTAACTCATAACCAAACCAGGAAAACCGGTTGATGATGATTCAAATAGATATAGAAATAGCAAAAATTGGAATTAAAAATAAAAAATGCAATATATGAACCAGGAAGTCAAAGAGAATAAGAATATGTGTCCGGCATTCATGAATGGGTTTGGGTAAAGCAGAGAAAAGCAGATTTCAAAATGCCAAAACCAAAACATGAATGAAAACATTTTATAGAAATTTGGGCAGCATTCCGGCTAAAATTGGATTGTCCCGGAAAATAAACAGCAGTCAAATAGTTTATATGAATTAAAATTAAAGCTTGCAATTACATATAAGGAATATAAACATGAAAATTCAGTGTAAAGAGCAGCATGAAACAAGAAATCACAGCATATGAACATTACAAACATCACAGCAACAGCAGAATTGCAAATTGGATAAAACAAAAACATGAACAGTGCAAGTAAACAGGCCGAAATCCACTAACCACATCCTAGGCTATCTAACAACCTAAAATCCACTACAACATGCATATCTAACTAGCCTAAACATGAACATAAACAGAAAATAATGAAATAACGACTACGGATAGAAGGGGGGCATTCGTCGGAACCTGGTAGGCCGAATAAGGAGAGTGGACAGAAAGGGGGTTGGGGG
Source organism: Arachis hypogaea (assembly GCF_003086295.3). Lineage (NCBI taxonomy): Eukaryota > Viridiplantae > Streptophyta > Magnoliopsida > Fabales > Fabaceae > Arachis > Arachis hypogaea. Next base: position 121,359,890 of record NC_092049.1, on the reverse strand, counting down.
TGGTGGTGACGGCGTCTGGTGCGGCGGCAGGCGGTGGTGGCACGGCTGTTCTGGGCAGGGGGGAATAAGGGAGGGGTAATGCGGGTAGGGGGTAAGAGGGGAAGGGAGGGGGTAGGTGTGTGTATGGCGGATGGGGGTGGCAGTGATGGTGGCTGGATGGTGGTGGTTGGATTGGAGGGGAGGAGAGGGAGGAGAGGGTTTCAGGGGGGGCGCGACTGGTAGGGTTCGCGTGGCTGGAGCTAAATGGGAGGGTGACACGATCGCGTGAACGACGCAATCGCATGGAATGGCTAAAAGAGTGAATGACGCGATCGCATGGGGCATGCGATCGCGTCGCTGGGATTTGTGTTAAATGCACGAATCCAGCGTCATTTTAGCGCAACTCTCTGTCTCCTTTGGGGTGTTCGTGCAATCCATGCGACGCGGTCGCGTCGCTCACGCGGTCGCATGGGGTTGGCATTGTGCAAGTGACGCGATCGCGTGGGTGACGCGATCGCGTGGGTGACGCGATCGCGTGGGTCATTTGTGCGAAACGCAGAATGGCCGCACAATTCCAGCCTAACTCTCTGGACGTTGGATCTTTACGCCGATTTCCATATCACGCGGCCGCATGGATGACGCGGTCGTGTGGGTGGTGTTTTTCACAATATGACGCGATCGCATGAGTGATGCGGTCGCGTCGCGCACCCCTTTTTTTTATGCAGTATGCAGAATGCAATGATTAATATGAATGCGATGCAAAGTTCCAGGTTCAATATTATAAAATAAAATAAAACTTGAAAACAAGCAAAACGAAATAAAAATTGAAAAATGAACGATCATACCATGGTGAGTTGTCTCCCACCTAGCACTTTTAGTTAAAGTCCTTAAGTTGGACATTGAAGGGGCTTCCTGTTATGGCGGCTTATGTTTAAATTCATCCAAAAATCTCCACCAATACTTGGAATGCCAATAGCCTCCGGGGTCCCAAACTAGGCATGTAAAGCTCCTGAGCAGCTTCAAACAAATTTTTAGGCTCCCGGGATGACGAATGTCGGAATAGATTCCAGGATCCCAAACTTTGCTTTTAAATCCGCCTCCATCTTGATCTATACTTTTCTATCCGGGCGGTTTAGAAAGTAGATTCTCACCATGGTGACCAAACGTTTTCCGAGATCCATTCAATTGAACATGATACCAATCCGTGCACTTCAAGTTGAAGCGTGGAACCTTATTGAACATTGTGCACCAGCTCTGAGCACGAGCCATTTTCCTCTTACTCTTAAAGCCGTAGAGAGCTCTAAGCTGGCCATCTGTTTCAAGCAAACCGTATTCAAGTGAAAAAGTAAAGTTAAAGGTTAAGGATTGTACCCACTTGAAGCTTGTATTGGGTGGTAATGGCCTTGGGGAAGGTGTTTCCGGTGGTTCTGTAAGTTCTACTCCCTTGTGCTCTTCTGTGAATTCCTCCACTTCTTTGCAAGGTTCTTCAAATGCATCTGTGTCCTGGTCAAAGTCTTCAGTGTCTTCCTTATCACTCGAGTCATAGATTGGAGGTTGAGAGAAATCTACCTCTGCATCATCTTCGCATTCATTTGGGGAAGATTCTTCGATCTCAGAGAATTCACTTGCGGATGCAAGTTCATTACTAAGAGAGCTTGACTTGTGACTATCATCATCAAGGGAATTTGTGTCCTGGGTTATTCCGTCTAGTTCTTCATAAACGACTTGCCTTGGGGATTGTGTACTGTCCTCCTTAGCATCAACTGTAACGTCCTTGACGGAGTTCTCCTCAGCTCTGAATTCCCATGGAGGTTCAGCATCTCCTAGATCTTCAACCAACTATTCTTCTTGCGTAATGACAGCTTCTTCTACTTGTTCTAGTACGAATTCATTCTCTGTCTTGTCCACTCGAGTTTCTAGTAATTCCTTCATGCTACGCTCTTCGTCAGATTGTCCACATGGGGCTGTGGTTGGTCCTTGAATGTTCGAACGTCTAGAAGCTAATTGAATTACTGCTTGCTCCAGTTGTCGAATGGTTGCTTGAAGTTTATTTACTGTTTCCTTGAGGCGAACCTCTGATTCTCGGGGTGATGGATTTGGACATGAAACATAGGAAAGTGGTGGTGCTTGGGAGTGATTGGATTGGTACTGGGGCAAATAGGGATCATGTGGTGGCGAATGGTGAAGAGAAGCTTGTGAGTGTGGTGGTTCGAGGTTATGTTGAGAGGATGGTCTATAGGCACGGGGTGGGGCTTGTTGGTAGTTACAAGGTTGTCCACCATATCTATCAGCTGGGTATGCATTGTAGAATGGTCATTGTCCATGATATCTTGGAGGGTGTTGTTTCCTAAAGGGTTGATTAGATCCTCTTGGCTCCATCCATCCTTGATTGGTCTGACCTTGATGCATATTCCTGCTATAACTTCTATTTCCTTCAACAAAGTTAGAACCAAACTCAAAGCGAGAAGTGTGAGAGTTCATAGTAGCAGATAAAATTAAAAAGGAAAAACAGAAATAAATAAACAAGTAAAAGAAAAATATTTACAATAACCAATAATAAGGCAAACGTTAGCAGTTCCCCGGCAACGGCGCCATTTTGACGTAAGGATTTTTGCCAGTAAAGAATTTTATAAAAACAGTCGCGTTGTAGACATAGTCTCTAAACCAACTGAAATCCCTTCGTACAAACGTTTTGGTTGTCACAAGTAACAAACCCCTTTAAAATTGTTAACCGAAGTATTCAAATCTCGGGTCGTCTTCTCAAGGAACTGCAGGGAAGTATGTTCTTATTATTGGCTATAAAGGTTGTAAATTGGGGTTGAGAGTGAGGAATAAGTATGACAAATAATTTAAATGGCAATTAAAAATAAATAAATAACTGTAAAATAAACTTTTGGCAAGGTATGAGAATTTGGAAGTCCAGACTTAGTTATCCTTATCAAAAACAATGAAAGTTGAATCTTAATTCCACTTAGTTAACCTTTACTAAAGCAAAGGAAAGTCAAGGGACTAATTAGTTTGATTTTCGAATCCTATTTATTTCCTAAGAAAAGGTTGGATTATTGAAGTTCAGTTCAATTAGCAAAGATAACAGTTATCAATTTTGTTGAGATAAGATAACTCCTGAGTTACTGCTTTCTTAACCAAGACCAAAAGAGGAAAAAGTAAAATTGTTGGAATAAAAATGTCTTCAGATTGGAAGCAATGGTGACATAAATAAAAGAGAGCAGTAATAAACTGAAATACCTCAATTAACATTAATTCAAATAATCTGGAACATAGAAGAATTCATAAATTAAATGGCAAAAGTAAATAATCAACTAAAGTAATGGAATGAATAAAAAGTGAAAGGGAAGCTTAAAATAAAGGAACATTAAACCTGGGATTGAGAGTCACTCCTAAAACTAAGAGAAGTCCTAAATCCTAAGAGAGAGAGGAGAGAACCTCTCTCAAAACTAGATCTAAATCATGGAAAGTAACTAAATTGGCGAGCTCCCTTTGAATGGATGCATTTCCACACTTTATAACCTCTGGTCTATGCCTTCTAAACTTGGATTTGGGCCAAAAAGGGCTTCAGAAATCGCTGGGAGCGTTTTCTGCAATTTCTGGTGCGTGGCCTCTGCCACGCGTCCGCGTGGGTCACGCGGTCGCGTCATTCGGAGCTTTTCTTGTCACGCGGTCGCGTCAGTCATGCGACCGCGTTATATGTGTTTTGCTTAAGGTGCGCGGTCGCGTCAGTCATGCGGCCGCGTCGCTGTTGATTCGCGCTTGGCATACGTCCGCGTCGCCCATGCGATCGCGTGGATGCCAGTTTCTTTAGAAACTCCTTTGTGCTTTCCTTCCATTTTTGTATGTTTCTTTTTCCATCCTTTAAGTCATTCCTGCCTTAGAAGATCTGAAACTACTCAACACACTAATCACGGCATCGAATGGAAATAAAGGTAATTAAAATAATTAATTTTAAAGCATAGGAAACATGTTTTTCACATACATCACATAATAAGGGAGGAAAAGTAAAACCATGCAATTAATATGAATAAGTGGGTGAAGGATTGAATAAATCACTCAAATTAAGCACAAAATATATCATAAAATATGGGTTTATCAGCCCCCAATCAGCATCATCAGGTAGTATCGGACACACTGCTAGAGAGTCTCTGGGGCTGCCCCTTCAGAAATATGTGCCACTCGGTCCCTAAGCAACGCCATCCTGACCGCAAATACCTGCTTCCCTCCCTCCTGCGGTGGTGTGGCTGGCGCCCAATAAATCCTCAACCCACTCCCATGTCGGGTGCTGGTGCCACCGCTGGAAGTCGTTGGTACAATCCCTAACGGGCTCTCCGGCAGTGCATAGTCTAGTGTGGTAGGCAACATCCTCAAGCGTAATGCTGGCTTCACCCCACGGAAGGTGGAACGTATGGGTCTCCGGCCTCCACCGCTAGACAAATGCAAAGATCAAGCAACCGTGAAATATAAAATCCCTCAACTCTACTGCATGTCCAAATCCAGCCTCCTTTATATAGGGAAGCAGGATGAGTGGCGGCGGAAGACCTAGTGTCACACGGTGCGGCAAAAGTAACTGTGGTCGCTGCGATTCCCAAAACAGATAGCTACCGCATATTAGTTACATCTAAACCATTAATTGTCCCTAAACATATATATATATATATATATATATATATATATATTTTTTTTTTCTAAGTCACTAAAGACTAACACCCTAAACGTATTAGAAGATAATTATATAAATCTACAAATATTAAACCTATTAAACACTAACCTCAAAGTCTAACGCTCCAACTACGTGCCAAGTGTCATTCAGTCTATTAATGTCTCCCACGTGGACATATCCTTAGGGAGTCATAGCTCGTGAAGAAACTCACTTTCACACGTGTGGAAGCTAAAAAATTTGAAAAAACTCCCTCTAATCCATGCACTTCTTGGATGTTGTGGTTTATATACGCCCTGGCGCGTATCTCGGATGCACTGCCCCAAATCAGTATACATGCGCGTATCTCGGATGTACTGAGTTAAAGCAGATTACACGCATATCTCGGATACAGTGTATCCAATATACGATCTTGTTCATATCACGGGTGCATTGGAGATATGACTGGTACGCCCCGTATCACAGAACGAGGTCAGTGCATCCGAGATATGTTCATTTTTTTATTTTTTTCACTATATCCGAGATATGACTAAAAACGTATTTTGATAAATACTTGCACGTTTATTTAAATCAGTAAATATTATATTTATTTAATTTAAATAAAAAAATCCTTTTTTAGAGTTGACATCATGAGAATTTACTATGTAGGGCTAAGATTTAGTTGAGGCTTAAGAGTTAAGGCTGTTGTTGGTCGTTCAAATGATTGCTAATATTTTATTTTATTTTACTTTTTCTAATTCTTGTTTGGTTCCATCTTTTACTGTTCTTTTAGTGTCATGTGCCGCCACATTGGTACTTGGTAGTCCAGATATATTTGCGGAACCGAGCACACAAAAAAAATTTAAAATTGTGATATTTTATGGTAGATAGGACTTTCTTATATTTAAGACCATAAGGTTATTTTACAGGATTAAAAAAGTGATGATATTTTTAATTTTATAGAAGAAATGTAAATTTGTGAATAAAGTAAAAATTTTAATTAAATCATTAAAAGGATTTGTTTCTCATCATTTAGTTATTACTTTTTTTTTATTATTGTGTAATTATTAACATATAAAAAAATAAAATTAAATAATATATTTTTGTATATAGAAAAAAAATACTGAATGAATTATTTTTATAACTAAATTCAACTAAAATATTCTTTTTCTACTTTATTCTTCAAGTAAAATTTATAATTATCAATTCTTAAATTATTAGATTAATTTAATTAAATTATTTATTAAAATAATTTAATTATATAGCATCACACACATACATACACATATATACATATAATTCAAATGGCATAGACTCTCCATACTCAATTAAAAAGTTGCGGGTTTGAGTTACATATCTTTCCAAATATGTATACATATAATAAGTTCACATTCACATGAAAGTTTTTCTGTAATAAACCAATTAATTCCGCAATTTATTTGATATATACATCAATTGTATAATAAATAAATAATATGTTAGTTATATAATAAAAATTAACTATTAAATTAATTATTTGTGTAGAATATACAATAACTGATTTAATAGTTAACTTTTATGTGTACAAGATGTAGATAATATTTTGGGTTAAGTACAATTTTGGTTCCTAAAATATTAGTCGAAATTTTTTTTTGTTTTTAACCTTTTTTTTTTCCATATAAAATTATTTCTAAGGTTTAACTTAATTTTAAAATGGTTTTTTTTACTTAAATTTTAAATTTTATTACCAATTTTTTTTGACAAAAAAATTATAAAATAAAAAAAAAGAGAAAAAAAAATAGATGAAAGGGATAATGGAATCACGCGAAGAGGGACGGAGGAGAAGAAGGAAGGGGAATGGGGGAGGGAATCGATGCCATCCTTCTTTTCCTTTTCCTACCACAGCACCGCCGCATGTCTCCTTACCCTCCTCTCTCTTCTCCTGTTTGCGCTAGCTTCGTCGCAGCGAACTCTTTATCCCCTCTCCTCGAACTTAAAATCCCCCGATCCCTAGCACCACTGTTGATACCCAAGCCACCGCGACGTCTCTCTCATTCGTCCTTCCTAACCTAGCCGTTCACCCTTTCTTGTCCTCAATTTTCTCATTGAACTGAGACCACCGAAGCTGGCTTTTTTTCTCCAACAAGCTGTTAGGGACGTCACCATCTTCATCAGCTTTTCTCTCGCTGAACCAGACACAGAGGATAACCCCTGTTCCACTTCCACCAGCAGCGGCCAACACTGTCACTGCAATTCCACCTATTCTACTTATGTTTCTTTTATTAATTACATTGTTAGATTTGTTGATTTTGTTAATCACATTGTTGTTGTTGACTCTGATTTCATTTTGATTGATTCTATCGTTCTTCTGCTTCTGATTCTGATTTTATTCTTCTGCTTCTGATATTTTGTAAGTTAAAATTCTATTTTTGATTTTTTAATATTTATTAGTTGAAATTTTGTTGCTACTGTTAAAATATTAATTGAAATTTTGGTGCTGCTGTAGAAATTTTAGTTGAAGAAAAAGAAAAAGAAGAATAGAAACTGAGTATTTTAATGAAGAAGGAGAGAGTAATTTGGTTCGAAAAACGATTTTAAAACCAAATTAAATCTTAGGGACGATTTTGTATGCAAAAAAAGTTGGAAACAAAAAATTTTTTGATTTATATCTTAGAAATCAAAATCGTACTTAATCCTAACATTTTTTATAAACAAATGTTCCGGGAAACATTTGATTATTTAAATGATTAATTAGTTTATTAGAAAAATGAATGAAATAACATATATAAATATAAACAAATACATAATATTTTATTGGTAATTGATTTTTTATGCATATAATATGTTTATATTTTTGGAAAAATTTTAAATGTATAGAAAATATCGGTATTTTAGTTGTTTTAACCGTTAATTTCAATTAATATATATTATATATATTATTTATAATCCAGATCAACAGAAACAACTGGAACCAGTATTTTCGATATACTTAAAACTTTTCTTATATTTTTTATCAATAAATTCAAATTTTAAAAATTAGAAAAGAAACCAAGTTCAAAATTAAATAGAAGAGCAGGTCCAAAAAAAAAAATTAAATAGAAGAGTAGTTGAGTGGTTCAGTAGTTGACTTAGAGTTGGAAAATAGACTGTTTCTAGGAAAAAAAAAAACAAAAAAAAGGAGTAATTAATTGTCAATAGACGAGATTCCCCTGCCATTCAATTTCAGATTTCCGGTTGACACATTTGATATTTCTTTCCTGTAACTCCCCTTCTTCCATATTTCATTCAACTCCTCTTAAATATATCTAACAGATTAATTGATATGTCAAATTAAGAAATATTATAGATAACTAAATTTAACTCATCATAAATAATAAACAAAATAATAATCATATGAAACATATAACAACGACAGCTCCCTTTCTTGTATTTATATGCCATATTCATTCATGTATATTAGATTTGAATTAAGAATTGACACTTCAACCTTTTTCTAATAAAATAAATAAATAAATCCTTAACTTTCTATCTCAAAAAAAATTTATTAAATTTAATTACAAATAAACTTTTTATTTTTATAAACTAAAAACATAGATATTTTATTGAAATTATCATTAAAAAAATTTGTATCTTCTATTTACAAAAATAATAATTTATTTATAATTTAATTTGTGGAAGAATTTATTTGTCTTCTTAATAAAAATAAGATAGCATTTGATGGAGAGGCAGAAACGAAAAAATTGAGACTGAAAAATAGGAACTAAGATAGATATTGAAATAAATCTCAGTATTCTATTTGGTACAAAGTGGCAGACAGAAATTAAAATAAGAATGAAGTTTTAATTTAATTTGTATAAAGATCTCAATCTCTAAAAATTTTAATCTCCATATGTTCCTACTTTTTGGAGGTACTGAAATACTGAAATTTTGGAAATTGAGACAACAATTTTAGTACCAGTCTCTATACTGAATCTCAATCTTCTAATCTCTATCTCAATACCTCAAAATAAATGCTACTTAAAAGACTTGCTTACCTTCTTCTCTAATAAAAATAAAACAGAGTTTTATTTATAAAATTAGAATTAAATTAGATTCGTGTATATAGTGACCAAAAAAAAATAGATTCGTGTATGTGTAATTATGATAAGTGAATGGGAATGTGATTCCTCTCTCTCTATCACACACACTTTCTTTTCTTCCTCCCCCTCTATTGGTTGTGATTGTGAGTGAGTGTTGTTTCTACGTCTCTGTAGAGAGGTAGAGAATAGAAGAGAAGAGAAGAAAGAAACAAGGGGAATCACATTGTTCTTGTGCACGTGCTCATGCAGGCGTAGCCTCCTTATAATAAATCTTCTTTCTTTTTTACTTCTTTCCTATTTTTGGTTTATTTTTTTGTTTCTTCATTTCTGTGTTCTTGTTCTGACTTAGAAAAAACCACACTCCCCTCCACCTGTTTGTAGAAAGTCTCAAATCAAACCAAAGCACCCTTTTTTGCTTCTCTTTGGGGGATTTTCAGATTGGATTGAATTAAATTGAGTTGTTCATCAAGGAAAGAAAAGAAGAATGGGAACTAGTGTTGGGAGGTTTCTAATGATGTTGCAGAATGAAGGGGCAGTTGGAAGTGGAGGAGGTGAATCAGTGTTAGACTCAATCAAGATTGCAGTGTTACCAATAGCAAAGGTGTTCACCATGTGCTTTTTGGGGTTCCTCATGGCTTCAAAGTATGTTAACATCTTACCTGCTTCTGGGAGGAAGCTCTTGAATGGGGTATATATGTCTTTTCTATTCTCTGTTTTTTAATTGCTCTATCTGTTGAATTGTTCTGTGTTTGCATCAATCATTATGAGTTTGGATACTGGTGTCAAAGACCAAAGCAGAAGAAAATGAAATTGAATTCTCCTTTCGTTTTCATTGTCTTTCTCTTTGTCTCACCCAATTTTCGGTTGTTGTAGCTTGTCTTTACACTATTGCTACCCTGCTTGATATTCTCTCAATTGGGACAAGCTGTTACCCTGGAGAAGATGCTAGCCTGGTAGGTGACAAATAAATAGTACTCAATTAACTCTCCCACCTTAAATTTTGTTATTTATTGTTATGGATAAATCACACTCACTACCGACACACATCATCAATTATTTGAGCTCTGATTTTTTTGCAGGTGGTTTATTCCAGTCAACGTTGTGCTGAGTAGCATATCAGGCTCAATAATTGGTTTTATTGTCGCCTCCATCATCCGCCCCCCATACCCTTTCTTCAAGTTTACAATTGTACATATTGGAATAGGTAATCAAATAGTCCTTTTTATGCTCTCTGTCTTTTTTTTTATCTGCACTTCTGATTATGATGACATGAGAGTCAGGACTGAATGTTGTAAAGAAAAGCAATAGAGGAATATAATTTGCAGGAGTGAGAGTTTTGTTCCGGTTGAGTGGATGCTTTAGATCATAAGGTTAGGAATTTGCATTAAAGAGAAAGTCGGGATGGATATATTTTGAAAGGGTAGTGTAATTTTACCTTACGTGGTTTTGTCATAAGTAAATTAGATTTATAGAAACCAAGTACGAAGAATAGTTTACATGGGGGGCAACATACTGGGTTGACCAATATGCTGGTAGGGTTGTAGAGAAAAAAAAAAGTTATGAAGAAAACACGTTGCAATTGTCACTACAAACTATAATCAAATATGGCCAAAGCCATGAAGCGTGGCTTGCTTTCAATGGGTTCTGGGCATACATGGTTTCTAACAAAAACAATGGCGTTGTTTGATTCATACAACCGACCTTACTTAGTGGAAAAAACACGAACTTTTCTTGTTATACTTTGATTGACATCTAAATCATAAGAGAAGGAATGAATGATTGATTCGTTATAATTGTTTACAATAAAATTTAAGAGCAGATATGTTGATTCTGTGTTTTATATGTTGGGTTTTTCTTGTGTTAAATTTAATTATATCGCTGCAAATTCCTATACAGGGAATATTGGGAACGTGCCGCTTGTCCTGATTGCTGCTTTATGTCGAGACACATCCAATCCTTTTGGTGACACTGAAAAATGCAGCACAGATGGAACTGCCTATATATCATTTGGCCAGTGGGTAGGTTCATAGATATCTTCTTGATAACTCCATCGTGTCTCAGTTATTGAATTCTAGTGCCTTGACTTATAACTTATTCACATAATCAGCTACAATATTAACTCTTAAGTTCAGGGTGGTTGATATAATGTAGAATAGTTTAAGTATATACTCAGGACTCAGAGTATATTGTTTAAGATCAAGAGTATATTGTTCTAGAAAACATACACAGGACTCGGGAGTTATTAATATTAATCTGTCGCAGGTTGGTGCTATCATCCTATACACGTATGTATTTAATATGTTGGCTCCTCCTCCAGAAGGCACATTTGACATTGATAATGAAAGCATTCCACTGAAGGGTGCTCCAAATAATGATGGCTCACCTGAACAAAATCAACGAACAACTCCATTGCTTGCTCCAAAGGAGGAGGAAACCCAAAAGGAAGAGGTCATTTTGACAGCATCAAATGCTTCAAGGGAATGGAAGGTGAGATTAACTTGATGAAGAGATTTATTATTATTATTATTATTATTATTATTATTATTATTATTATTATTATTATTATTATTATTATTTTCTGTGTTATTTTATTTTATTCATGTTATTTGATGAGTATCATTTTCATGATAATTTTTTGTAGAAGTTTAAGTTTAAGTTTATATAACTTCATATTCGCACCTAATGGGACAAGGCTCAGTTGTCATAACTTCTCAAACTTAACAGGCACAGGAATTTTAATATGATTCTGATGTTTATGTCTTTCAACTCCAATTGCCAAAATCTTCCTTTTTTGTTTGTGAATTGATGGTTTAATTTTTTATGTGTTGCACAATCCATGCAGTGCCTATTTAGATATGCCTATCCTCGATTACTTTTCTTCTTCTCTGGATCCAATGTTTACACATGGTTGCTAGTGCAGATTAAAGATATCTGGGCATTTCTTTATGAGAAGTTGAAGCTTAAGCAAATTATTCAACCCCCTATCATCGCATCGGTAAGCTTCTCTTTGTTAGACCTATAATTGATGTTTTTTCTTTTCCTCATTCTAGATGCTAGGTGTCCTCATATCCCTTCCTTTTGTGTTGCTGTCTTTGGTTGGAAAGTAAGGTTATTTCTTACTTGTCCTGGTATGGCAATCCAGTTTATATATGATACTTTTTCTTCAATATCTTTTAGAGCAATTATAGAAACAAATTTGTGCATTAAAAAAGAAAAAAAAATAATTCTAGTAATCAGCAGTGTACATGCCGAGTCTTATAGATGTCATATGAGGATTATGGATTTATCTAGTGATAATCATCACGTACCCAGAGCAAACACCCTTGGTATATATCTTTATTAGCAAGTAAAACTTGGAGCTTGGTTTAGTTGTCGTATTTTCACTATTTTGGTAAATGGATTCTTGTGCCAGTAGACAAACGAAGTTGATTTTTTTCTTGGTGTATTACGCATGTTTTCGCAGATTCTGGCCATGGTACTTGGTGCAGTCCCATTTCTCAAGAAACTCATCTTTACACCTGATGCCCCATTATTCTTCTTCACTGACAGCTGCATGATACTTGGGTATGCATATTGATTGCAGTAAATCCTTTTATTTAGTTTGTGTTCTTTTGTAAGTATTCATTATTCTGTGGAAACAGCATACCAACTTATGGAAATTTTACATTTTTCTTTGGGAAACACATGCATATAATAACCTTGATTATATCTGAAATAACAAGGAAGTAGACCTGTACATAGTTTCACCTTATTATTTCCTTTTAACTTGTAGAATTAAAATCTGCTTACTTGCAAAATGAATACTTTATACAAAAATGTATTGTTAGGAAAACATTTCAATCTTGTTTATGAGGTCATCCATGAATAGTTGGGCATCAAATATATGTTAAGAAACTATGTCACATGGTCTTAGATTAGCGATGGTTATGAATCTATTGATACTGGCTAATAGTTACTTTAATTAATGATCAGGGAGGCCATGATTCCGTGCATTTTGTTGGCACTAGGAGGAAACCTTGTTGATGGTAATTTCATAAAGCTCTTGTCACAAGTGTCATATTTAATCTAATTTCATTTATCATGTGTATTGGATTCCATGTATTGGTTCTTACAACAGGAATATATAAATGAATCATGGTTATCTGTCTGCAGGACCTGGAAGTTCAAAACTTGGTTTTCGGACAACTGCTGCTATCATTTTTGGGCGGCTGGTTTTAGTGCCTCCCGCTGGACTTGCCATTGTAATGACGGCTGACAAGCTTGGTTTTCTGCCACCTGATGATAAAATGTTTCGGTTTGTCCTACTCATTCAGCATTCAATGCCAACATCAGTTCTTTCAGGTATGCCATAAACATCTCTTATCCATCTTAGCCCTCACTTTTAGGAACACTTCTGAACATTGCTAGGGTTAAACCTTAAAAAGGTACACAAATCCCTAGCACAACACTTCTGAACACAGGTTGCTTGAGGAATTTAATATCAGAGAACAAATTTGATGTATGGTTAGTTGATAAACCTCAACACAGTCACCCTATTACGTTTGTTCACCAAGTATTTGACTCTTACAATAACTACAAAAGTGCTGCACATGATAATAGTACTCGCTCGGTAGATAGCATAAAATATTTTACACTAATAGTGTATCAAAATTAATCTCTAGACTTAATGTTATTTTGGACTTTATAGTTTTTCAGGTGTTAGGCTTTTAACCTTTAAGGTTTATTCTTTTATTTGTTGACAGGTGCTGTTGCTAATCTAAGAGGCTGTGGAAGGGAAGCAGCTGCAGTATTGTTCTGGGTCCATATCTTTGCAGTATTCTCAATGGCTGCATGGACTATTCTATACATAAACATACTCTTCTAACATCTGAGGTTGTGATTATTGATTTTGCAAAATTCAATTCCAATTTATGTTGTCCATAGGGAGGTTATAGATTAGTGGATAAATAACAGTATTCCATTGAACAGAAGGATCTTCCTCAAAAGAAATGAAAAAAAAAAAATTCTTAACCGATGAAAGCTGGACATAAGGAATCTATTCACATGCCATGCTTGGATGGGGCCATTTTATTTCATTGTTGATTGCATTTGTCAAAAAAAAAAAAAAAAAAAAACCACCTTGAGAATTCTTAGTATAGTATATAGATATTATATATGTTGTGTCTCTATAATCTTATTAATTTGATCCTGCATCCTGATCACAGTTATGTAAATTGTTATTATACACGTTAGTTTTGTTTTCAGTACCTAAATTTTCTAGATCCTGATCACTATCTTACTGAAAAATGCAAATTCTCTTAATGGGGCTGCTATTTGGTAGTGGGAAGTTTTGATTTGGAACTTGAGAGTTTGAGGTTTGAGATTGTTGGGTATTTGGAATTTAAGAAAAGTTTTGTAAGTAATTGAAGAAAGAGTTGAGTTGGTTTGGATTCATTTTTTCGAACAAAAAATAATAGTAGCAGAACTTTGATTTCGTAAACTTGGAAGAAGATGAAGAGTAGTAGAGAGTGTGAGAATAGAAGTGTATCTAAGTGGTATATATAGAGTAACAAAATATTAATTTATTAATAATAACGGTAACATAGTAACGGCTAGTTTCTAACGGCTAATTTTACAACAGCTAGTTTTGCAATGGCTAATTTAATATAATAATATAAATATAAATAATATTTAATATTAATGATGATATAAATAATTAATATAAATTATTAATTAAATAAAAATTTAATTATTTAATCTAATTAATTATTATAATTATTAATAAATTAATTATAATTTAATTATTTAATTAATTATTAGTTAAATAATTAATATAAATTATTAATTAAATAAAAATATCAATATTTAATATAATTAATCATTATAGTTATTATTAAATTAATTATTATTTAATTATTTAATATAATTATTTAATTAACTAACATAACTATTTGATTAATTAACATTTTATACAATTATTTATTTTTTACATAACTTGCCATTTGGCAAGTATTGATTGAACAATGAAAATTCTCATTCAGAGACTCCTTCTTTTTGAAATTAGTGAGGAAACTCACTTTAAATAGTAACCGGACTCCCCATTGGAGATTCTCTAATGACTCAAATCACTCAATTTTCAGATTTTTTTTTAAACGAACCATATTCAGTAACTAATAAGTTTATTAGAGTTGTAGAGTATTCTCCCTAATTTATTTGCATAGTTGAAATTGATGTAGCACATTTAATTTTCAAAAGTGTTTGTATTTCTTAAATAGGCAGTATCTTCCTTTGATTTAGTTTTAAGCAATCTCTTCAGTTATAAAAAGAATAAATACATAATCTCTTAATTAATGGGGGAAAACTTGCTTCAAACAAGCCCTCTCAATGACCATTGATCCTAGTGATGAAGATTTCAATGAACATCCAAATGATTATTAAAAAACCCGTCTTATTAGTTATTTGGTAAATTTTATTAGTTATTTGGTCTTATTAGTTATTTGGTAAATTTTATGGTGCCTTTTATTTGTGGTGCCTAAATTGCCTAACTTACTTTTATAAGTATAAAATAAAATGTATAAAATAAAATATTTAAAATTTATTAAATATTATTTATTTATTTATTTTTAGTAAGTTAGGTCCAATGTCAAACACCATTCACCTAGTTATTTAGTGACAACATTACAATAATGAGAATTGAGAACATAACTCTCCACCCTTATATTGAGCATCAAATGTCAATGGACACCCACTCTGAGTTTTCACCAATAACACCTCTACAATATTTTTAGTGCCACTGGTGCATCTCAACCTAAAACTTTTGGTCACAAACACCATCCACTTCTGGAGTTTAAGGAATTAAGTCCATCACAGTAAATAAAACTTGTGTCATTGAAGCACAAACGAGAGAGAGCAGGTACAAGAAATAAAGATCGTGTTATAAGGTTATTAGTTATTACAAACACTAGTCTATACTCTATACATAACTACTGAAATTAGTGAGAACACAAAGCACCCCAGAAACACAGTCAACTAAAATTCCAATCCCTAGTGGCTACAATAAGGAATTATTATTCTTAAACAATTGGATAAGTACTTAGAAAGGGCACCACCATCTTCTGCTTCTGCTCTCCCTTTGGACGGGTGTGGCATAAACATTGGTGGTATGATGATCTTGTGCGGACATGTTGCGCCCGCTGAGATGCCTATTCCCTTCAATCTGTGAGTTACCTAACCACAGGACAAGCACAATGCCAACTAAACTAACTATTGGAGCCGCGGCAAGAAAAAACCATCTTCCTCTACCACCTCTTACTGCCGAAGAATTTGTGGAAGAATTCGAACTTACAACTTCTGTATGATGTATTACACTTTGACTAATACTATCTGCTTCGTTTACTTCAGCCAAGACAGAGACATCAGAGGAACTATCATCCACATCCACCATCTCTAGTTGCTGCCTGTCATGGTTTACATGTCGAAGAACACCGTTCTGCTTTCCCTCTTCGTAATCTTTGTCATCAGTTGGAAGCTCATGGCGGCAGAGAGGACATGAATTCCGTGTGCTCAACCACGGTAAAATGCAACTTCCATGATAAAGGTGAGAGCACGGAAGCTGACTAGCTTCAGTCCCAAGTACCAATGCATCCTTGCAAATGGCACAAACTAGTTCACCATGCTTCTCATGGTCCTTGTCAACGACTACGCGGGGCAGATTGTTCACAAATGACAAAGATGCAGGAGGTGCTCCTCGTCTCGAATTGTCATTCTCAGCAAGATGCTCAAGAAAATCTTCGAATTGTCTAGCATCGAGATAGTCCCCAAAGTTGGCACCATAGGGATGTAAGCCAGTATCCTCCAAGTCAGCTCCCCAGCTACTGACCATTTGGACCACCTCAGATTCAGCGGAATCAAACCTTTGTACCCGAACATTGCTACCCCTACTTGCACTCGAATTTGAGGTGAAAAACATTTGAAGGCGAGCTGTGGCTTCCGCTTCTACAGCATCAGCTATTTCCCATTCCCCTTGGACATCCTCTTCCTCCTCCTCATCATCGTCCTCATTGTCCTCCTCCTCTTCCTCATCATCTTCCATATCATCTGAGTGCCAGTGACTGACACCGGCATGCATTGGATCTATATCGGTGTCACTATCAAACTCATCTCCCACATCTGGTAAACCAAACATTCCTCTATGTATAATACTATGTCTATCCACGGAGACATCTGAGTCACCTCCATAAGCACTGAAAGAGAGGGAATCAGTCTCACCATGAGGAATCCTATACCGTCTAAAGCTCTCATTTGATTCATTTTCACCGTAAAGTGAGCTCCAATTATCGAAACCATCACTGTCGGTATCAGAGAGAACCCGCCTCCATCTCCTAGAACCACTAGGGGTATTATGTAAACTAGCATGCTGCGTCGCCCAAGCAGCGGCATCCCCCTCCACAATTTGTTGAACGTCCTCCAAAGAAGCAGTCGCAGATCTGCTTTGCCTCAAATTATTAACCATGTTGTCAACAGACTCAGAGCTGTTGCGCCTGAACCGGCCTCTGAACCTTCTTTGCAAGCTCTGAGGGGTAACCATATGATTCCCATAGTCCTCAAGCAATAAAAATTTACAATCACCGCATACACCAACTGTCGCAGGATCACTTGTCATCTCATTATCAGGAGATAATGCCTTCTGGCAAAGAGAACAAACCCCAACATTCTCAGAATTCGCAGACATCTGAAACCCGACAAAATGAAGAGAATCAAAGATAGTTCTAGTAATATACATTCACAGCAGGGCAACAAAACAAAAATTGTCTCAAGATTGAACATGGCATTCAAATAAACATAAACACTTATCACTAGAATTAATATACATGACAAAAATCACACAATGAACCCCCAACATAACAATAAAAACATGGAGTAGTGTTCAAACAAGAGTAAATTGTAAGTTTATTAAGCATCAACTAAGAATCAAATGTGATTACAAGCACAATAAATTAGTTAAGAATAGTGGCAAAGGAAAAGAAAGAACATTTTTTTCCGACAAAATAATCACATATATGACTAAGATCGCAATGCAATTAATTGAAAGGGGAGAAAAACTGATTCCCCAGTTATAAGGAAAAAATATAAATATAAAATGCAAGCAATTAATTAAATTTTTTTACAAAAAAAAAAGGAAAGACATTTTCCCCTCTTACAAAGGGGTAAGAAACAACGAAATTGCTACAAATACGCAATACCGAGAAGATGGAAAGCTTCGATAAGAATATGGGCAATGTTAGAACGGCATAAAGAACGAAACTTTGAATAAAAACTTGCCTGATTGAACTGAGAAGCAAATGGGAATTGAAGAGTGAGAAAAATTACCCGTGTTACTGAAAGAAAAAAAAAAGCGAATAGATCTCCGAACGATTTGGGAATAAGGGGTTAGATTAAGAGTAAGGAGGTTTAATTTTGATGAATGTAACGAAACGGAAGAAGAAGAAGAAGGAGGAGGAGGTAGCTTTAGCGATGTAATTTGAGAGGCATGACTTATGAGCGGTGACTTTGGCTTGTTCGAACAAACATCAATCTCACCTCACTCTACGCTCACCCCTTTCCGCACGACCACCACGTTTCTTTCTTTTTTCCATTTTCTTTTGCGTTAATGGTTTTTTTTTTTTTTTTATTGTTGTTATTTACTGGTTTATTTTTTCTGAAGTAGTTATTATTTATTGATTTATTTTTATTTACTAAAAAAATTAGAGTTCGATTTTCCTTATTTTAAATAATATATTTATTAGAGTTTAATTTTGAGTAATGAATTTAAAAATTAGTTATTGTTCAACGATAAAGTTATATTGAAATAAGTTTTAAAGTGACTTTTAAGATTGATTTCTTACATAAAAAATATCTCCAAAAATTTAATTGCACTACAAATAATATCTAAATTGAAAAAATTGCATCATGTTAATTCCCAAGTCTTTTTCCATCAAGTTACTTTTCATAGATCTAATACATTCTTCGGGCGTAGCTTTATTTTTGGCACTAAGTACTTGTTAAAACGACATCGTTTAATAATTATACATTTTTTTGTGGGGGATAAGATAGTTTATGGTTCACTAAAGTTAAATGATGTTGTTTTATCAAATATTTAGTACAAAAGCTAAAGTAATATTGTTTTGTTTAGCCCAATATAAAAAAATGTGTCAGATTATTCATAGTATAAGTATGTGACAAGTAATTCGATGAAAAATAAATATAAATTAACATGATAAATTGTTTTTTAATTTTAAAAACCTTTTATGATGTAATTAAAATCTTAGAATATTTTTAGTATAAATACTTAAAATAGATAATTTTAAAAATCATTTTAGAGTTTAACTGAGATCCATTTTATAAAAATAATAAAAAAATGAGAATGAAAATCACTTAATAATTATTGTCTCCAAGTCGAATGAGAGAAATTGTATCTACAAAAGAATCTTTAGTAATTATTATGATGTCTAAAAATATTTACCTAATTTATTAAAAAAAGTTAAAAATTAATATTTAATTTTAAAAATATAAAAATAAATAATTATTAAATATTCAAAATTTATCATAAAAAATAAATTAAATAAAAATTAAATATCAAATTATAAACACCATATATATAATTCACCAAAATTCTTAACAATTAATCAGGACATACAGAATTAAAAACATTTAGGATTAGGATTAAAAGATATCTCTGAAAATTGAAAATTCGCTCTTTGTAGTTGTAGTGGTTTCCTAGTTGCTTCTGGAGTGTATCTTTAACATATCTTTCCCTATATTTGCGAGATACATTTTTGATATTGGTGCATGGTCTTCGCTAGGCTATGACCCTTGTCTCAATCCGGTGGGAATAATGAAGCATAACAGTTATTTACTTATTTTTGTCAATATGCAGATATGCATCACAATATATAATTAAATATTTGTATAAAATTATTTATATTGTTAATGTATAAAAATTATTTTTTATTTGCAAAAATATATACTTTTTTTTTTATGAAATTTAGAGGATATTACATTTGGTATTATTGTATTAATGTATTTTGTAAGATGTCATACTAGATATTTGTATAAATATCACACTAATCTTCCTTTTAAGAAAAAAGAATTGAAAGGAAAAAAAAAATCAAACACATTATTACAAAGTTCAAAAGAGATGCATAAGACTAGTTATTAAACATGGGTTTAACCATTATTACTAGTTTTTTTAAGTAGTGTCTTGTGCAATTATATGTGTTCGTCAAGATGTATTTTTTAATATTTTTCATATATATTTGGCTTTTTTTTTTTTTTTATAAAGATGAAAACGAAGATGAAAAAAAAAAAAAAAGAACTACACAAGATCAAAAGAAAGGAATAATGGTAGGATGGAGGGAGAGAAATAGAAAATGATGGGAAAATATAGTTTATGCAAAATTTTCAGTAATTACCTTTGGGACGTGATGTATATGTATATTTCTTTTTTATCAATATATTACACATGTTATTAAATAAAAAAAGGTTTTAGGGTAAAATATACTTTTGTTTTTAAAATTTATTAATAATTTAAAAAATACTCTTTAATTTTTTTTATTTTAATTTTGTTCTAAAAGATTTTAATTTACGTTAAATGTATTTTTAGCAGTTAATTTTTTGAGAAGTCTAATATCAATTTAGTAGCAACTTTATAAAGATAATCTTTAACATAAGTAAACCAATAAAAGATTAGATAGTCTCTGAATATTTGAACTATTAAATAATTTTAATAATAAAATATAATTTTTAATTTTTTAAATAATTGTCAAATAACAACTTTTTATTTTATTTATTAATTAGTTCTCTGTATATTATTTAATTTTAAAATTTATCTTTTATTTTATAAATTATTATTTTATTATTCATAATCTATTTTATCTTTATAACTCTATCATTAATGATTTGAAAATGTAAAGAAATAGAATATCCATCAATGTGATCATAATTCTAGTTTGATATGTTCTATAAATACGATCACGAGCTCGACGTAAGAACAACTTCAACTAAGTTAATTTTTCAACTCAAGTAGTGTTATATTGTAAAATTAAGATTCAATTTTTATTATTTTTTTGAATTCAACTGTTAACGAAAGAAGAAGAAGAAATAATATGAATCATTCAAGAAGAATTTATATAATAAATTACATGTTTAATCTATTTGATAGCGTAAATACCAAGGTTCTGAAAATCAGTTCGAATCGGCCGGTTGAACCGGTCAAATTGCAAATCGGTGAGTAAGACAGTTCGGTTAGAAGCCATAACCGCTAAATTCGAAAATCGTTATTGAACCGTCGAACTGGTTGAACCGAATTGGAATCCGGCCGATTTTTTAAAATCTTCACCAAACGGCGCCGTTTCGTTCATTGTGGGAAGTGGGAACCCTAACTATGTGAACTCTTCCCCAAAATCCAAACGAAGCACTCTGCCACTCTCTCACTCACGCGACCCTCCTCCTCCTTTGTCTCCATTTCGAGCTCCTCCCTCACTCCCACACATGCTTCATCCAGCCACCGCCGTCGAAGCCACCGCCTTGCTTGCCGGTCGTCTCCGCCGCTGTTCGAACTTCGAAGCTACTGTCATCGCTGCAACTGGTCTCGCCTCGTTCCTCCATCGCGCAACCACTGTCCTGCCACGCCACCTCTATTCCACCGCGTCAGCTCCACCGTCGTGCTCCTTGTCCCGCTCTGTGCTCTGTCTTGAAGGATCTAGTTCGTTTCTTAATTGATTGAGCAGGTAAGTACATTTATCTTCTGATTCTTCTCCCTTGACTAAGCCTGGTCGAATTGATTTTTTTACAACGATACTACAAGCTCTGCTCTCTTTAGAATTTTTATTTTATTTTTTTAATTGTAATTGTTGTTTTAAACTTTTAATTGGTTAGTTAATCTATAAATTTTCATCTTGCTTCTTCAATTGTTGTTATCATTAGTCATTACTGTGATTTAGGATTGTTAATGATCTTGAATATTGATTCTGATATGCTCTAGTTCTATGAATTGATTGATTTGGTTCTGATAATTCTTGATTTGAACCTTGCTGAAGTTGTTCTGTTACCTAATTTGTTGGAATTGAACTTGAGCAACAACAAACTAGAAGGAATCATCCCCTCTGACTTCAAGTCATTCGGAACTCTTTATTGTTTATTCTCTTGATCTTAGTGGGAATTTGTTGAATGGAACGATACCAAGAGTGCTTGGAGAATTGAAGCAGTTGCAGTGGTTGAATCTCTCTCACAACAATTTTTCTGACACAATTCCATCTAATTTTAATGGTAGGTCAAGCTTAACTTTGGTCATGTTATTGGTTCTGCTTCTTATCTTTGGATTATTTGGTGTTTGAAAGAAATGCAACCAGAAGAACAATTTTTCATATGGAGTTATGATGGAAAAAATGGCATTTGAAACCATCATTAAAGCTGCCAATAATTTTGATGACAAATATCTCATTGGCATTGGAGGACAATGATCTGTTTACAAGGCTGAGTTGCTTTCAGGTATGATTGTTGCTGTGGAAAAAACTTCACATGGAATCAGATGCGGATGATAAGTTTAATTGGAAGGCATTTGAAAATGAGATCAAAGCATTCACAAAATTCATCAGGCACCGAAACATCAAGTTATATAGTTTTTGCCAGCATTAACGATTCTTCTTTTTGGTATACAAATTATAATTATGTTTTATTATTTTTATTTATATTTTATTTATTATTTATTATAAAATGATTATTTCAGTTGAACCACGATTGAATTTGTAAACCAGTAAATCAGTAACCAGAACGGTTCGATGACCGGTTCAATTTTCAGAACCTTGGTAAATACTAAAAAAAGCGTGTTTGCTGTGAATACAATCCATTAGAAAAATCTTTCAATCAGTTAGTTGTTGTTTGTATATATATAAAAAAATTCTCAAGATATCTAATCAATTGTTTTTTTCTACCAATCAATTGGATAATTCAATCAATCAATTAGATTTCTCAACTAATCAATTGGATAGCTAATAAAATCGATTTGCTAGAAGAAAAACTAAACTTTTTCTCGTAATACAATCGATTGTTGTAAAGGAAAAGGATTTTCATTCACTAACCAATCGATTATAGAAAAATCAATTTTTTTTCCTGCAAGTTGTAAAAAAGAAGATTTTCACTTACTAACCAATCGATTACTTGAATGAAAAAATCGATCTTTTTTCTTTTGCAAATTGCGATTTCTCCTACTACAAAAAATGTACACCTAAGAATTGATAGACGATGATAAGGGTCATTGTAATAAATCGATAATCAAAATGAATTATAAACAATTACAATTATAAAATTTGGCAATTGAAAAAGAGATTGATGATATAGGTTATGAAATTATTAATTTTAGGATTAAAAAAATAATATTAGAATTTCGAATTTAAAATAAAATTGAGAAAAAAATTGAAAAAAAACTAATAAAATAATAAATTATTAATGATAGAGTTATATATATATATATATATATATATATGATGAATAATAAATTAAAAATTTATAAAATACAATATATATTTTAAAATTAAATAATATATAAAAAATTAATTAATAAATAAAATTAAAGAATTCCTATTTTATAATTATTAAAAAATTTAAAAATATATTTTATTATTAATACTATTTAATGATTTAAATATTCGGAGACTATTTAATCCTATGTCAAGTAAGATAGACACAAAATTTTGTTTTTTATTTTTAATTGTCAAGAATTATTATTAAATTATTCTTAAATTTTTTGACAATTTAATTGTCACTTATATATTTCATGCAAATTATATTTGAGAAGTTTATAATAAAGTGAATTAAGGCATAAAAGAAGAAGTAAGAAAAATAATTTATTATTACTAATTAAGTTGGTAATTAGTCTTTTAATTATGAAAGAAGCACGATTAGATAGCATTTTTCACAGTGATTCATGCATTTCATATATTCTGATGCTAACAAGCGCTGTATTTAGTTGACCATTTTCTCCTTGGGAGGATGAGTCCATTTTCGCAACAATATAGGAATGGCCAATCGAGACTGCTTCATTTGAATCTTTTTATCTCCTTTTTGTCTTTTAAAATTAATGCATTTGTACACGTATTCGTATACTTTTATTTCTGTTAATTGTCGTATCCCTTAGCGTTATTTACATCACGCACTAAGAAACCTGAAAGTTGTTTATTAAATAAAGAACCAAGTGGCAAATGACTAAGTGTCTGAATAATAAATACAAGATCCTAACTTTGAACTTCAGGGTTTTGCCAATAAAAATGTGTAAAAGTTTGCGCATTTAGTATTATTGAACCTTTGTAAATCTTATCATTTTTATAAAAAAAACAAATGCTTCTATATTTTGAATTAGTATCTTTAGAATACCTATTAGCAAAATGTTAAAAATTTGTTGCCAATAATAATAATAATAATAATAATAATAATAATAAATGCTTGTTTTAATCACTAACTTTAACCACCATTAGAATTGGATGTTGTTTTGAAGTTTCAATCTCACATAGTGTGAATGACTTAGGTTTAAAATTTATTGTAGTAACAAATATCTGATAATCCTTGTTAGAAGTTTCAAGAAGAGTGTTAATGTGTTCTTATGATGAATGAGAACTGCAAAGAGCAATCAATAAATTTTGTTATTTTGTATTTTTTTTAAAAAAATTATTATTTGCATTAAATGTATCTCGATAATTAATGTTTTAAAAGGTTTAGGATCAATTCAACAATTTTACAATGACAATCATCAATGCAAGCAAGTTAAATACAAAGTTTTGTTCTTGGTTTATACTTGTCATAAATTATATATATTATTGGATATATATATATATATATATTTGTTGTAAATAGAAAATTTTTGAGATAAAATTAAAATAAAATAAAATTTAGAGATATTTTTAAAAATTTTGATAAATTTTAGGAACAGAAAATATACTTTATGTAATATTCTAATATTTTTAAATTAGGTTTAAGCTTTATTTAAATTATATTAATTGTAAATAATCAAATTTTACGAATTTTTAAAAATAAAATTTTTATATAAAATACTTTACAAAAAATAGTGGATAATTCATTTTTACTTTTGAAAGCCATTTAAAAATAGTGAGAGCCATGATCGTTAGAATTGTTACTAGTTAAAAAATATAATTAGACCTAATGATACTAATAATATGGAAGATGAACGTACTAATCTATAAAGACAAAAATAATAATAAACTTTACTTGTATCAAATAATCATATAAATAAAAAAAGGGTAAAGTATATTTTTTATCCCTAAAATTTGACAAAAGTTTCAAAAATACCCCTAAGTTTTATTTTATTTTAATTTTGTCTCAAAAATTTTTGATTTGCATCAAATATACCCTTGACGGCTAATTTTTCAAGAAATTTAAGACCAATTCAACAACAATTTCATAAGAACAACCCTCAACACAAGCAAATCAAGCATAATTTTCATGAATTATTGTTAAATTGGTCTTAAATATTTTGAAAATTTAGTCGTTGAGGATATATTTGATGCAAATCGAAAACGTTGGGGACAAAATTGAAACAAAATAAAACTTAGGGGTATTTTGAAAATTTTACCAAACTTCAGGGACAAAAAATATATTTTACCTATAAAAAATAACAGCATGGTCACAATTGTAGTCATTCAATAAAGATCAAACGAGACACACTGGAAATTCTAACTCTCACTTTGCGTAACTATGACTAAAACAATCGCCTATCTTCCATCCCTAATATGAATTTGAGCAAGTGCTTGAATTTTTGTGTCTATGTTCTTGATATCCAGCTCTAAATTATCTTATAGTTATCTTATGTGTAGTGGTCTTTTTAACTCAATCAAGTAGTATATTGCTTCGTGCTGCATCATTTTTGAAGATGGTATGGGAAAAAGGGATTAGAAACAAAGATTTCTCAGTAATTTAATTATATGCTGTCATCGTATCCATCTCCAGTCAGTTCTGGTTTAAAAATAAAAATAGTTGTTGAGTTTAGTAAACCCATAATGTAAAACCCTAATTAGAATTAGAATTTTGTGGGCAAAATTTTCAATTAGGCTCTTTGATGTTATAGGATCTAACTAGCTTGAAGGAGAAGATTAATCTTGTCTCCTTGATCCTTGGGTGTGGTAAGATTCTCAATCCTAGAGGAATTTATTGGTTTATGATGTTGGGTATTGAGTTGTTGTGTTTGGATGTGATAATTGTGGTTTAGGTAGTGTGTATGTGAATATTGAAGCTTGATTGAGATTTTGGAAAGCTTGGAAAAGGGTTTTGGTGTGCTAAAAATTTGTTCTTGGAGGTGTTGGAACCTTGAGAGCTTATGGAAAAGTGATTTGGAAGTACTCCAGGTTGAGCGGGAAAATCGGCTAAGGTATGGACTCGGTTTCCTATATCTAAAATGTAATGTGGTGTGAAAACTTAAACTAGAGGCCCTAAGATAGGAATTGAATTGTTGATGTTGTTGAATGGTTGAGATATATTGGGTGGTCATATATGTGATTATGAATATTGATGTTTTGATGGTATGATGCATGAGAAATATGCATGTTTGATATATGCTTGATAATTGATTGAGGTTGAATTGTAGGTGAAACCATGTTGATGGTGAGGGTGATATTGATTATATGTAATGATGATTGATTGGAAAAGGTGTTGTTGGAAATTGGGATGAGGAAGAGTTTATAACATGAAAATGTGTTTGAAATTGAGTTATTTGAGCGAGACGGGTTTAAATAATGGGATGGTATTTTGTGATTTTGATAAACATGTTAATGTATGAGTTGAGGAGGCTTAAGGTTGATTTTTGGTATGTTTTGGTTGGTTTTGAAAAGGGTTGAAATTGGTTTGTTTGAAAAATGGCACTTTGTGATTTTGTATGAAAATATGGTTTTTGGGCATACTTTGACGGAGCATAACTTGGACTCCGGATCCTCGATTTGTGCCAAACTTATTTAGAAATGAAATTGGATCCGGGATATTTATGCCATTCAAAGAACGAGCGAAAAATGATTTGAAACGGAGAAGTTATGCCCGTCGGAAGATTGGGGTTTGAAACTGTGAATTATGCAGCTTTTAACTTAGTAAAATTTTTGGCAGAACGCACCCCACGCGTAGGCGTGGCCGGCCGACGCGCACGCGTCATTTTCAGATTTTCACTTTTCACGCGTGCGCATGGCTGACGCGTACGCGTTGATGGGCTGGATCAAGTGCCTAGCCAAATTCCCGAGAGTTGTGCGGGAATGGTGTTGGTTTTGTGCGTGGGGCAGAAAACGCACCCACGCGTACGTGTGGCTGACGCGCAAGCGTCCCTTGGCTTTTCTTACATCCACGCGTGCGCGTGGGCGACACATATGCGTCGTTTTGATTTGTGGATTTCCACGCGTAAGCGTGGGCGACGCGCATGCATGGCCCTATTTTCACCCCAAATGTTGATTTTGAGTTTTCAAAGCCAAATTTCATACTTCTAAGCCTCCGATCTCACCCTTTATGCCTTAAATTCTTATGACTCTTGGGACTTTATTTTGGTTTTATGTTTTTACTTAGATACTTATTATCTCCACTAAATACTACATAGTGTGTTGACACTTCTTAGAGGTTGTTTTGGAGAACAGGTTTTATAATTCGTCTTTTGGGTTTATTTTGGGTTCCTTACTTTATATATATCTGTATATAGTTATATGCTCGGACCGGTTATCTTCGCAACCGGATCTTGAGTTTTTGATATTTGTGTTTTTGGCACTCTTATGTATATAATCTCATGTTAGCTTATCCTTTATTCAACTCGTTATGTTACCGATCAGAGTGTTACGCTTTTTGAGTTACGATTTTGTTTTACCCCTTTTTCTTCAAAGGCTCCTAGTTATAATCATTTTTCATACTACTATATGTACTAAATTTTATTTTAGAGGTTGTAATACCTTGCCATCCTTGTTTTATGACTTAAGCATAAGACTCCGTATGGTAGGGTATTACATTATGGTAACAGAGTAGTTTATTCCTGTAGAGCTTGAGGGACGGACTAACTATGCTTCTGTGCATTCTCTGTATGTGTGTTATGTTCCATTAGGATATCTACTTGATATAACTGGCATAAATGTTCATGAGCATGCATTTGGGACTTTGAAGCACTAAACTTCCGATATTGAGACTAATCAACTTAATATCGATTGTTTGGTGTGTATAAGAACCAGATGGCGCCTTGTGGATGCGGTAGAGATCGTGGGAGAGGTTGTACTAATGCTCGGGGCCGGGTATCCACCCAAACGACCCAGTAAACTTTATGACGGCTGTTCCGAGGGTTACCTGAAACTGTAGGCCGACCTCGGATGAGATCTTCTGTACTAGTCGGAGCTGTTGTGTCCGACTTGTTGATGGTGGCCGGAGCCGCCGCGTCCGACTTGTTGGACTGGCTACACTTCTGATCCTTGGTCACCGGAGGGTGGGGGGTACCTGCAAGAGACTCCGATGCTTAAGTTAGCACGAGTATTAAACAGGTTTTATGTAGAATCAGAGTATGAGTTATACCTGGGTGCTCCAGTGTATTTATAGTAGTTGTAGAGTGACCTTTCTAGATAAGATAAGTTAGTTATCTTATCTTATCTTTATCTTTGAGTTGAAGTCAGCTTATCTTCAAGGGAACCGCCCTTATCTCTTATAGGCTTGGACGGCCTTTGGACTTGGGTCGTGTTCCTCTACTTGGCCCTTTATGGGTTTTTCCTGTCAACTTGGCCGAGTTCTTTAAGAAGAAGTCGGTCCGCTTGACCTGAAGAGGTCGGTTGCTTTGTCGTCGATCATCCCAGGTCGGGTAGCTCGACCCAGGGTATGAACAGTGCCCCTGCTTGAGTTTGGTCTTCTGCTTTAAAGTCGAGTTTCTTGACTTCGAACTTTCTTTACAGTGAAGCCGAACTCGAGTACTTTTGTCGATTCCTTTCCACGTAGAGCTTTTGAATGTAGAACGTTTTCCTCTAAAAACGCGTGCTTTTATATCAGCGCTTTGTTCTTGGGAACGTGAGAGGGTTTAATGCCTTCATTAATTGGTTATTAATTACCCTCGTTCTCTTTTGGCTTTTATTTTTGAAATTCTTAATCAAAAAACGGTTTCTCTTCTTTGCTCCTCTTCGTAACTTCTCCCTTTACTATCTCATTTTCTGTTTCTTTCGCAATTTCTCCTGCAACGTCTGTTCTGTTACTGCTTTCTGTGGGAAAGGGGCGATTTCCAGATTTCTCCTTCTATCTTCGTAATTTCTGCTTCGAGGGGGTGGTTTTGCTTCTGCTCTTCGGCTTTCTTTTACAGTCTTTCTTCTATTTCTCCAGGTTCGATTTTTCTTTCTATCTTTCTCTATGCCATTTTTGTGTCTGTTTTGAGAAAGTTTGGGTTTTTTTGTCTTTTTTGCTGATCATTGTGCGTCTTGTAGTTTCTCCCTCTGTTTCTTGATACTTTAAGAACTTTGCATGTTTTGTGAATGCTTTTGTATTTGAAGCTTTGGAATGATGACTTTGTTTGATTCTGAAAAAGGTTGCTCCTTTGACGATTTTGAGAGTGTTCGATGTTCTGCTGATGATTTTTTGCTTGATTTTGAAAAAGTTTGCGTCTTTGCTATTTCTCTGCTTTTTGATGGTTTTCTGTTTGGCATTGTTGACGTTGACAGTGCTTTCGCTGGTAGACTGTAGAAAGATAGTTGCTTTGATGACTTTGCGTTTTTTAACTTGATGGACGAAATGCTGGCTGCTTTAGGTCTTCTTTCCTTGTTTTGAGAGATACTGGGGTGTAGGTTTTTCCTAGAAATCTTGCTTTGTTATTGCCTCTAAAGGATGCCCTAGGACTTTTTGGCTTTAGTCTTGGGGTTTTCCTTTTGTTTATCCGTCCGTTGAGATGTTTTGACCCGTGCCCGAGATGTTTTTTGAGTAATCCGCTCTTCTTTTCTTTTGTAGGATCTTAGTTGACCTCATGTCTTCCCGAAATAACGTCGTAGCGACGCCTTCCCAGGTCCCTGCGAGTATGGCCGATTGGGTGGACTCCATGGTTCTCATGTGTGTCTCACTGGTTGATTCTGAGTTTTGTTCTCAGCTTAGGCAGTTTCACAGCGTCTGTAGTAACTCTGGTGATGAGAAGAATTATGAGCTTGTTCCTCCTTCCTCTGACGAGAGAGTCTGTTTCTCAACTCGAGTTGTTGACAATCGCCCTTTCTTTTATGCTTACGATTTTTTCTTTGGTCAACTCGGAGTTACTCTTCCCTTTACTCCATTTGAAATTGACCTGTTATGGTCTTGTAATGTTGCCCCTTCTCAACTTCACCCCAACTCCTGGGGTTTTATTAAAATCTTCCAATTGTTGTGTAATAATTTTGGTATTCCTGCTTCCCAATCTCTCTTTCTATTTGTTTGTCTTGACTAAGCCTGGTGTGGTGAAAAAGAAGTCAGCTTGGGTCTCCTTCCGTTCTACTCAAGGAAAGAAAGTTTTTTCCATGTTTGACGAATCGTTTCGGGATTTTAAAAACTATTTCTTCAAGGTCCGAGCTGTTGAAGGATCTCGGCCCTTTTTCTTGGATGAAAATGATGAGCCCGCCTTTCTCCTAGAGTGGCAGAAGGATGTTAGGGTCTCTAGGTACTCTTGGGACATGTTGGATGAGGCTGAGCGAGCCTTTGTGACTGTTTTAGAGGAGCGTTGGGTCAGCCTCCCCATCTTGACACAAAGAAATTTCTAACCAACCCTTCTCTTCTTCAATCTGAACTGGGTATCTTGTGTTTCCTTTGCTGTTTGTCTTATGATGCTTGTAGCTGTATTTTCGACTTGTTTGATTTGTAGCTTGACTTCTATTTTATTTGCAGAGGCAATGAAGAACAATGAGTCTATGAAAGCTTTTAAAAGGGCACAGAAGGCGACTGCTGCCAGGAATGTTGCGGCCAGGGCTGCTGGGGAGGGGTCTTCTCAGCCTCGAGAGAAGCCGACCGTGTCGAGCTCTCCTGGGGTGAAGAAGACGATCCCGATACCTCGAGTCTGTTTGGTAGATCCCCCTTCTTCTTCTGCTGTTCCACCCATTGTTCCTCCAAGTAAAAAGCAAAAGACTTCCGAGCCCTTTGATCTCAATGCTCCTAACTTCAACGCTATTGAATTTATAGATCAACAGATTGGGCCATATGGTACCATTCCCATGGATGATGTGTCCATTCTTCATCATTTGGAGTTTATGGCTCAGAATCATGTGAGGATGCCCTATATGGCGGCTGCGATTCATCGAACTGCCCATAACCTTCCTCTTCATGCTACTAAGGCATTTATGGAGGAGGCGAAACGGGAGTTCGACCGGATGAAGGGGTTGAAGGAGGAGCTCGAGGTGAAGGTGGCCAAGTTGGAGAAGGACCTCGAGAATGAGAAGGCGAGCTCTGAGTCGCTGGCTGCTTCCTTGAGGTTGGCTGAGGATGCGGCCATGATGCACAAGGAAAGCTATGTGACATCCTATAGGGAGGGGAGGCGCTTGAGGGAAGAGCTGGACAACGCCCGGGAGGATTATGCCGACCTCCAGGGTCATCTTGTTGGTAGCGTAACTGCTACTTACGAGAACTTGAAAGAACAAGTCCGGATCATTGCTCCTGAGGCCGATCTCACCCTTTTAGTTTGGATAATGTTGTCGAGATGGCAAAATTGTCCCTGATGATGAGGGTGATGATGATGAAGTTGTTCCTCCCTCGTGTCTTCCACCAAGGCGCCGACTTCTTCCGCTCCTCCTGCTGTGCCTGACTTGGATTGCCAGATCCTGAATCGGGAGGATGGGACTGTTGATGCGGTGCCGATTCAAGCTCGCCCTCCTTCCCCTGGTCTTGATGCTGCGAAGAAAGCTCCTGATGGTGCCGAGAAAACTTCTGATGCCTGTTGATTTGTAGTTGGCCCGGCTTGTGGGCGTTTTGTGGAAACTTTTTGTAACTTTTGTGTAGATGGCCCGATTTTTCGGCCTTTTGAACTCTTTATTTAGATGTTGACTCTTCTTAGTTGCTTTCCTAGCAACTTTTATTACTTTTAGAAACAGACGAGTAGCTTGCTACCCTTTGGGTAGTAAGTGTTGGTGGTCCTTCGAGGCCTTTATAATTTTATATAAAACCTGCGGATTGTTGAACTCTCCCAATTTGAACTTCTTGAGTTTTTGACTCTTTGTAGCTGTAGGGGTCCAATTTGGTTTTCTTGCCTTGTGACCGACTTCTTTGCGTTGGTCCCCTGATAGACTCCTTTTTGTAATCCTCTTTCTTCGACCTTCGGGAGGTCTCTTTCAGGGATTACTTGTCTTTTGTAGGAGGTCGACTCCGTTAGGTCGATCTCTCTAAGTTATTTCGTAATCCTCTTTCTTGGACCCTTGTTAGGTCTCTTTCAGGGATTACTTTTATAACTTGTTTTTGTAGGGGACCGACTTCGTTAGGTCGATCTCTTCTAAGTTATTTTGTAATCCTCTTTCTTGGACCTTTGTCAGGTCTCTTTCAGGGATTACTTTTATAACTTGTTTTTGTAGGGGACCGACTTCGTTAGGTCGATCTCTTCTAAGTTATTTTGTAATCCTCTTTCTTGGACCTTTGTTAGGTCTCTTTCAGGATTACTTTTATAACTTGTTTTTGTAGGACCGACTTCGTTAGGTCGATTCTTCTAAGTTATTTTGTAATCCTCTTTCTTGGACCTTTGTCAGGTCTCTTTCAGGGATTACTTTTATAACTTGTTTTGTAGGGGACGACTTCGTTAGGTCGATCTCTTCTAAGTTATTTTGTAATCCTCTTTCTTGGACCTTTGTCAGGTCTCTTTCAGGATTACTTTTATAACTTGTTTTTGTAGGGACCGACTTCGTTAGGTCGATCTCTTCTAAGTTATTTTGTAATCCTCTTTCTTGGACCTTTGTCAGGTCTCTTTCAGGATTACTTTTATAACTTATTTTTGTAGGAGGTCGACTTCGTTAGGTCGATCTCTTCTAAGTTATAGCAATTCCTCTTTAATAGGGTTGGCCAGACCTCTTTCCAGGATTCGCTGATAACTTGGGTTGACTTGGTCCGACTTTTTGATGTCGGCCAGTCTCTTTAAGTTATTTATATTAGCTATCCGTAAGACCTCGTCAGGTTCTTTTAGATTGCTTTCGATAACTTCTTACATTATTCTGTGTTCATTTTTGCCGATTTGTAGAAAGTGGTTGGCATATCGAGCTCATCCTTTGGGTGAATCGCGTTTTCACCTTTATTGGACGATTTGTCTTTATCGTGGTCGTGCAGTGAAATTGTTTTTCACTTTTTGCCGACCTGTAGCTTTATAATCGGACGATGAATGCTTCAGAATAATGCGTCTTGAAATCTTTGTAGAATACCTAGGTAATATTTTATTCAAAGAAAAATGCAAATATATACATGTGGGATTTTTCTCATCCTCTTAAGTTGGGTTGGGTCTCGACCTGGTGCCTCATTAAAAAAAAACTTTTCAGGAAAAAGAGCGCATCCACTGGTGAGATCCTTTACCCTTTCTAACTGTAGTACCTTCTTAGATTGCAGGCATGCCATGACCTTGGAAGCTCCCGTCCGTCGAGTTCGGATATTCTGTAGTAGCCCCTCCCGAGTACTTCTGTGACCCGGTATGGTCCTTTCCAATTGGCTGCCAGTTTTCCCTCTCCGGGTCGAGTTGTTCCTATGTCGTTTCGGATTAAGATGAGATCGTTCTCAGCGAAACTCCTTGGTACTACCCTTTGGTTATATCTGGAAGCCATTCGACGTTTTAGCGCTTCTTCCCTGATCCGAGCTCTTTCCTGGATCTCAGGTAGTAGGTCGAGTTCTTCCCTCTGAAGTTGGGGGTTTGCTCCCTCATTATAATGGACTGCCCTGTGCGATCCTTCCTCAATTTCTACTGGAATCATTGCCTCCGTTCCGTATGTTAACCGAAATGGGGATTCTTTTGTGGTAGAATGTGGTGTCGTTCGATAGGCCCATAGGACTTGTGGAAGCTCCTCTGCCCAAGCTCCCTTTGTATCTTGTAGTCTTTGTTTTAACCCTGCTAATATGACTTTATTGGCGGCTTCAGCCTGTCCGTTGGTTTGAGGGTGTTCGACAGAGGTAAACTGGTGCTTTATATTCAAGTCGGATACTAGTTTTCTGAAGCCGGCATCTGTGAATTGGGTGCCATTGTCTGTGGTTATTGAATATGGGATCCCGAATCTTGTGACAATGTTTCTGTATAAAAACTTCCGACTTCTTTGGGCAGTGGCGTTGGCTAAGGGTTCTGCCTCGATCCACTTTGTGAAGTGATCTACCCCTACTATGAGGAATTTAACTTGCCCCGATCCCTGGGGAAAGGGGCCGAGAAGGTCGAGTCCCCACTTCGCAAAAGGCCAAGGTGCGGTTACACTGATGAGTTCTTCTGGTGGGGCGCTGTGGAAGTTGGCATGCTTCTGACATGGTGGACATGTCTTTATGAACTCTATAGATTCTTTCTGTAGAGTTGGCCAGTAAAACCCTGCCCGGAGTATCTTTTTGGCAAGAGCCCTTGCTCCGAGATGACTGCCGCAGATGCCGCTGTGTACCTCTTCTAGCACTTCCCTGGTGTGGAAGGTCGGCACGCACTTTAGTAATGGCACCGATATCCCTCTTTTGTACAGGGTGTTGTTTATAATGGTGTAGTATTGTGTTTCCCTTTTTAGCTTCTTTGCTTCCTTTTCTTCTGCGGGGAGCGTTCCTGACTTGAGGTAGTTGATTATGGGGATCATCCAGTCTTGGTCCTGGCCTGTTATGTTTAGGACTTTTTCTGTTTCCGAGATTGATGGGTTCTGTAGCATTTTCTGGATGAGGCTTCTATTATTGCCTCCTGGTTTGGTGCTAGCCAGCTTTGAGAGTGCATCAGCTCGAGCATTTTGCTCGCGGGTATGTGGCAGATCTTGTATTCCCCGAATTGTTCGAGCTGTTGCTTGGTTTTATCCAGGTATCTTTTCATGATGGGATCTTTGGCTTGGTAGCTCCCTGCTATCTGTGATATGACCACTTACGATTCACTATAGATGTTGAGTTTTCGCGCTCCCACTTCTTCAGCCAGTTTCAAGCCAGCTAGCAACGCTTCGTATTCTGCCTGGTTATTTGAAACCGGGAATCCGAACTTGAGGGAAAGCTCAACTTGGGCTCCCTGGTTGCTTTCTATTATCACTCCTGCGCCACTTCCTATTTTGTTTGAAGATCCATCCACATACAAATTCCACTCTATGGGGGCCTCTAGGGCATCTGTGAACTCGGCGATAAAATTGGCTAGGTATCGTGATTTGATGGCGGTCCGAGCTTCATATTGGAGGTCGAATTCTGAAAGCTCGACTGCCCATTGTAGAATTCTACGAGCTAAATTCATTTTCTGTAGTATTCCTTTTAAGGGCTGATTAGTTCGAACTTTGATGGTGTGGGCCTGGAAGTAGGGGCGGAGTCGCTGAGATGTTAAGACGAGAGTGTAGGCAAATTTTTCTATTTTCTGATAGTTCAGCTCGGATCCCTATAGTGCTTTGCTAATGAAGTAGATGGGTTGTTGCCCGTTTTCGCTTTCTTGGATCAATGCTGATGCTACTGCCTTTTCTCCTACTGCAAGATATAGTATGAGTGGTTCTCCTTCTTGAGGTCGGGATAGGATAGGTGGCTGTCCTAAGAACTTCTTAAAGTCTTGGAACGCTTGTTCGCACTCTGTCGTCCATTCGAACTGTTTTCCTTTTCTTAAAGTTGCATAGAAGCGGAGAGATCTTATTGCAACTCCTGCTAAGAATCGGGATAGGGCGACAAACCTCCCGTTGAGTTGCTGTACTTCTTTCACGCAGGTTGGGCTCTTCATGTTTAATATGGCCTGGCATTTATCTGGGTTTGCTTCAATTCCCCGTTGTGTGAGCATGAAGCCTAAGAATTTTCCTGCTTCTACCGCGAAGGTGCATTTGGCTGGATTGAGTCGCATACCATGTTTCCTGATGGTGTCGAACACTTGGGCTAGGTCGGTCAACAGTGTCTGTTCGCTTTTCGTTTTAATTAGCATGTCGTCCACATAAACTTCCATGATTTTCCCGATGTGCTCCGAGAAGACTTTATTCATCAATCTTTGATAAGTGGCTCCTGCGTTCTTAAGGCCGAAAGGCATTACAATGTAGCAGTAGTTTGCCTTTGGTGTTAAGAACGAAGTCTTTTCCTGGTCCGGTGGGTACATGGGGATTTGGTTGTATCCCGAATACGCATCCATAAACGAGAGATATTTATACCCAGAGGAAGCGTCTACCAGGGCGTCGATACTCGGGAGTGGGTATGGATCTTTTGGGCAAGCTTTGTTGAGATCTGTATAATCGGTGCACATTCGCCACTTCCCGTTTGATTTCTTCACCAAGACAATGTTGGCTAGCCATAGTGGGTATTTGACTTCTTCGTCTCTGTTGTACTGGTCGAGATCCTGGATAGACTGCCAACTTGTGACACATTAGCTTAGGGTCTATACCTGGCATGTCTGCGGCTTTCCATGCAAACAGGTTGGCATTATCTCGCAAAAATTGTATTAGCAGTTCTTTTAGATCTCCTTTGAGGATTGTGCCAATATTAGTTGTTTTTTCTGACGTGTCTCCGATCTGAATTTTTTCTATCTCGCCCTCTGGTTGGGGTCGGAACTCCTTTCGTCGTTGAACTCCGCCCAGCTCAATTGTGTGGAACTCTTCTCCTTTGCCTCTGAGGTTGAGGCTCTCGTTGTAACAGCGACGCGCCATCCTCTGGTCTGCTTTTATTGTAGCTATTCCTTTTGGAGTTGGGAATTTCATGCACAGGTGTGGGGTCGAGACTATTGCACCGAGTTGGTTGAGCGTGGTCCGACCTATGAGAGCGTTGTAGGTTGAGCTTACGTTGACTACGATGTAGTCTATTTTGAGAGTTCTTGATTGGTCTCCTTTTCCAAAGGTTGTTGATGAGCGGATAATTTATACGCTTTTTGACATTGTTTTCAGTATGTTTTTAGTAGGATCTAGTTACTTTTAGGGATGTTTTTAATAGATTTTGTGTTAAATTCACATTTCTGGACTTTACTATGAGTTTGTGTGTTTTTCTGTGATTTCAGGTATTCTGGTGAAATTGAGGGACTTGAGCAGAAATCAGATTCAGAGGTTGAAAAAGGACTGCTGATGCTGTTGGATTCTGACCTCCCTGCACTCAAAGTGGATTTTCTGGAGCTACAGAACTCGAAATGGCGCGCTTCCAATTGCGTTGGAAAGTAGACATCCAGGGCTTTCCAGAAATATATAATAGTCCATACTTTGGCCAAGAATTGACGACGTAAACTGGCGTTCAACGCCAACCTTCTGCCCAAATCTGGCGTCCAGCGCCAGAAAAGGATCCAAAACCAGAGTTGAACGCCCAAACTGGCACAGAAACTGGCGTTCAACTCCACAAATGGCCTCTGCACGTGTAACACTCAAGCCCAAGCCCAAGCACACACCAAGTGGGCCCTGGAAGTGAATTTATGCATCAATTACTCACTCATGTAAACCCTAGTGACTAGTTTATTATAAATAGGATCTCTTACTATTGTATTAGGCATCTTTGGACGCCTAGTTCTTAGATCATGGGGGCTGGCCACACGGCCATGCCTGGACCTTCACTTATGTATTTTCAGACGGTAGAGTTTCTACACTCCATAGATTAAGGTGTGGAGCTCTGCTGTTCCTCAAAGATTAATGCAAAGTACTTCTGTTTTCTATTCAATTCTTCTTATTTCGCTTCTA
The DNA here is from genome assembly GCF_003086295.3 of Arachis hypogaea. Classification (NCBI taxonomy): domain Eukaryota; kingdom Viridiplantae; phylum Streptophyta; class Magnoliopsida; order Fabales; family Fabaceae; genus Arachis; species Arachis hypogaea. The sequence goes on along the minus strand of NC_092049.1, from coordinate 121,322,457 downwards.
AGATATCCATTCGCACCCAAGAACGTGATGAAGGTGATGATTATGTGTGACGCTCATCATCCTTCTCCCTTATGAACGCGTGCCTGACAAACACTTCTGTTCTACATGAATTAAGCTAGAATGAGTATCTCTTAGATCTCCTAACCAGAATCTTCATGGCGTAAGCTAGAATGATGGCGGCATTCAAGAGAATCCGGAAGGTCCAAACCTTGTCTGTGGTATTCTGAGTAGGATTCAATGATTGAATGACTGTGACGAGCTTCAAACTCGCGAGTGCTGGGCGTTAGTGACAGACGCAAAAGGATAGTAAATCCTATTCCAGCATGATCGAGAACCGACAGATGAATAGCCATGCCATGACAGGGTGCGTGAGCATATTATTCACTAAGAGGATAAGATGAAGCCATTGACAAGGGTGATGCCTCCAGACGATTAGCCGTGCCGTGACAGGGCATTGGATCATTTTCCCGTGAGATGACCGAAAGTAGCCATTGACAGTGGTGATGTATCACATAAAGCCAGCCATGGAAAGGAGTGAGACTGATTGGATGAAGATAGCAGGAAAGCAGAGGTTCAGAGGAACGAAAAGCATCTCCATTCGCTTATCTGAAATTCCTGCCAATGAATCTACATAAGTATCTCTACCCCTGTTCTTTTATTGTTTATTTTAATCTAATAAAATATCATGTTTAAATCCGCCTGACTGAGATTTACAAGGTGACCATAGCTTGCTTCATACCAACAATCTCTGTGGATTCGACCCTTACTCACGTAAGGTTTATTACTTGGACGACCCAGTACACTTGCTGGCTAGTTGTACCAGGGATCATTAAGATCCCAATTCATTACACCATGATCTCTTTGGGGTATTTTTGATTTCATACAAATACAAAGAGACTAACTTTGAGGATCACAATTTCGTCCACCAAGTTTTTGGCGCCGTTGCCGGGGATTGTTTGAGTTTGGACAACTGACGGTTCATCTTGTTGCTCAGATTAGGTAATTTTCTTTTTATTTTATTTAAAAAATTTTTTAAAAATATTTTCAAAAATCTCTCATCTGTTTTCGAAAAAAAAATAAAAATGTTTTCAAAAATTTTATTCAAGATTTTTAAGAATGAATTCTAGTGTTTCATGGAGCATGTTGAAGCCTGACTGGCTGTAAAGCCATGTCTCAATTCTTATACTCAAGAGAAGAGCTTCTTTGTCTTTCTTACCCAATTGGCTGTTGAATGTAAGGAATGTCAGGCGTGTCATGTCTGAGTTACATACTAAAGCTTGGCTGGCTATTAAGCCATGCCTGACCCTTTGATTGGAGCTTTAGAGGATAAGATTCCTGGAATTCATATTAAAAATTTTGAATCCTTATTTTTCTTTTTTCTAAATAATTTTCGAAAAAAAATAATAAATAAATAAATAAATAAAAATAAAAATACAAAAAAATTAGAAAATCATAAAAATCAAAAATATTTTTGTGTTTCTTGTTTGAGTCATGTGTCATGTTATAAGTTTGGTGTCAATTGCATATGCATCTAGCATTTTTCAAAAATATCATGCATTCATAGTGTTCTTCATGATCTTCAAGTTGTTCTTGGTAAGTCTTCTTGTTTGATCTTGATGATTTTTTGTTTTGTGTCTTTTCATGTTTATCATATGCATTCTTGAATTCTTAGTGTCTAAGCATTAAAGAATTCTAAGTTTGGTGTCTTGCATGTTTTCTTTGCATTAAAAATTTTTCAAAAATATGTTCTTGATGTTCATCATGACATTCAAAGTGTTCTTGGTGTTTATCTTGACATTCATAGCATTCTTGCATGCATCACATGTTTTGATCTAAAAATTTCATGCATTGCATCTTTTTAGTGTTTTTCTCTTGCATCATAAAAATTTCAAAAATCAAAAAAATATCTTTCCCTTTTTCTCTCATCAAATTCGAAAATTTGAGTTGACTTTTTCAAAAATTTTTAAAATCAAATTGTTTCTCATAAGTCAAATCAAATTTTCAATTTGAAAATCTTATCTTTTTCAAAATCTTTTTCAAAAATCAAATCTTTTTCAAAATTCTTAGTTATTTTCGAAAATTTCAAAAAAAAATATTTTTCAAAAATCTTTTTCTTATTTTTATATAAAATTTTCGAAAATAACTAATCAATTAATGATTTGATTCAAAAATTTGAAGTTTGTTACTTGCTTGTTAAGAAAGATTCAAACTTTAAGTTCTAAAATCATATCTTGTGATTTCTTATGAATCAAGTCATTAATTGTGATTTTAAAAATCAAATCTTTTTCAAAACTAATTCCTATCATATCTTTTCAAAATATCTTCTTATCTTATCTTTTTCAAAAAAAAATATCTTTTCAAAATATCTTTTCTAACTTCCTAACCTCTTATCTTTTCAAAATTTGTTTCAACTAACTAACCAACTTTTTGTTTGTTTCTTAACTTTTTCAAAACCTCCTAACTAACCCTCTCTCTCTCATTTTCGAAAATATCTTCCTTCTTTTTCAAAAATATCTTTTCAAAATATCTTTTCTAACTTCCTAACTTCCTATCTTTTCAAAATTTGTTTCAACTAACTAACTAACTTGTTGTTTGTTTCTTATCTTTTTCAAAACCACCTAACTAACTCTCTCTCTCTCAATTTTCGAAAATATCTCCCTCTTTTTCAAAAATTTCTTTTTAATTAACTAATTGTTTTTTATTTTTAAAATTAAAAAAAAAATTTCGAAAAAAAAATACTAACAATTTTCAAAAACCATTTTTCAAAAATCACTAACTCTTTTTCAAAATAATTTTCGAAAATTTTCCTTCCCCCATCTCATTCTATTTATTCATTCATGTCCTAACATCTCATCTCACATTCCAATCCTCACAGTTGTGTTTCTTCCTTTACATCACATCCTTTATCTCCCCCTTTTCTTCCACTCACAAAGGGATCCCTATACTGTGGTATAAAGGGTCTCTATTATTATTATTATTATTTTTCTGTCCATTCTTCCTTGTATATGAGCAGGAGCAAGGATAAGAACATTCTTGTGGAAGCAGATCCAGAACCTGAAAGGACTCTGAAGAGAAAATTAAGAGAAGCTAAAATACAACAATCCAGAGATAACCTTTCAGAAATTTTCGAACAGGCAGAGGAGATGGCAGCCGAAAATAATAATAATGTAAGGAAGATGCTTGGTGACTTTACTGCACCTAATTCCAATTTACATGGAAGAAGCATCTCCATTCCTGCCATTGGAGCAAATAACTTTGAGCTGAAACCTCAATTAGTTTCTCTGATGCAGCAGAACTGCAAGTTTCATGGACTTCCATCTGAAGATCCTTTTCAGTTCTTAACTGAATTCTTGCAGATATGTGATACTGTTAAGACTAATGGAATAGATCCTGAAGTCTACAGGCTCATGCTTTTCCCTTTTGCTGTAAGAGACAGAGCTATATTATGGTTGGATTCTCAACCTAAAGACAGCCTGAACTCTTGGGATAAGCTGGTCACGGCTTTCTTAGCCAAGTACTTTCCTCCTCAAAAGCTGAGCAAGCTTAGAGTGGATGTTCAAACTTTCAAACAGAAAGAAGGTGAATCCCTCTATGAAGCTTGGGAAAGATACAAACAGTTGACCAAAAAGTGTCCTTCTGACATGCTTTCAGAATGGACCATCCTGGATATATTCTATGATGGTTTATCTGAGCTATCAAAGATATCACTGGACACCTCTGCAGGTGGATCCATTCACCTAAAGAAAACGTCTGCAGAAGCTCAAGAACTCATTGACATGGTTGCTAATAACCAGTTCATGTACACTTCTGAAAGGAATCCTGTAATCAATGGGACGCCTATGAAGAAGGGAGTTCTTGAGGTTGATACTCTGAATGCCATATTGGCTCAGAACAAAATATTGACTCAGCAAGTCAATATGATCTCTCAGAGTCTGCATGGAATGCAAGCTGCATCCAACAGTACTCAAGAGGCATCTTCTGAAGAGGAAGCCCATGATCCTGAGAACCCTGCAATAGCAGAGGTAAATTATTTAGGTGAACCTTATGGAAACACCTATAACTCAACATGGAGAAATCATCCAAATTTCTCATGGAAGGATCAGAAGCCTCAACAAAGCTTTAACAATGGTGGAAGAAATAGGTTTAGCAATAGCAAACCTTTTCCATCATCAACTCAGCAACAGACAGAGAACTCTGAACAAAATGCTTCTAATTTAGCAAATCTAGTCTCTGATCTATCTAAGGCCACTGTAAGTTTCATGAATGAAACAAGGTCTTCCATTAGAAATCTGGAAGCACAAGTGGGCCAGCTGAGTAAAAGGATCACTGAAATCCCTCCTAGTACTCTCCCAAGCAATACAGAAGAGAACCCAAAAGGAGAGTGCAAGGCCATTGACATAAGTGCCATGGCCGAACCTGTAAGGAAAGGAGAGGACGTGAATCCCAAGGAGGAAGACCTCCTGGGACGTCCAGTGATCAATAAGGAGCTTCCCTCTGAGGAATCAAAGGACTCTGAGGCTCATCTAGAGACCATAGAGCTCCCATTGAACCTCCTTATGCCCTTCATGAGCTCTGATGAGTATTCCTCTTCTGAAGAGAATGAGGATGTCACTGAAGAGCAAACTGCCAAGTTTCTTGGTGCAATCATGAAGCTGAATGCCAAATTGTTTGGCATTGATGCTTGGGAAGTTGAACCTCCCTTGTTCATCAATGAACTAAGTGATCTGGATCAACTGACATTGCCTCAGAAGAGACAGGATCCTGGAAAGTTCATAATACCCTGTACCATAGGCACCATGATCTTTAAGGCTCTGTGTGACCTTGGTTCAGGAATAAACCTCATGCCCCTCTCTGTAATAGAGAAATTGGGAATCTATGGGGTGCAAGCTGCTAAAATCTCACTAGAGATGGCAGACAGCTCAAGAAGACAGGCTTATGGACAAGTAGAGGACGTGTTAGTAAAGGTTGAGGGCCTTTACATCCCTGCTGATTTCATAGTCCTGGATACTGGAAAGGAAGAGGATGAATCCATCATCCTAGGAAGACCTTTCCTGGCCACAGCAAGAGCTGTGATTGATGTTGACAGAGGTGAAATAGTCCTTCAATGGAATGAGAACTCCCTTGTATTCAAAACTCAAGGATCTCCCTCTGCAACCATGGGGAGGAAGCAGAAAAAGCTTCTCTCCAAGCAGAGTCAACCAGAGCCCCCACAGTCAAACTCTAAGTTTGGTGTTGGGAGGCCACAACCAAACTCTAAGTTTGGTGTTGAACTCCCATATCCAAACTCTAAGTTTGGTGTTGGAGAGTCTCAACAAAGCTCTGCACATCTGTGAGGCTCCATGAGAGCCCACTGTCAAGCTATTGACATTAAAGAAGCGCTTGTTGGGAGGCAACCCAATGTTTATCTAATTCTTATTTTTATTATTTTTCATGTTTTCTTAGGTTCATGATCATGTGGAGTCACAAAATAAATATAAAAATTGAAAACGGAATCAAAAACAGCAGAAGAAAAATCACACCCTGGAGGAGCATCTATCTGGCGTTCAAACACCAGAACAGAGCATAGTTCTGGCGCTGAACGCCCAGAATGGGAGCATCCTGGCACTGAACGCCCAGAACAAGCATGGTTCTGGCGTTCAACGCCAGAAATGGCAGCAAATGGGCGTTGAACGCCCAAAAAGGGCACCAACCTGGCGCTGAATGCCCAGAGTTGTGTGCAAGGGCATTTTGCATGCCTAAATTGGTGCAGGGATGTAAATGCCTTGACACCTCAAGATCTGTGGACCTCACAGGATCACCACCTACCTCCACTCACTCTCTTCTCTCTTCTCAATCATCCTCTATTCCCAATAAACACTCTTCCCTATTAACTCTTTACCACTCACATCCAAACACCCACTTTCCTTCAAAATTCAACACCTCTTTCCCACCCAATCCCACCCATATGGCCGAATACACATCTCCCTCCATATCCTCCATATCTTCTTCTTATTCTTCTATTCTTTCTTCTTTTGCTCGAGGGCGAGCAACATTCTAAGTTTGGTGTGGTAAAAAGCATAGCTTTTTTGTTTTTTCCATAACCATTGATGGCACCTAAGGCCAGAGAAGCCTCTAGAAAGAGGAAAGGGAAGATAAAAGCTTCCATCAAGGGTCTATAGCTCAGTGGTAGAACATTTGACTGCAAATCAGGAGATCCCTGAGATACCTCAGGGGATACATTTTCTTCCACACAATTATTGGAAGCAACTAAGGGTGGAACATCAAGAGCACTCCATCATCCTTCATGAAATCAGAGAAGATCTAAAAGCAATGAAGGAGGAGCAGCCAAGGCAAGGAAGAGACATAGAAGAGCTCAAAAACATCATTGAAACGCCATCATCACTAAGGTGGATTCATTCCTTGCTCTTATTTCTTCTGTTTTCTTTTCGTTTTCTATGTTATGTGCTTATCTATGTTTGTGTCTTCATTACATGATCATTAGTAGTTAGTAACTCTGTCTTAAAGTTATGAATGTCCTATGAATCCATCACCTCTCTTAAAATAAAAACTGTTTTAATTCAAAAGAACAAGAAGTACATGAGTTTCGAATTTATCCTTGAACTTAGCTTAATTATATTGATGTGGTGATAATGCTTCTTGTTTTCTGAATGTATGCTTGAACAGTGCATATGTCTTTTGAAGTTGTTGTTTAAGAATGTTAAATATGTTGGCTCTTAAAAGAATGATGACTAGGAGACATGTTATTTGATAATCTGAAAAATCATAAAAATGATTCTTGAAGCAAGAAAAAGCAGCAAAGAGCAAAGCTTGCAGAAAAAAAAAAAAAGAGAAAAAAAAAGGGGGCGAAAAAAAAAATTAGAAAAAAAATAGAAAGAAAAAGAAAAAGCAAGCAGAAAAAGCCAATAACCCTTAAAACCAAAAGGCAAGGGCAAATAAAAAGGATCCCAAGGCTTTGAGCATCAGTGGATAGGAGGGCCTAAAGGAATAAAATCCTGGTCTAAGCGGCTAAACCAAGCTGTCCCTAACCATGTGCTTGTGGCGTGTAGGTGTCAAGTGAAAACTTGAGACTGAGCGGTTAAAGTCAAGGTCCAAAGCAAAAACAAAGAGTGTGCTTAAGAACCCTGGACACCTCTAATTGGGGACTTTAGCAAAGCTGAGTCACAATCTGAAAAGGTTCACCTAATTATGTGTCTGTGGCATTTATGTATCCGGTGGTAATACTGGAAAACAAAGTGCTTAGGGCCACGGCCAAGACTCATAAAGAAGCTGTGTTCAAGAATCATCATACTGAACTAAGAGAGTCAATAACACTATTCAAAATCTGAAGTTCCTATAGATGCCAATCATTCTGAACCTCAATGGATAAAGTGAGATGCCAAAACTATTCAAGAGGCAAAAAGCTATAAGTCCCGCTCATATGATTGAAGCTCTGTTTTATTGATAGTTTGGAATTTATAGTATACTCTATTCTTTTTATCCTATTTTGATTTTCAGTTGCTTGGGGACAAGCAACAATTTAAGTTTGGTATTGTGATGAGCGGATAATTTATACGCTTTTTGACATTGTTTTTAGTATGTTTTTAGTAGGATCTAGTTACTTTTAGGGATGTTTTTAATAGATTTTGTGTTAAATTCACATTTCTGGACTTTACTATGAGTTTGTGTGTTTTTCTGTGATTTCAGGTATTTTCTGGCTGAAATTGAGGGACTTGAGCAGAAATCAGATTCAGAGGTTGAAAAAGGACTGCTGATGCTGTTGGATTCTGACCTCCCTGCACTCAAAGTGGATTTTCTGGAGCTACAGAACTCGAAATGGCGCGCTTCCAATTGCGTTGGAAAGTAGACATCCAGGGCTTTCCAGAAATATATAATAGTCCATACTTTGGCCAAGAATTGACGACGTAAACTGGCGTTCAACGCCAACTTTCTGCCCAAATCTGGCGTCCAGCGCCAGAAAAGGATCCAAAACCAGAGTTGAACGCCCAAACTGGCACAGAAACTGGCGTTCAACTCCACAAATGGCCTCTGCACGTGTAACACTCAAGCCCAAGCCCAAGCACACACCAAGTGGGCCCCGGAAGTGAATTTATGCATCAATTACTCACTCATGTAAACCCTAGTGACTAGTTTATTATAAATAGGATCTCTTACTATTGTATTAGGCATCTTTGGACGCCTGGTTCTTAGATCATGGGGGCTGGCCACACGGCCATGCCTGGACCTTCACTTATGTATTTTCAGACGGTAGAGTTTCTACACTCCATAGATTAAGGTGTGGAGCTCTGCTGTTCCTCAAAGATTAATGCAAAGTACTTCTGTTTTCTATTCAATTCTTCTTATTTCGCTTCTAAGATATCCATTCGCACCCAAGAACGTGATGAAGGTGATGATTATGTGTGACGCTCATCATCCTTCTCCCTTATGAACGCGTGCCTGACAAACACTTCTGTTCTACATGAATTAAGCTAGAATGAGTATCTCTTAGATCTCCTAACCAGAATCTTCGTGGCGTAAGCTAGAATGATGGCGGCATTCAAGAGAATCCGGAAGGTCTAAACCTTGTCTGTGGTATTCTGAGTAGGATTCAATGATTGAATGACTGTGACGAGCTTCAAACTCGCGAGTGCTGGGCGTTAGTGACAGACGCAAAAGGATAGTAAATCCTATTCCAGCATGATCGAGAACCGACAGATGAATAGCCGTGCCGTGACAGGGTGCGTGAGCATATTATTCACTAAGAGGATAAGATGAAGCCATTGACAACGGTGATGCCCTTGCATAAAGCCAGCCATGGAAAGGAGTAAGACTGATTGGATGAAGATAGCAGGAAAGCAGAGGTTCAGAGGAACAAAAAGCATCTCCATTCGCTTATCTGAAATTCCTACCAATGATTTACATAAGTATCTCTATCCCTATTTTATTAATTAATATTCGAAAACACCATTATCAATTTATATATGCCTGACTGAGATTTGCAAGGTGACCATAGCTTGCTTCATACCAACAATCTCCGTGGGATTCGACCCTTACTCACGTAAGGTATTACTTGGACGACCCAGTGCACTTCCTGGTTAGTTGTATCGAAGTTGTGACAATTATGAATTAAGATCAGAGCACCAAGCTTTGGAGCCATTACCAGGATTTGTTCGAGCCTGGAGATCACAATTTCGTGCACCAGTTGTATGCAGTGGTATGTATCCTAGTGGTCGGACTGGAGTGTCTCCTAACCCGAACAAACTCTTTGGATATGCTTTAAGTTCTTTTTCTTCTAGGCCGAGCTTATTGAAGGCTGTTTTGAATAAGTAATCGGCAGAACTCCCTTGGTCTATTAATGTCCGGTGTAGGTTAGCGTTTGCCAAGATGATGGTGATAACCATGGGATCGTCGTGTCCGGTAATGATACCGGTTGCATCCTCCTTAGTAAATGTTATCGCTGGGATGCTGAGTGCTTCTTCCTCTCCTTCGACATGGTATATCTCTTTGAGGTATCTCTTACGAGAGGATTTGGAGATTCCTCCTGCTGCGAAACCGCCATGTATCATATGGACGTGTCTTTCTGGCGTCCGAGGTGATCGTTCTGTTCGTTCGGTATCATCATCCCTTCGTCTCTTTCTTTGCTCGTCATCTCGGGTGGCTAGGAATCGATCTAGTTTTCCTTCCCTTACCAATTTTTCTATGATGTTTTTTAAATTGAAGCATTCGTTAGTGGAGTGTCCTCGGACCCGATGATATTCAAAATACTCTTTTTGGTTTCCTCCTCCCTTTTTGCCTTTAAGTGGCCGAGCTGGGGGGATTTTTTCCGTGTGGCAAACTTCTTTATATATTTCGACCAGTGATGCCCTAAGAGGAGTGTAGTTATGGTACTTCTTAATTTTCACTCCTTGCCTGTCATCTTTCCTTTTGGATTCTTTGTCTCTGTCACGGTAGGAAGCTCCCGATTTTGAGGACTCTCCTAGACGAGCGTTTTCTTCCATATTGATATATTTTTCTGCTCTCTCCTGAACTTCGTCGAGGGTAGTCGGGTACTTTTTTGATATAGATTGGCTGAAAGGTCCCTCTCGTAGGCCGTTGATGAGTCCCATGATTGCGGCTTCCGTGGGTAAACTTTGTATGTCCACGCATGTTTTGTTGAATCTTTCCATGTAGTTGCGAAGGCTCTCCCGATCTCCTTGTTTGATTCCTAATAAACTGGGGGCGTGCTTAGCTTTATCCTTTTGAATGGAAAATCTGGCTAAGAATTTCTTAGCTAAGTCGTCGAAACTTGAGATGGATTTTGGTGGTAAGTTGTCGAACCACCGCATAGCTGTCTTTGTCAGAGTTGTTGGGAAGGCTTTACAGCGAACAGCGTCTGGGGCGTCGGTAAGATACATTCTGCTTCTGAAGTTACTGAGATGGTGGTTAGGATCCGTGGTGCCGTCATATAGAGCCATATCCGGGAGTTTGAAGTCTTTTGGAATTTTGGTTTTCATGATTTCCCTAGTGAAGGGGTCTTGCTCTTTCTGTGAATTCTCCTCGAGATTAGCGCGAGGGGCTTTTTATTTGAGATCAGCTTCCAATTGCTGCAGTTTTTCTTCCAACTCCCGACGTCGCCGCATCACTCTTTGTAGATCTCTTCCGATTTCCCTTTGTTGGTGGGTTTCTTTTTCCAGTTGTTTTAGGCGATCTAGGAGTGCTTCTATAGCCCCTGAATTTGGTGAGTCTTTGTCTTGGTTGGTCTCCGGAGTGTCTTGTAGCGTGACGTTCGCGTTTTTGTGCAGTGTTCGATCCTCTAGACCTGAATCGTGATCGTTGTCATGGTTGTCCGCCATGGTGATGGGATGACTTCCAGGTTCCCCGGCAACGGCGCCAATGTTCCGTGGGTTACCTGAAACTATAGGCCGATCTCGGATGAGATCTTCTGTACTGGTCGGACTTGTTGGACTGGCTGCACTTCTGATCCTTGGTCACCGGAGGGTGGGGGGTACCTGCAAGTGACTCTGATGCTTAAGTTAGCACGGGTATTAAGCAGGTTTATTGTAGAATCAGAGTATGAGTTATACCTGGGTGCTCCAGTGTATTTATAGTAGTTGTAGAGTGACCTTTCTAGATAAGATAAGTTAGTTATCTTATCTTATCTTTATCTTTGAGTTGAGGTCAGCTTATCTTCAAGGGAACCGCCCTTATCTCTTATAGGCTTGGACGGCCTTTGGACTTGGGTCGTGTTCCTCTACTTGGGCCCTTTATGGGCTTTCCTGTCAACTTGGCCGAGTTCTTTAAGAAGAAGTCGGTCCGCTTGACCTGAAGAGTTCGGTCGCTTTGTCGTCGATCATCCCAGGTCGGATAGCTCGACCCAGGGTATGAACAGATACCAACCACAAAATAAAAAGTTAAAAGCCTACAAGCCGGGCCAACTACACAGATATCTAAAAACTAAAGATCAGAAGACTTTTTAATAGCACCAGTCTAAGGAGAAGGAGGGCGAGCCTGGAGAGGAACAGCATCCACAGTTCCATCATCCCGGTTTAAGATCTGGCAGTCAGGATCAGAAACAGGAGGGCCGACCTCAGCAGGAGGAACAGTAGGAGTTGACACCTTGGCAGAAGGAACAGGGAGAGGTTCAACATCATCATCATCCTCATCATCAGGGACAACCTTACCATCCCTGACGACATTCTCCAGGCTGAAGAGAGTGAGGTCAGCCTCGGGAGCAATAATCCGAACCTGCTCCTTCAGGTTCTCGTAAGCAGCAGTCACACTGCCAACGAGATGACCATGGAGCTCAGAGTAATTAGCTCGGGCATTCTCCAACTCCTCCCTTAGGCGCACCACCTCCCGATAAGATGTCACATAACTGTCCTTATGTCTCATAGCCATATCCTCGGCCAGCCTCACCGAAGCCGTCAGAGACAGGGAATGTGCCTTCTCATTTTCCAGATCCTTCTCCAACTTGCTACCTTTACCTCAAGCTCTTCCTTCAGGCCCTTCATCCGGTTGAACTCCTGTTTAGCCTCCTCCATAAATTCCTTAGTGGCATGGAGAGGAAGATTCTGAGCAGTTCGGTACAAGGCAGCCCCCATGTATGCCATTTTAACACTATTTCGGGTCATAAAATCCAGATGCCGAAGGATTGACACATCATCCATGGGGAGGGTACCGTAGGGACCGATCTGCTGATCTACGAATTTGATTGCATTAAAATCAGCGGCGTCATGGTTGAAGACCTCAGTTGTTTTTTGTTTCTTATTGGGAGGAGCACCAGAAGTAACAGCTGAAGACTGTGGAGGCTCAGCCAGACGAACTCGAGGAGTGGGGATCACTTTTCTCGGCCCAGGAGAACTCGGCATGGGCGGCTTCACTGGCACTTGGGAAGATCCCTCCCCGGCCGCCTTGGCCGAGATGTTTTGAGCAGCAGCAGCCTTCTTCGCCTTCTTGTAGGCCTTCATGGAATCATTATTTTTCGACATCTCTGAAAGAACAGAATCAACCATAACAACACAGGAAAAGAAAAGCTCAGAAAGCAAGTATAAAAACAAATCAGACAGTACCCAAAGCAGTTCAAACCAAAGACGGATCACTCAAGAATCTTTTTGTATCCAGATGGGGTGGTTTCCCCCACAAATCCTCAAGAACAACCACAAAATCCCGCTTAACCTCATTAAGCATCTCCCATGTATAATGTGGCACTCTCACATTCTTTTTCCACTCTAGAGGAAAAGCAGGCTCATCATTTTCATCAAGAAAAAAGGGGCGGACCCCCTTAACAGCACGGACACGGAAGAAATAGTTCTTAAAATCTTTAAAAGACTCATCATACATGGTAAAAACTTTATGCCCCTGGGCCGACCTGAAAGAAACCCAGGAAGCTTTCTTTTTGGAGGAACCTCCGGGCTTGGCCGAGACGAAAAGATAAAGGAAAAGAGTTTCAGAAAGTGCTATGCCTAACTCTTGGCAAAGCAGTTGAAATATTTTGATAAAGCCCCAGGAATTCGGATGAAGCTGTGATGAAGAAATGTTACATGACCACAACAGGTCGGTTTCAAAAGCAGTAAAAGGAAAAGTAACGTCTAACTGGCTGAAGAAGTATTCATAAGTGTAAAAGAAGGAACGCTCCCCCTCGATGAAAGTAGAAAAGCAAGCCCTCTCATCAGAATCAGGAGCTACGAGTTCATAATCCCTCTCCTGGATACTGCTACTACAAATCCTATGACGCTTCCTCAGTTCTACACAAAATTCAGCATCCACGACAGAGACACACATTAGGACAAGGGAGTCCAGCCAATCAGACATCCCCTCAGGAACTTTGGAAGACACCTCTACAATGTTATTGCGAGAAGACATGGCGCCGACTAATCCTACAAATAAGAAAAGAAGATTGGATTACTAAAAAACATCTCAGACGAGGGGCAAAACAACTCGACAAAAATGACACAGGCAAACACATAGGAAAGGAAAAACCCAAGACTCAAAACCAAAGCCCTGGGGCATCCTTTGGAGGCAGAAACAAGGCAAGGTTTCAGGAAATTCCTACAGCTTACGAAGGTCTCAAATAAACGCAAAGGAAGAAAAAACACCAAAAGCCACTATCTTTCTATAGTTTCACCAAACAAAAGGGCATAGCAAAAAAGCCGAAAGCAGGAAAATCGTCAAAGATACAACCTTTTTTCAGAAACAAAAATCATCATTTCAAATACAATCATCAACAGCACAAGCGGAAGCGACGGCAACATGCAAAACTCTAAAGGCATCAAGCAGCAGAGAAAGTCAAAGAAATCACACAAAAAGATGAAGAAATCCCAGAATACACAATAATCAGGCACAGTAAAACAGAAAAATCCAAACTTTCTCCAAATCAGACTTTCTCTAAATCAGACAAGAAAATGACATAGAAGAAAGGGAAGGAGAAAACCAACCTGGAACAAAAGAGAAGCTGCAAAAAACTGAAGACGGGAAAATGGAATCAACCCAGAGAATCGCCAAATGACGCTATCACGCAAGGAAAGGTAGAACGATGCGGATGAAAATAGAAAGTGAGAGAGTGAAGGAAGAAGTTACGAAGGAGAGAAACCGTTTTTTGATCGAAAGATTCAAAAAAAAAACCAAGGGAAAAGGGCAATTAAAACCAATTAATGAAGGTATTTAAAGCCTCGCATATTCCCAAAGTCAAAATATTAAATGCAAAAGCGCGCGCTTTCAGAAGAAGCGAAAGAAGAAACGTTCCACATTCAAAAAGACTCTACAAAGAAAGGAATCGACAAAATGCTTGAGTTCGGCTTCACTAAAAAGGACCGAAGCCAAGGATTCGACCTCAACAAAAAAGACCGAGCTCAAGCAGGGGCACTGTTCATACCCTGGGTCGAGCTATCCGACCCGGGATAATCGGCGACAAAGTGACCGACCTCTTCAGGTCAGACAATCCGACCTCTTCTCAAAAAGAGCTCGGCCAAATCGACAGGAAGGCCCAAGAAGGCCCAAACAAAGGAACACAGCCCAATCCAAAGGTAGTCCAAGCCTATAGAGATAAGGGCGGTTCCGTTGAAGATACGCTGACCTCACCCAAAGATAAAGATAAGATAAGATAATATAACTAACTTATCTTATCTAAAAAGGTCACTCCACACCATTATAAATACACTGGAGCACCCAGGTATAACTCATACTCTGATTCTACAATAAACCTGTTTAATACCCATGCTAACTTAAGCATCGGAGTCTCTTGCAGGTACCCCCCACCCTCCGGTGACCAAGGATTAGTAGTGCAGTAAGTCCAACAAGTCGGACACGACAGCTCCGGCCGCCACCCACCAACCAGACACGTCATCTCCGACCAGTACAGAAGATCTCGTCCGAGATCGACCTACAGTTTCAGGTAACCCTCGGAACAGGGGCTAACTTGTCCGACAACATTTTAGTGTTCTTTGGTAGAACCTTTTTAGTTGGTCTGAACAATTTCGATAGCCTTGTCGTGGAGCCGTGGCTTTTTGGGCAAAGCTATGTCCCTGTTAGCTCACGTTTTTTGTTGGTCTGATTTCTCTTGTCGATCCTTCTTTAGCTTTTGTTGGTCTGACTTCTCTTGTCGGTCCAAGTTGTAGCTTTCGTTGGTCCAACTTCTTCCTGTCGGTTGATGACAAGTCATCTTAGCCTAGTTTCACTAGCCTTTTTCTTTTGTTTTCAATTGAATTATGCACTTTCTTGAGCCATAAGCAAGCCAATTGGGTAGATTTTCATGCTTCCTTTGATTTAATCAACCATGTATGAATTCATGCTATTTCATGAGGTTTTATGCTATAATTGTCACATATTATGAAAGAATGAATATCTCATGGTTTTGAGCATAGCTTTGATGTGTTTGGTTGATTAATGATAGGTGAAGAAAGCTTGGAGAAAGGTTGAAGCAAGGAGGAATGGCTAGGAGGAAGAGAGGACAAAAAGTTTGAGCAAAAGTTTGCCTCAAACTTTAGCTCAAACTTTTGGATTAATTGAAAATGAACCAGGGAGCAAAAAGCTTGACCAAAAGTTTGCCTCAAACTTTTGGGCAAACTTTTGGGCGAAAAGCTGGAGCAAAAGTTAGCCTCAAACTTTTGTGCAAACTTTTGGGCAAAAAGCTGGAGCAAAAGTTAGCCTCAAACTTTTTGGCTAATGCTGGCGCATGAACAACACACCCTGGAGAGCAAAAGTTTGCGCCAACGTTAGCCTCTAACTTTTTGGCTAACGTTGGAGCCATGAGTGTGCAAGGGGAGGCCAACGTTGGAGCAAAAGTTTGACCCCTAACTTTTGCCCCAACGTTGGTATCAGCAAAGAAGGGTGGCTGATGTGAAAAGTTGGAGTAAAAGTTAGCCTCAAACTTTTACTCAAACTTTTACTCAAGCTTTAATGATTCCAAACCCGGTTCAATTCGGTTCTTCTCCAAACTCCAAGAGCAATCAACCAAGGCCTCTATCAACCCAATTCCATCAAGAGCAAAGGCCCAATTGAAGGCTTGAAGACCATTTGAAGAAAGTGTATAAATAGCATAGGATTTAAGTTTTTCGGGGAGCTTTCCCTTTTAGTTTTCATAGAGAGTTTTCGGAGAGCTTTTGGGTATTGAGTGAATTTTAATTTCTAAGTCTCGGGGAAGGAGAATTAAATTCCCTTCCTCTTAGTTTTCTTGCTTTCAATTTCAATTACAATTGTCTTGGATCTTGGGTTGGAGAATTGAAGGAAATCTATTTCAATCTCACCTTGGGATCTTGTTTAATTCTCTGCTTAATTGAATTTCAGTTTCGGTTAATTGCTTCTTCATCTACTTTCTTTGCAATTTACAATTTCTTTGCAATTGTTCTTGTTGGATCTAGGAAGGCATTGAGATCTAGACTTGGTTATCTAGTCTCTTGGGTCCTGAGATCTGAATTCCAATTTTACATCCTCTGTTTAATGCCTTTTTTTATCTCATTTACATTTCTGTTTTAAGATCCGGTTCAATTCCAGTCATCCTTTACTTCTCTGCTTGTTGCAATTTTACTTTTTCTTGATTTATCTCTGCAAATCCAACTCCCAATTCCCTTTACAATTCAAGCCATTTACATTTCTTGCACTTTAAGATTCTGTAATTTACATTTCTTGCGTTCTAAGTTTCTGCCATTTAATTTCTTGTTCTTTAAGATTCAGCACATTTACCTTCTCTGCTCTTTAATTTCATGCAATTTACCCATTCCCTTTACTTTCTATGCAATTTAAATTCTGCAAATCACAAATCTCTCAACCAAATCTTGATTCGCTTGACTAAATCAACCACTAAACTAAAATTGCTCAATCCTTCAATCCCTGTGGGATCGACCTCACTCCCGTGAGTTATTATTACTTGATGCGATCCCGTGCACTTGCCGGTTAGTTTTGGGTGTTTTGGAGAAATTCGTTTTTCCGCAAAAATATCCCATCATCGGTCCAAGCTGTAGCTTTCGTTGGTCGGACTTCTTCTTGTCGGCCAAGCTGTAGCTTTCGTTGGTCCGACTTCTTCTTGTCGGTCCAAGCTGTAGCTTTCGTTGGTCCGACTTCTTCTTGTCAGTCCAAGATATAGCTTTAATTGGCTCGGGCTGACTTTTTCATGTCGGCCTCTTCTACGTTATTTCTTAGTAATCCTCTTTCTTGGACCTTTGTCAGGTCTCTTTTAGGGATTACTTTTATAACTTGTTTGTAGGAGGCCGACTTCTTTACGTCGTCCTCTTCTAAGTTATTTTTGTAATCCTCTTTCTTGGACCTTTGTCAGGTCTCTTTCAGGGATTACTTTAATAACTTGTCTGTTGTAAGAGGTCGACTTCTTTACGTCGTCCTCTTCTAAGTTATTTTTGTAATCCTCTTTCTTGGACCTTTGTCAGATCTCTTTCAGGGATTACTTTGTAGGAGACTGACTTCTTTATGTCGATCTCTTCTAAGTTATTTTGTAATCCTCTTTTTTGGACCTTTGTCAGATCTCTTTCAGGAATTACTTTTATAACTTGTTTTTCGTAGGAGACCGACTTCGTTAGGTCGATCTCTTCTAAGTTATAGCAATTCCTCTTTTATAGGGTTGGCCAGACCTCTTTCCAGAGATTTGCTGATAACTTGGGTTGACTTGGTCCGACTTCTCAACGTCGGCCAGTTTTTAAGTTATTATTTTAGCAATCCGTAAGACCTCGTCAGGTTCTTTTTTCGGATCACTTTCAATAAATTCTTGCATTATTCTGTGTTCATCTTTGCCGATTTGTAGAAGGTGATTTTTGTTTTATTCGACCTTTGGATGAATCACGTTTTCATCTTTATTGGTCTTCTATCGTGATCGTGCAGTGAATCTATTTTTCACTTTCTGCCGATCTGTTGCTTTATAATCGGGCGATGAATTCTGCTTTCACTTTTTTGCCGACCTTGTCGAAATCGGGCGATGAATTCTGGTTTCATCTTTGCCGACTTTTATCGTGATCGGGCGGTGAATTTGGTTTTCACCCCGCCGACCATGTCGTGATCCGGCAGTGAAATTTGCGTTTCAGATTAATGCGTCTTGGTATAGCAGTGAATTTTGTTTTCACTTTGTCAACCTTTGTCGAAATCAAATGATGAATTCGGTTTTCATCGTGGTTGGGCGGTGAAGTTGGTTTTCACCATGTCGACTTGTCACTTTGTAATCGGACGATGAGTTTGGTTTTCATCTTGCCGACTTTGTCGTGATCGAGCGGTGAATTTGGTGTTTCACCTTGCCGACCTGCCGTAGTCGGGCGTCTTGGTAGGAAACTTTTTAGGGAATCTGCAATCTTTTAAACAATAAAATGAAGATAAAAGTGTGTACATGTTAGTACTTACCTTTCTAGGTCGGGCAATCATTTTGGATCTTGGCCTGGTGCCCTTTTTAGGTATGCCATGACCTTGGTAGCTCTTGCCCCTCGAGGATGGACACTTTATAGCAACCTTTCCCAATTCTTCTGAACAATTTGGTATGGTCCTTTCCAGTTGGCTGCTAGCTTCTCTTCTCCTGACCAACCTATTCTGATGTCATTTTGGATTAGAATGAGATCATTGTTGCTAGATTTCCTTTCGATTGTATCTTGAGGCCATTTGACGTTTTAATGCCTCTTCCTTGATCCAAGCTCTTTCTCGGGTTTCTGGAAGTAGGTCGAGTTCTTCCTATTGAAGTTGGGAGTTGGCCTCTTCACTGTAGTGGATCACTCTGGGTGATCCTTCTTTGACCTCCACTGGGATCATTGCCTCCATTTCATAAGCTAATCGGAAGGGTGATTCTTTTGTAGTGGAGTATGGAGTTGTCCGATATGCCCATGGGACTTGTGGGAGCTCTTCTGGTTGGGCTATAGGGAAGTTGGCATGCTTTTGATGTAAAGCTTTGACTTTGTATTTGGGTTTTTGCTATGAAGAACTTTGGTTCTTTCCGCAAAAAGTTTGCATCTTTGATCGTTTGTTGTGACTTTTCTTTTGTCGCTCGCCTTTGAGAAGAATGTGTGCTTTGCTTTAGGGTTATGTTGTTGTTCCTGTTTCTTTTCATCGTTGCCTGACTTCTTTTGTACAAAAAGTTCTAGCTTTTGTTTTGACCTTTTGTTTGAGAGGTGTTCGGACTGTTTGGGTATAGATTGTCGACTTCTTTTTTCTGTGTTCTTGCCCTGTTGTTGCCTCCAAAGGGTGCCCCTGGACTTTCGTGTGAGTCCTGGGGTTTCCCTTTTACTGCCACGTCTGTCACTTGATATTTTGCTATTATTATCCGAGTTGTTTTCTTATTTGCCCGAGTTGTTTGGTAGTAACCCCATAGTCGACCTATGTCTTTGAGATGTCTACTAAGATTCCGGACAACAAGTCTGATTGGCTGGATTTCATAGTTTTAATGCGTGTTACTGTGGTTGACCCTGAGTACATTCCTTATACCGCCTTCGAGAGCGACTTGTTGTGGTCTTGTAATGTAGCCTGGATGAGGCTTATGTTATTGCCCCCTGGTTTGGTGTTGGCTAGTTTTGAAAATGCATCAGCTCAGGCATTCTGCTCCCGAGGTATGTGTCAGACCTCATATCCCCGAATTGTCCAAGCTGTTGGTGCTGGCTGATTTTGAAAGTGCATCAGCTCGGGCTTTCAATTCCTGAGGTATGTGTCGGACTTCACGTTCCCCGAATTGTCCGAGCTGTTTTCTGTTTTTGTCCAGGGTCCCCCGAATTGTCCGAGATGTTCTCTGGTTTTGTCCAGGATCCCCCGAAATATCCAAGCTGTCCTCTGTAGGATTCTTCTAGCTAAGTTTATTTTCTGTAGGATGCCTTTTGTTCATACCCTGGGTCGAGCTATCCGACCCGGGATGTTTTAACGACATGACGACCGACCTCTTCAGGTCCGCCTACCCGATCTCTTCTTAAAGAAATCGGTCAAATCAACAGGAAAGCCCAGTAAAGGGTCCAAATAGAGGAACACGACCCACATCCAAAGGCAATCCAAGCCTATAGAGATAAAGGCGGTTCCCTTGAAGATAAGCTGACCTCAGCTCAAAGATAAAGATAAGATAAGATAACTAACTTATCTTATCTAAAAAGGTCACTCTACAACTACTATAAATACACTGGAGCACCCAGGTATAACTCATACTCAGATTCTACATAAAACCTGCTTTATACCCATGCTAACTTAAGCATCGGAGTCTCTTGCAGGTACTCCCCACCCTTCGGTGACGAAGGATCAGCAGTACAGTCAATCAAACAAGTCGGACGCACCCGCTCCGGCCGTCATCCACCGACCGGACACGTCGGCTCCGACCAGTGCAGAAGATCTCGTCCGAGATCGACCTCCAGTTTCAGGTAACCCTCGGATCATTGGCGCCGTTGCCGGGGACTTGGAAGTCATCCCAACACCATGGTGGACGACCATAACAACGATCACGATTCAGATCTAGAAAACAGAACGCCGAACAAAAGCGCGGACACCCCACTAAAAGACACCCCAGAATCTAACGGAGACAAAAATCCAGCAAACCCGGGAGCAATAGAAGCACTTCAAGATCGCTTGAAGCAACTTGAAAAAGAAACCCAACAACAACGAGAAATCGGAAAGGATCTACAAAGAGAGGTACGGAGACGTCGAGAATTGGAAGAAAAATTACAGCAATTAGAAGTCGATCTCAAATCGAAGGCCCCCCGGATCACTCCTGAGGAAAGATCACGTAAAGAACAGGATCCATTCACCAGGGAGATCATGAAAACCAAAATTCCAAAGGACCTCAAACTCCCAGATATGACTTTATATGATGGTACCACAGATCCCAACCACCATCTCAACAATTTCAGAAGCAGAATGTACCTTACCGACGCCTCAGACGCCGTTCACTGCAAAGCTTTTCCAACAACTCTCACGAAGACAGCAATCCGATGGTTCGACAACTTACCTCCAAAGTCCATCTCAAACTTCGACGACCTGGCCAAAAAGTTCCTGGCCAGATTCTCCATCCAGAAAGATAAAGCCAAGCACGCCCGCAGTCTACTGGGGATCAAGCAAGGAGATCGGAAGAGCCTCCGCAACTACATGGAAAGATTCAACAAAACATGCATGGACATACAAAGCTTACCAACAGAGGCCGCCATCATGGGACTCATCAATGGCCTACGAGAGGGACCATTTAGCCAATCTATATCAAAGAAGTACCCTACCTCATTAGACGAAGTACAGGAGCGAGCAGAAAAATACATCAACATGGAAGAGAACGCTCGGTTGGGAGAAACCTCAAAATCTGGGATACCCTACCGAGATAAAGACAAGGAATCTAAAAAGAAAGAAGATCGACAGGGGGAGAAAATCAAAAAGTACCATAATTACACTCCTCTCAGGGCATCCCTGGTCGACGTGTACAAAGAAGTCTGCCATACAGAGAAAATCCCCCCGGCGCGACCACTCAAAGGCAAAAGGGGAGGGGGAAACCGGAAGGAATATTGTGAATACCATCGAGTTCGAGGGCACTCCACCAATGAGTGCTTCAACTTAAAGAATATCATAGAAAAATTGGTGAGAGAAGGAAGATTAGATCGATTTCTGGCTACCCGAGATGATGACCAAAGAAAAAGACGAAGGGACGAGGATGACGGACGAACT